>NC_047663.1:66273766-66594266 GCF_011762505.2 Arvicanthis niloticus | reverse complement strand
TATTTAAGTGTATTCATTTTGTCTGTTTTTAAGTTATATTTTTGCCATTGTGTTGTTCAGTATGGATTTTTCTTTCCTTTGTTTCTTACGTTTTTCCATTAACATTTCCACTGCTTATTTTTTCATACCAGTGTACTGTGTCACCTCACCCAAGAAAGGTGATAGGTATAGGGAGCCACCTCCCACTCCTCCAGGATATCTGGGAATGTCTTTAGCGGACCTAAAGGAAGGACCCCACCCGCACCTAAAACCTCCAGACTATAGTGTGGCAGTACAGAGATCAAAGATGATGCTTAACAGCCTGTCTAGACTGCCGCCAGCTCCTCCCAGTAGCCACGCCTCGGCCTGGGTTCCCTCGAGGACCGGATCCCAGCCTCAGAGGCATAGCTTGCAGCCGTCCCATCCCAAACTAGCAGATGTGGCTGATGCAGATAGCGAAGCAGATGGTACGTTGACAAACTGTCTCAATGGCTCTTAAGTGGATTGTGGAGCATAAAAGGGTCTTTTCTCTGGTATCTGTGATTATCTGTAATGTTTTTTAATCTCTTTAAATTTGGCTGTTTTTTTTTTTTTTTTTTTTTTTGAAAGCTTGGATCTAGGAATATAACTCAGTGATAAGAGTGACTCAATCTCCAGAATTGCTTAAATTAAAAAAAAAAAAAAAAAAAAGGTGTTTATTATTCTGTAGAGCTCATCAGTAGCCCTTGTGCAAAGCCTGGCAACCTGAGTTCTGGCCCTCAAACCCACACAAGGAGAGACCAACATCACAAAAAGTACTCCCTGGCCTCCCCACATTAACACTGTACACACATGCGCGTGCACACACACACACACACATAGAATCAGGCTGCTGTCTCTGTGCCCACTGCTCTGATGCCAGCTCAAATGGAGTATCATTATCTTTGATAATGAAACAGTAGGAGTTTCCAGGAGGAGAATTCTGGGAGAAAGTACTTAATGTCTGCTGAGTAAAGTTTTACAAAAGACAGTTGTCTAAAAGACACTCTTGGCTTAGCTCCTCTGACAAGCAAAACTCTTAATGAACTTTTTAACTGTAGCAAAAGTTTAAAAAGTAGTGGCTACACTTAAAAATAAGTTTTTTATCCTTCTACACAGTATAGTAGTAAAGTGATACATTAAAACCATCTGGGAAGATGGCTCCAGGAAAATCAGAATTCAGAGTCTCTGAAGTAGAGTGGCCAAAAATCCCAACACTAGGGAAGTCAAGACAGGATTCCCAGAGCAAGCTGGCTATGTAGACTAGTCAGGTCAACAAGCAATCCTGTCTGGGTATAGAGAGTAAATAAAATAGAGTGATCCACCCATTAAGACATCAGATGCCAACCTCTAGTCTCCATATACATGCATACACACCAAAGAAAATGAAACTACAGGGACCAGCAAGATGGCTCAGGAGGTAAATGCACTTCCTGCCGAGCCTGATAACCTGAATTTTATCCCTAGAAGAAGAGAAGCAATTCTGCAGATTGTCCTCTCACACTTCACACTTCACACATGCATAGTGGCATTTATGTACACACACAAAAAAAAATAAGTGTAAAAGAATTTTAATTTTGAAATGTCCAGTTTTATATTAGCCCTCAATGTTACAGTCAAACCTGGGCCTTGATGAGATATCCACCAATATTTGTTGAGATAGAGAAAGCTTCTTATGTAGCAGATAATCTGTTATTGTTTGATCTGCATTAACAGATAGATGTGCTGGCTAATTGTGTCTTCATTATTTTCAGAAAATGAGCAGGTGTCAGCAGTCTAGCCTTTGGACGGCTCATTGGAGAACACTGGAAGTCAGGACCATGGACAAGAGCTAGTGGTTATGCAGGCCAAGGCCAGCAGCTCACTGCTGCCACTAATGCTGCGGTTCCCACGCTGGGCTCTAAGGAGGAGCTCTTCTGAGTCGTGCTTCCATTTGTTGTGTCCCTGACGATGCAGGCCCTTATCTGGGTGCTGCACCTGATCTCAGCCTGTACTTTGCACATCACTCCTGCCTTGGGACTACATTCAAGCTCAGAGTTGTCCCCCTGTATATCACTATATGTTTTTCTTTTCGAGAGTCATTTTAAAATAGTGGTATCATTATTTCCAAGCCATAGCTTGGGCTAAAAGGACACATTCAAAATGTCTACCAATACCAAGGATAGTCTTGTGTATTTGAAAAGTAACTTATTATTTGAAGTATTGTGGTTTTGTTTGTATTCAAAAGCTCTTGCTAGCTGTTATTTGTCTTAGTCTATAAAGCTGTCTGTGGTCTGAGCAGCAGACATCATCCCAACACAGGTACGGAGATGTGGCACCATTGTAGCAGACACTCAGGTGGGAACTACTACTGTGCAGGTGTAGTGCAAGCAGCCAGCGCATCATGATGTGGGTGGGCTACAGCAGCCACGGGGATCTTAGCAGATTTTCGGAAAGGAGAGCAAAGGAAGGGAGAACTCTAGTTTCCAAAGAAGGAAAGATTAGCCTTGAACTTGTTTCTGAAATGAACAACATGTTGCATCCAATTCTGAGGACACTACAAACCCACTGGCAATGGCTTCTAAAGAATGTTTATTCTATAGAAACCCTAAGCTAACATTTCACAGCCTAAGTCTGGAATTCATAGTTTAAGAGAAATATTGTAGGAGCTGGAGAGATGGCTCAGTGGCTAAGATGTCTTGCAGAGGGCACTCACATGGTGGCTCACAACTGCCTGGAATTCCAGATCCAGGGGATCCAACACCCTTGTCTGACCTCCACAAGCACTGCATGCATGTGGCACATAGACATACATGCAGTCAAAATGCCCTATACAAAATAGTAAAAATATATATATATATATATATATATATATTTATTGAAGTTTCACGGATGCAATGATGGAGGTTCCCTGGGCCTGTGCTGTGACTTACAGCACACAACCACATGTGCAATCATTGAACTTGAGCTTTGAGCTCTCCACAGAGAGAGAAGCTAGAACAATGGAGGAGACTTCCATCCTAAAAAGGACATTCTTTGTGACCTCCTGGACATGGCACTCTTAAGTATATAAATCAAATTCAGTGACTGCTTATTAAATAAAGTGAACTTTCCACAGTTTTACAAATTAAGTATAACATTTTTTATATATATCTAAAGGTTTTGATTTGCTTTTTAATGTAAAGGCAAATAAGATTTCATAAACTTCTGTAATTACAAGAAAAGCCAAAGCCATTGAAAGTGCACTGACCATGACAGCTTTGCTACAGAGCAGTCATGTGACCAACCGCCTTTTTCAAGTTTGTACTTTTCCCTTGCTCTCTCTTCCTGTTTTTCTGTCCAATCACTTGAGAGTCAGAGCAGTTCCAAATGTAACAGTATTGTGTCTTCCCACAGACTGCCTGTCTCTAGGAAACATAATGGCTGAAGAATTCCCCTGGGGAAACATTTACCCAAAAGCCTTAGATATGAGCCCAGGTGCAGTGCTGACCCTTTTAAGTGCAAAGTAACCTGAGTGTCAGCTGCAGCTTGACAGCCATGCTTAACTGATCTGGCCTATGAACTGTGCTGTTTTCTGATTGTGAATCTTTTTATTCACGTACTTGCAGATTGTTTTCATGTCCAAAACAAAAGAAATATTTTTGCTATATCTACCTTTTTAATCCAGGTTTGGGTACTCATTGTCACCATTTTCTATCCATTGCTCCAGAAAAATATGCTGTTTGCACCGCTTCTGTTTATCCACCAAGTCTTTAAACAGATGGACCCTTGCCTGCCTTGGTCCTTAAAGATGTAAATGTCTTGCACACCTACATTGTGTAAGCTGCCTTGGTTTTAATCAAGCTTTATCTGTGCGTGTTCAGACCGACTGATCACATTGATCAGAATAAAAACCAAATGCTTTGTAATTTGATGTATATGAGTCCCTGAAAAAAATCATGTCTGCTTTTTTTTTTTACTTTGTCATGTGACTAGAGCAAGGGAAGCCTTAAAGCCCATGCTTGCTCCAGGTCCACGCCCCCATTTGTCCTTGTTCTAAGTGTGCAACATCACTAAAAAGACTAGTGCACAGCGTCTGCCAAAACTGTCAGAGCAGGAGACTGGTAGTGCAGAGTTTTGCCAAATGGTAAATTTCAACAAAATATAGTAAACCATTTAGAGATTAGTGAGTCTAGCCACTGCTTACAGCGAGGTTACTTGCAATCACCAGACTTCATTTCCTCTAACTGATGTCTTTATAAATGATTTTTGGGGAGAAGAATCCTTTAGAGAGTATTCATGAGGGTGACATGTTGATTACCTCCGTGATCTCTACCAAGCTGGGAGAGCAGCAGTAACCATAAGGATCTCCTTATATAATCACAAAGAGAAAAAGGAAAAAGGATCTCCTTAAAGATTTAAAGCAGTGATTATTTGGATGTGAAGGTTGTAGAAGACATTGAGTGTATCCTTGCCACATCCTATTACCTGCTACAAAAAAGGTGGAGTCCACCGATGAGTCGGGGACATTCTCAGGAGGATACTTGAGCCCCAACCATCTTTAGCTTTTGTGTTGTTTAAAAGGCCTCTTTATTTTTATTGTACAAAATGAATGCAGTTGAACTTGATAGGTGTTTTAAAATTGAAATGTGAGTTTATCAAAAACAAAAGCAAAGTTGCACAGTTGCTATGCTCAAGTGACAGTTATCTGCACACTTCAATGATTGTAAGGCATCCTGTCACAGCAGTGTTGTCGCCTAGTTTTTGATGCCTCTTAAACTTATGTCTTTTAGAAAGACAGTGCCTCTGTATGCTTTGTATTTTTACTGAATGTAAATACTTGTTATATTTTGGTTAAGAAAATGTAAGGGTATCAATTATTACCACATCTCCTAAGACATCAGAACCAATAAAGAACATGCATTAACTGTGTGTGCTTCATCTCCTAAGACATCAGAACCAATAAAGAACATGCATTAACTGTGTGTGCTTCCTTCCCAAGTGTATAGAACCCATGGAATAGTTAACCAGGTCACTTGAAAGGAGTGTCCAGGCTGCAGGGTGGCTCATCAGGAGACTGCTCACCTCCTTAACGTGCACGAAGCTCCGGATTTAATTCCTAGAGCCACACAAAAAATTGGATATCACAACACATAACTACAACCACAGCACTGAGGATATAGAAGCAAGAGGACCAGAATTTCAAAGTCACCTTCCACTAAATGGATAGTTTGAAGCCAGCCTAGTTAAACTTAAGAAGAATGCCAACTTGGGACCTATGTTGCTTCCTAAGTCACTAGAGAAATCAGGAGTCTTCTATTACTATCAACCATATAATCTCTGAAACTGATGTAATTTAAAAGATTTTTTTTGTTGCAAATGAAGTAACAATGACTTTAAACTCCCTTGAACTTTCGTCCTAACAAGAAATATCCATGGGCAAACTGTCATGGTTGGTACAGATGCTTCTGGGCCCTAAAGAACTTGTCAGCCTCTGTTCATTCCAGGGCATCATCTCAAAGATGATGGCAAATAAAAACATGGTCCCCTTTTATTGGAGAATGAGCTTTTCAGAAGCTCTGCATACACCAAGGTCATCAGAGCTGCCATGTAGACTGGAACCTGTAAGGAAGTTTAAGACACATGTGCTGTGACAGCAGTGGACCCCCCTATAGTCCAGTGAGTAAAGGAAGCAGGACACCCACTGTGTGAGCATCGTTGGCCACCAGTGAGCCTGTGCAGCTCTCTCTGCTCAGCCTTGGCTGATACGCAGGTAGCCATTTCTGTTTTGGATTCAGGTCACTCTAGACATCGGCAGCAAAGTATCTCCCAGACCCCTCTATATATAGGTTTTCTCCTGTGGGAACTAACACCTGTAGGCTCCAGATTCCCATCCCAACACAAGGTTTTCCCAACTTTTGCTCAAGAATGGGCAGACAGTTTGAAAAGGACCCTGTTACGTTATATTCTTTGAGAAACAAGTCTGTCTTCACCATGAGTTTGGGCTTTTAGAACTCAAAACTAACCATGTTTGCTGTCCCCTACCCACCTTGTAATTTGTTAGCAGGTCTAGGTAACAAACATAGTAATTTACATACTTAGAGACTTGTTGCTCATGGGTCTAGTCCATAGCACATTTTGAGAGTCCACTAAACGTCATCCCTAGAAGCCTGTGAAGAAAACAGCTGAGAGGAGCTAGCCATCCCAAGGGTGGCCTCAGGAGCTGTCCAGCCAGCCTGTTCCTCACTCGAGGTACACAGGTAAGTGTGTAGTTCCTCACTCGAGGTATGCAGGTAAGTGTGTAGTATGTCTGGTGAAGTCTCCCTGTTCTAACACTGGGTTCCTGGGGATCTAACTGCTTGCTCACAGCCTCAAATCCTCATGGTCCTCATTTCCGGTCTCATAGTGCTCATTTCCGGTCTCATAGTGCTCATTTCCGGTCTCTCTGCCTTGCTACGCTGACCCATGTGTCTAATGCAATGTTGGGAGTGGTCACATTGGGTTCCTTTTTTGTTGTTTAGTTTGAGTAGGGTTGCCTACAGGAGCATGAGCTGCCTTACCAGTGATGACATTATTGAAGAAAGTATCTCTTCCCTCCCCAGCAGGCAGGCCTCATAGTTTAAATCCTCCAGCTGCCCCAGCATGTGATGGAAGCTGAGCCTTCCCCAGTTGAGTGAAGACGTGGGAGTGAAAAGGACCCAGTTCATCCAACAGATCTACGGGAAACACTTCTGACACCTGCAGACAGAGTGGATACTAGACGAGCCAGATCACATATCAAAATGGAGCATTTGGCTACTGAAGCTACCAGCAAAGTCAGGCACGGTGGCATAAACCTGTAGTCGAAGTCACTGGGAGAGGAAGAAGTCCCCTATAACAAAACAGGATTTTTTTTTAAACAAATATCAGGGTTTGGTGCTTACATTAAGCTTGAGGAGTAAGAACATTTGCCATCTGTCCTGATGGTCTGCATTCAGCCTTTGAACCTACACAGTGAAAGGGGAGAACCGAGTCCTGTAAGCTGCCCCTTATATCCATGTACCGTGGCACATGCATGCACACACAAATGTAATTTTTAAGATTTACTTTTGAAAAGATCTCAGCTGTGTGGTCCTGTCATGGAGATCATCGTACAGACAGGTCTAGCCTCAAGTTCACAGAGATCCACCTGCCTCTGCCTCCCACTTACCACCCCCCGTCAGTTTAACAGCACACTTAAAGGGAAGCTGGCAGCTTTGAGATGGATATATCCGACAAAATTAGTTTCTCAGTAATAATTGTGATTAGCAGTAAGTTAATTTAGAATAATAGCAATGACAGTTAAACTAGGATTAATAGATAGCAACATAAACTAACTGGGTAATATGCCCAAAATGGATACAGGTAAGCTCTTTGAAAATCTGCGGTGAGAAGGTGAGGAGTAACCCTGGTTAGCGACAAGAAAGGACCATAATTGTCAAGTTGTCGCAGTAACAGGCTTGTGACATGATTCTAAAAACAGCTCCCCAGAACCATGCTAGGAAAATCAAAGAGCAGTAGTTGAAGCTTGTCAGAGTGGCGTGAACCAGCCTGCCGGGAGCGAGAACCAGCCTGCTGAGAACCAGCCTGCCGGGAGTGTACTTGCCCAACTCCATACCAGAAGGTGCAGGTGGAGAAGTGAGAAGGTCAATGTTGTCCGCTGCATCGTGAGTTTAAGGCTAGCCTGGCACTGTGAGTCCCTCCCTGCCTTGATAAGGAGTGGGGTGTGGAGGGCAGTTGAACCTGCCATTAAAAGCTTTTCAAAAAAATTAGTCGTGGACTACTACTCTGGTAAGTCATGCGTGTGTGGAACCTACGTATTGGAATTTGGGGCTTTTTAAAGAATGGTTGAGTGAAGCATACTGAAGCACACATTTAATTTCACCACTCAACTGTCAGAGGGAGATGGATCTCTTGTGAGTTCAAGACAATTCTGGTCTTTTTTTTTTTTTTTTTTTAAACAGACAACAATATTAAAAGACATACGTACTATATGTAAAATCAAAAGGCTGGGAAGAAGAGAGATGCTTTTGTTCACATACCTCCTAGGGGGGATATGTAAAGTATATACCAAAAGGGCAACCATCTACAGTGCCTGACCCGCAAGCCTAACAACTGAATCCACATAAAGGCAGGAGCAGGGACCCAACTCAACAAAGTTGTGCCTCCCTCTGTGCATGCACGCCCACAGGTGTTATGCACACACAATTTTTTAACAAGCATTTCTTAGTGCAGGGTCAAGTCTGAGGTCCAGCTCTCTTCAGTTTGTATTACGGCTTTCAGAGGCTGGGGGTGAATGTTTTGTTGTAATTCAGCCAATCTAACAATGTGGGCTTCTGGTGTGAGTTTGCAACTTGAGTTCTTTGGCAATTGGAGAGAAGAGTCTCTCCTAGGGCATAGTTAGGAACCTTTAGAGTCAGCCAGGTGGTTGTGGCATGCACCTTTAATCCAAGCACTTGGAGGCAGAGGGAGGCTGATCTTTGAGTTTGAGGCCAACTTGCTCTACAGACTGAATTCTAGGACAGCCAAGACTACATAGAAAAACCATGCCTTGGGAAAAAAAGAAAAGTAATGTCACACAGAGACACTAGGTGGCGCCATGCTACAACGTGACTGGGTTTTCTAGTTGGATGGTTTAGTTTTAAGACAGGTAAGCCCAGCATACTGATGGCTCTCACCTCCCACCTTCCAACTGCCCCCGCCCACTGCCCACACAAATTTCTCTAATTCATTTCTTGTTTTGAGACCCACCAGTTCCATGTGTGTCTCCATGTGTGTGAAGCTGCTTTGGAGCCTATAGTGGGCTCAGTACAACTTGCATACAACTAAAGACAGTGATTCTCACTCCTAGAGTCTATGCATTGGCAATAGTTATGGATGAAAGGAAGTTCCTGTGGCCAGCACAGACAACTACAGTTGTTCCAGGCTGTGATATTGTCATGTAAAGTCCAGGGAATGGCACTTTGTAGCCTTTCACCTGTCTCCTGACTCACACACACCCCTCTTCCACAGTGTGCTCTAAGCATTAGAGCAGGGGGACGTGTAAGTGACTTGTTCAGGGCTGAGCCCACAACTGTCCCTCATTCTCTTGCATTCTGTGAGGGGAGGCTCCTCTATCTGCAGGCGTAAGCATGGGTGTTTAGAAGGCAGTATATTGCTGTGTCCAATTAACTATCAGAAATATGATCCCTGCATGGGCCTACTACCTCCCCAGACCTAGATTTTTAGCCATGCTTAGAGTACCAGGCATTGGTCCCCTTGTCCCCTGAGAAGTGGGCCTTGAATCCATTCAGAGGTTACAGTAGCTAGAAAATGGAGACAGCCTACATGCCCAACAACTGGTGAGTGCATAACAAGGATGCAGTACATAGATATCCTTGTACTTCGGCTGTACAGAAAGTACAACTTACAAGGAAATGGACAGAACTGGGAACAGTTAAAGTGAGGTAGGATGTAGCTCAGAGGTAAACAGCTTGCATGGCATAACCAAAGCCCTGGATTTGCTCCTCAGTACCCACCAGTAAACAGTGAGGTAATCCAGGCCCAAAGACAAACGGCACATAGCTTGGAGTCTGCAGTATGCGCTATCAAAGGAGTACCACTGCGAGACAGAAGATGAGGGCAGGGAGCTCAAGGGAGGGGGGAGAGCAGAATATAAAATACTATGGATGGAAAAGATTGACCAGCATAAAGAGTGTAAAGAAACCAGCTGGATAGTGAGATGTAAGCTGAGTGTGCTTTTAATTCCAGCACTCAGAAAGCAGAGGTAGGTGGATCTCAATTTGAGGCCAGCCTGGTCAACATAGAGAAACCCTGTCTTGAAAAAGAAAGATGCCCACCTGCGTAACAGCAGCTTGTCTGCTCTGTCAGTGGTGGCTAACCAATGCCATCTCGGGGGGCAGAAGATCATCTGGAATTACAAGCAACTGTGAGCAGCCCAGTGTGCATGACCGTCCTCTGCAAGAGCAGTAATCACTTTTTACTTTGTTTTGTTTTAAAATAAGGTCTCACTATGTAGCCCTGGCTAGCCTAGAACTCACTATGTAGTTCTGGCTGGGCCAGAACTCATGGAGATAGACCTGCCTCTGTCTCCTTAAAGGTGTGTGCCACCACAACCAGCAATAATCCCTTAACCACTAAATTAGCCCTGGAAAACATGTCCCTCATTTCAAACTAGATGAATGTGTCGTCTTTATGGTTTGTGCTTCTATGTAAGCGTTTGCCTAGTTCACACTCATGGCCACCTTTCACATACTATACCAGAGCACGTGTGGGGGTGGGGGGAGTGTGGTGCCAAGTCTCACCTCATTCTCACATTTCCTGAAAAGCCACCTTCTTCCCACCACACATCAGTTATCTTTGCTGGTAAGTCAAGAATCAATATGACTGTGTGTACTTACTGTTGGGTCTCTAAGTGTGCTGATGGTCTGGGTCTCTCTTCTCTCCCAGAACCACTCTGTCTTCATATTGTACTGTGGCTGTGCTGTGCAAGTTCCCATGTGGCTGGAGAAGGCCCACCTCTCAACCTACACTAATGCACATGGCCATGCTGGGATCTGTCAGCATGATGAGCAGTCTTCCAATGCATAACTCTGGATGGCTTTTTCTTTTTATTGGTTCTTCTTCTCTTTCTTTGTTTCAAATAGGTCAGCCTTGGACTCATCATTCTGTGTATCAGCCCCTCAAATGTAGGACGATGTCTGTTTTCTGTGTCTGGTTCATGGCCTTATTATTCATGTGTAGGTTTTTAATTTTATTTACTTTTAAGTATGTGGATGCTTTTGCCTGTAGGAATATCTGTGCACCAATGTGTGCCTGGTGCCTTTAGATGCCAGAAACAGGCACTGGGTCCCCTGGATTTGAAGTTACAGACAGTTGTGAGCCACCTTGAGGGTACTGGAATTGAACCAAGTCCTCTTCAAGAGTAACAAGTATTTTTAACTTCTGAACCATTTCTCCAACCTTCATATAAGATGTTGTATAAAAGTTTGTTCCGCTGGGCGGTGGTGGCGCACGCCTTTAATCCCAGCACTTGGGAGGCAGAAGCAGGCGGATTTCTGAGTTCAAGGCCAGCCTGGTCTACAGAGTGAGTTCCAGGACAGCCAGGGCTACCCTGTCTTGGGGAAAAAAAAAAAAAAAAGTTTGTTCCATGCCTTCACTTTGAAAAGTAGCTTTTGTGATTTCAGTGTTTAATTACCTAGTCTTGACAAATAGAAAACAAAATGGGTCTTTAATGTTGGTATAGCATTTGGCAGCCTTGCTTCTGACAATACTCACTTAGACCTGTGCCTGCCTTGTATATACTTTTTGTTTCTTCACAACAATATAATGCTAAGAAATGATAGGCCAGGCAGGCATGGTGGTGTATGCCTTTAATCCCAGAACTCCAGAGGTGAAGCTGAACTCCCAGCCAGCCAGGCCACAAGGAAAGAAAGGGGGGAAAGGAGGGAGGGGACAATCAATACAAAACTGACATTTGCCAAAGGTTTGTGTTTATGTGTGTGTGTGTATGTATATGAATGTATGTATGTATATGTATATAAATGTATATACATGTTTTATGTGCACATACATATATATATACACATATATATACATATATGTGTATATATACACATATACACACACACATACATATATGTATATATACATATATATATACATATATGTATATATAAGAGAAACCATATATATATGTGTGTGTGTATATATGTGTATATATACACATATATATACACCATATATGTATATATATATATGTATATATATATATATATACATACACACACACATATATATATGGTTTCTCTTCAGAAAGGCCCTTCTCTTTTCAGCTTTCCTTCTACACTTGGCTTTCTTTACTAGTTGCCGAGCTCTGTCAATGCTTTCCCTCTGTCCATTGGGATGACTGGATTTCCCCTGGGCTCTCTTGTGATCCCTAGTTAATACTGCTCTCACAAATCAACACAAAACTTGGTGGCATAAGCTACATGGCTGCATTTCTCTGTGGGTCCAAAATCCAGAGGCCGGAGCTACTGTGTGTCTCTGCTGCTCTGTGGCTGAGGCCGTAACTGAAGACCATAAAGCTGTGGACTCTGCACATTCCTAGGGGAGTGGCCTCGGTCTGTTAGCTGCAGCTGTTTGTAGGCACGGGCCTCACCCCTTACCCAGCTGGGCTGTCATGCTTTCCTTGTCATGGAGGCCAGTTTTAGGGACATAAACCTGAAGGTGAGCCTGGCAAGCTGTACAGACTGGCAAGGTTACAGACTGGCTACAGCTGGGCCTGCAGGCTTGCCAGATCCTATGGGACAGAAACTCCCATGATTCTGTGTGCTGGGCTGGTGGCTATGCTGTGCCAGAAGCACCTGCTTCTCACCATCAAGACATGGAAAGAAAACAGGAGAAACTTGATATAATAAAGTTGATGCGCTAAGGGAATGGTCCTCAGCTCCCTAATGCTGCGACTCTTAAATTCAGTCCCTCGAGTTGTGACACCTAACCGTAAAATTATCTCATTGCTACTTCATAACTAATTTAGCTACTCTTAAGAATCATTAAGTAAGCCGGGTGGTGGTGGCACATGCCTTTAATCCCAGCACTTGGGAGGCAGAGGCAGGCAGATTTCTGAGTTCAAAGCCAGCCTGGTCTACAGAGTGAGTTCCAGGACAGCCAGGGCTACACAAAGAAACCCTGTCTCGAAAAACCAAAAAAAAAAAAAAAAAAAAAGAATCATTAAGTATCTGAAAAGCAGGATATATATGTGACCCCCAATGGGAGGTTTACTTTTAAGAAACAAATACCTTAGTCTGATGTGGTGGCACACTCTTTTAATCCTAGCACTTGGAGGCAGAGGCTGTTGGATTCTGAGTTCGAGGCCAGCCTGGTTTACAAAGTGAGTTCCAGGACACCCAAAGGTACACAGAGAAACTCTGTCTTGAAAAAAAAATAAAAATAAAAATAAAAGCTTGCTTAGGAAATAAATAGTACGTTACACAAAGTAGAACTTAGTGTGTTAACTGTTGGGGTCTGAAATCGCCACACAAGCCACTCAGACATTGGCCTCAGTCAAATAGGAATGGTTTATTGAATGCCACACCCAAGACTTATCAGGGCTACATGTCAGACTTAAGAACTGACTGATGTGTCAGGATCCTATAAGGCTTTTAAAAACATCTGTGCCAAGTTATTTCACCAGTCAGGATTTAGGGGTAGGGGACTTCCTTAGGAACATGTCTTTGTGGTACACTTAACCAGCTGCCATTGGTTGGGGTATTCAACTGTGGGAAGGGACTTGTCTAACATTCATGTCTTAATGTGTCAACCAGGATGGAACCTGTCTAACATTTGTGTCTTGTCAACTAGGATGTCAGTTACCTACAGACATCTCTTTCTGACAACTATGATGCGATCTTAGGAATCTAAACTACTTGATCCCTACTCCAAATGGAAGTCTTTCTCCAAGTAGTTTCTTATATTGGTGCAGGTGTCTCTCTTACGTTGGGGTCCATCCCAAGGGCAGCTTATAAAGGCAAATACCATAAAGGATCATACACAGGTACAGAAAGTTCTGCTGGCTGGTTGGTTCAGGTCCAAGCTTATTGTGGCTAACTATACAAAGTAGTTCTGACTTCTGTTGTACTGTTGTGATTGGTTTCCAAGAACAACAAAGCACAGAACGTTCTAGTAACGGCACATGAGAAAGTTTCCTTATGACATTAGTTAACAACACAAAATGGCAGGCTAACCAGGTAACAGTAACTCTAACCATGCTTTTTAGAAACTATAGAAACTATTTGTACCACAACTGAGGTTTAGCGTTGCTGAGGAAGTTACTGCTAATGTTTGTTCACTAAAATTGACTTCCAATTGGGCTTCATTCCCATAGCAAGGGGCAACCCTGATTTACAACCACCCATTAGGTCCATCCCCATAGCAAACAACATGGCTGTAAGGGGCAGTGCACTGTCACAACAGTCATCAAATCTTGATCTGCCATTTTGTCCCCTGTGCTATTATCAGGAAAATCGTAACCCACCCAGTGGGAAGATAAACCTGAGTAACCATTATTCAACAAGAACAACACTGGTGTACTTAAAATAATTCTGGCAATATCTTTGCTGTGTAAATCTCCATCTATCCAAGCGTCTAATTTGCAGTCTGCTGTCTCTGTTTATATTCAAATTGTAACCTGGAGCTGAGACCTGAAAGAGAACTAGAGTGTATGTGGCGTGAAATAACCTACCGACTACACAGGCTCCTAGGAACTTCTGTTCAAGGCTGGTCCCCTTTTGTACGTTAGCTAGAATCAGTCGTATACCATTGCCAAAGAGCTTTCCTTTCATTAATCTGAGTGTGTGGAGCATTCCTCACTGGGAAGACATATTTCTATAGCATGCAGAGGCCCCAGCAAGATGTCCCTATACCCTGGATCCTTGTGCTGCTGGGAAGAAGATGGAAAAGAGGAGCCCCAGGAAAGCAAAAACCGACCCAACTCTTCAGAATGGTGATCACTACTCCAGATCCTTTCAGAGATATGGGAAGTTGCAGGATAAGGTAAAGTGTTGAGACTGGACCCCAGGTCTCGATCCTACGGGGTCTAAGAGGGCTCTGATCAAGCCCTAAGGAAGCTTTCTGGTAAAGCTAACAGGTGGGGTAGGGATGTGTGTCTCCAGAGATCCTTCCTAAGAGGGTTGACAGTCAAGTCTCCCATAGGAAAACAACGGGAGGTAATGTTGTAAGCTTTGAGTGAACGTATGAGTGAATATTCTGCCTGTCTGCTCGGGAACACTGTGTGTTGCAGAGACCCCTTTTCCAGGATGATTAGGAAGAACTTTCTCTGAGGAAATTAGCCACCTGTTGAGCTGGATTGAGCTGGATAAACTAGATTGCAAGCTCATGCTCATCCCTAAAGCCTGCCCCATGTGTTCCTTGGAGCTGAGCTGCTGTCCCATAAATCTCTTTTTTGACACAAAAAGACCAACTGAAACAAGGCACTCGTTCCACGAGAAGGAAGGAGTTTTGTATCCTGCTCAGAACATGAAAATGACTCTGGTATCACTAATGGCAAAGGAAGGGCTCCTCCATCTGGTTATGAACATTTTAGTCTCCTCCGCTGAGCTCTGCAAATTTGGCTGGCGCAGAACAGCCTGAACTACTGTGTTGGCAGGAGTGTAGTGGGCCCTCGTCCTCCCCTACCTCTGCCAAGCCCCCAGGCATTCTAGAAGCCTTTCCAGCCAAGTGGATCCTGGGCCCCACCTCAGAGAAGACCCTGGGGTGCATGATCAGTTTTTCTACGGGAAGTCCCTTAGCTGTGCACTCTGGAGAAGACTGGAGGTAGAAGCTTTACTGTATCCTAGTACCTGCTGTTTAGACTGGGTCTCCAAGTCAGTTCCTCTGAGACAGTCTATTCTTACTGTTACCGGGACTTCCTTGCCCGCCCTACGCCTGTGGTCTACCTTTGTCTCTGCCCTTCCACACCTTGATTTTATTTTTACTTTTCATAGATAGACTAAGGAAAAAAAAAAAAAAAACCCAACCTGATGCCACAGCTTTTGAGACCCATAAGTTTTTATGGCTGTTTGGTAGTCCCAGAGTTACAGATACTTGTAAATTTAAAAAGAACAAAAAGTAAAAACATTAGCTGTTTGCCAGGCAGTTATTCTGCTTTGCAGAATAATTATATTCTCCTGCAACTCGATGTCTTCGTAAGAGAGGGATTACTCAGTAAGCTGTTTATGTTGCCTGCCTCCATCTGCAGACACACACAGAGTAGTTAGGAGTATTTAGATCACTGGTTTATTACTAGCGAGGCAAAAATGTCTTTTGGGTATAGATAATGTTGGAAAATTGTCACATGCTGTATGTTTGTTAGATATCAAGCAAGTCTCACCCAGAACCTGGACAGTGAGCAGCGAGCAAAACAGATGTTCCCCAGTCTCTCTCCCTTCCCAGCTTTGTCCGGCAGCCCAGCCCTTTTGTTGTTGGTAAAGGGGCGATGTAATCTCCTGAAATTGGGGTGGTATTGTCAGGTCCCAGGAAGACTAGGATGTTCAGGGTTACTCACACCTCTAAAGCTGCTGCTGAGGTGTGAACTCTCTTGGGATCAATGAGCCCATAAGAATTGCAAATGATATAAATCTGAGACCTCATCTCTAAAAAGGGGGCTAAATTATTCTAGATAGGATAAGATTATATAAACAAACCATAAAAACTTGAAGTCACAAAAGGTCTGAATATTACACAGGGCTGGAGGGGGAGGAGGAGACATAAGGATAATATACTTAATGGTTAAAGTTGGTCACATGCTCCAGCCCAGTCTAATGAGGAGGAGGCTGGTAAAGGTCCCACCTTCCTTCACCAGAGGCCTGATGGGGAAGCAGCAGAGGGAAGGAAGCCTCTCTGCTCAGCTTCCTCTCAGCCCTTCCCACCCGGGCAGCCAGACTCTTAAAACAGGCTTGTGAGCTGTGTGTCTGAATGCATCCCCAGCTGGTGGTGCTTTGAGATGAAGTAGGCCCCTAGGGTGACTCACGGAGATTGTCCCAGACAAGCACCCACAGCCAGCTGGGTCCTCACCTGGTCTTTCCTGGCAACTCATGGGCATGTGTGTGAAAGGGAGAGGGGTCACGGGCACCCTCCCCTCCTCTGAGTTTCTTCTTCTCCGGTGTTTGGTCACAGCAACAAGTAACTAAGGTGCTTGGTGGTGATAGGACAGACAGCCGAGCCTGGTGACCCTGCTGCAAGTCTAGTGACCTAATGAGACCCTGGATAGAAATGAACATTAGAAAGCCTCTGGAGCCAGCCCAGTGGCAGCGCATGCACCTTGCTTCTGTAAGGTACTGGGTTCAATCTCTAATGCAGGGGCGGGGGGGGGGGAATTAGAGTTTTTCTCAGCTCCTTAACATGATGGAGCTCCAGGGTTGGACTTGGGACAAGCTCCTCTGAAGGCAAAGGTCGAGTGTCTGCGCAGTACTCACAAGCAGTTTCAGCTCCAGTGCCCCGGGGTTGGTGAATGGCTAGAAATTGGATGCCAGGAGGGAGGAGTTCCAGGAGGGAAGAGTGCCAGCAGGCAGGTGTACTGGCTGTGAGCAAACTGATTTAGCAGAGGTTCAGCCACCACTGGCGCCGCCTGTGTTGGCGCCCACTGTCTTCCCTCCCCTCCCATCAGTCTGCCGTGGGTGTTCATTAGGACTGGGCAGGGGGGGATGTAAAACCTGTAGTAAAGTACAAATGACGTGAAGATTACCTTCCTGATTGTGCTGTGTGCGCTTCAGTGGCATTATAGTCTTTGACTTTTCTATTTCCGTATCTCAGAACTAAATCCATGAACACTCCTTCCCCATCTCTGAGCCCCAGGCAAGCATTTTGTTCCTGTAGCTATGACCTGATTGCTTGCATAACTCAAGTTCCTTTTGACTGTGTTTCCTTACTTGTCCTGTCCGCAGGCTTGCAACAACGACGGGCTCTTGTGGTGGTGGTTTGAATGAGAATGGCTCCTATAGCTTAATCATCAGGCAGTGGCACAATTTAAAAAGGATGGTCTTGTTGGAGGAAGTGTGTCACTGGGGATGGGCTGCAAGGTTTCAAAAGCCCACACTAAGGCCCAGTTCTCTCTCTGCCTGATACCTGCAGATCAGGATGTAAAGCTCTCAGTTACTGTGGTAGCCCCATGCTTGCCTTGTGTGCCGCCATGATGATAATGGACTAGTAAGACTGAGACTGTAAGCAAGCCTCCAGTTAAATGCTTTCTAAGAGTTACCTTGGTCATGGCGTCTCTTCACTGCCACTGAACACTAAGGGTGCCTCCTTCCTTGAGGCTAATTTCTCACTGCATGTTCATGCTGTCTTTCCCACTCAGCTACTGCAGAACACATGGACCACATCAGAATCAGCTGTAGGGAATAACTATCCTCACGGGGGTCCACATCCTTTCTAGACCACACTCCCAAATCTTTTGGCTACATACCAACGAGTGAGACTGGTGGACTATATACCATGTTTAAATTGGGGGGGGGGGGGGAAGGGTCAACTTGTATTTTTGTTTTTAGAATAGCCCTGAATTCCCAGTTCTTATCCCTCAACCTCCTGTGTGCTGGGATTTCAAGTGAGTTGCTGTGTCTAGTTTATACTTTTTAAAAAAAGATTCATTTTTAATTAGGTGTAGCTGCCTGTGTGAGCAGATACCCGCAGAGACCAGAAGGTGACATGTAAATTTAACTTTTATTCGCCTAATGTAATTATCTGCTAACCTAGACTAAGTCTTAGAAGCTTCTAGCCTCCATACAATCTAATCTAGGTTTAGAATGTTTTCAGCCTGAGACTTCCTGCTGAATAAGCCCACCCGTTCTTGTTCTGAGCTCTGGCTGACTGGTTTGACTCAGCTGTCCTGGCTCAAACTACTCTCCAAGGTGACTGATTCAATCCAGCTTCTCTCAGCTTCTGAGTTGCTCTGCTTGGCCTCAAACTATGGCAATCTGTGTCTAATCTTCTGGCTTGTTCTGTCTTCATCTATGTCTAGCTTTTTCTTTCTTTTTTTTTTTGGTTTTTCGAGACAGAGTTTCTCTGTATAGCCCTGGCTGTCCTGGAACTCAGAAATGCCTGCCTCTGCCTCCTAAGTGCTGGGATTAAAGGAATGTGCCACCACTGCCCGGCTGGCTTGTTCTTTCTCTGCAACCTGTCTGTATACAACTGTCACAAAAAAGTGTGTGATGGTTTGCATATGCTCAGCACAGGGAGTGGCACTATTAGGAGGTATGGCCTTGTTGGTGTAGGTGTGTCACTGTGGGGTTGGGCTTTAATACCCTCATCCTAGCTGCCTGGAAGTGAGTCTTCCACTAGCAGCCTTCAGATGAAGATGGAGAACTCTCAGCTCTGCTTGCATCATGCCTGCCTGGATGCTGCCATGCTCCCACCTTGATGATAATGGACTGAACCTCTGAAACCATAAGCCAGCTCCAATAAAATGTCCTTTATAAGGACATTGGTCATGGTGTCTGTTTACAGCAGTAAACCCTAAGACAAACTACTTCCCACACCGGGCTGTAATGGAGTCTTGAAGGCTGGCATGACACATGAATACACAATCCTGTTGTAACCTCTCAGACTGTAGGCCTGTACCACTTCACTTCACCTTACATTTAAAAAAACTTGTAAACAAAAAGGTGACAAGTTGTCTGCACCCATGGGCTGTCACTAGAGAACTAGATTCTCTACATAAGTTCTGGTGAGTAAAATTTTATTAAAAGAGAAGAAAAATCCAAACAAAGACTAAAAGAAAAACATTTATTGAATCAAAATCAATACTTTTTTTTTTTTTAATATCTACAAGCCAACAGTGAGCTCACTTTATTCAAGAATGAACACAATGTACAAAAAAAGTATGCTTAGATTATAAAAATACGTCCATCTTGTCTTCTGGTGCTGAGCATAAGTCACTGAACAGACCAAGCAGCTGCTCTACACCGACAGCTCCATTTGATGACCACGAGGAAGCGAATGGACAGAGCGTTTCCAGGCCCACTGGAGAAGCTGTGCCCAGCACGCGGCTGCAGTCTGCTGTCTCTCCTGCTTACTAGGTGTAACCATGTATTTCAGAGAAGTATTAATATAATAAATTCTGGGTACAAAATCCTATTAGCTCCAATTTAAAAATGAGATGTGTGACTGGGGGAACACATGAGTCCCCAGGGTTTACAACCCCATGGAGGGAGGTGGGAAGTGTGTCTCCCTGCACCTCTGCCGGCATCCTTAAGGCTCCATAAACATCTGGTACCAGGTTACTCTGAACATTCTCTTGACCTTACTGGAACCCTCCAGGGCACCGGGGTGGTGCACTGTGTACAGTGTCTCACTGTGCTGAGAGGTCAGAGGCTGCCAGGACCATCACGGGCTTCAGGAGCCTCTGGCTTATTAATGACTGGCCTTGGAGCAGCAAACAGTGATGGGGGAGGGGACAATAGCTCCCTGTGCTGTCCCATCCATCAGTGCTGACGATGCCAAGAAATCCCTGTCTGTTATACAGAAAGAGTCTGCACACAGCAGTGCCCTGGCAGGAACCTCACCCTGGCTAAGCAGAATGACAGACTCTAGAGTGCAGTGTCCTTACGGTGAATGAAAGACAACAGTGAAGAAAACGTGTCTCCTTGACAGAGAAATTCTCTGTGCTCAGGATTGACACCTAAGAACAGTAAGAATTGCAAAATCAAACAATCAGGTCATCCAGTGTTCCATCCTACTGGTAAGTTATGTTCAGAAGAAATACAGGAGAAATGCTTTCGGCTTTGCCTGCGTCAGCCTAGTGGCTCTTCAGTCAGCATTCTCAGGACAGGGACAGGCGAAGGCAGAAAAGATCACAGCTTCTCTAGACAAGGACTACATGCCTTCAGCGCTCTAATTTCAGTTAAGACTCATCTTCTTCACAAACGCTAATCAGTCAATCAAAGGCAGTTAGATAGGAAGTAATGTGGACCACAGGGCCCAGCTACCTACACTCAGCAGGGAAGAGAAACAGAATGGGACCTGAGCAAAGGCCTCTTACTAATCACAGAATGTCACTGTGAGGCTGACCCTGTCTGTGAATCAGCCAGGCAGCAGGTTGCTGTTGGAAGCTGCCACAGCCTCCACAGTAAGTGGAACACTGGAAGGCCAAGGCCTCTGCAAGTCACAGCTGGTAGCAGAGGCCAGAATTTCAACACACAGCTAGTGGAAACAATTCAACACCAAAAGACTAAATAGAAAGCAGAGTGACAGGTACACAAAGAAGAGCTAACAGGACAAAGATGCTGAGAAACTGAATGGGCTTCACAACACTCAGATACAGACTGTATCTGCGCACAATCACAGGTCCTTACTCTCAAATAAATACACTGAACATTTACAGCCAAGCAACTGCCTCTCAACACAGGCTTTCCTGTCTCCGCTCTAGTCAGACCAGAACCCACTCAGAATGTCTGTAAAGAGCCTCCTGTGAGAGGAGCATCCTCGGGCTGCAGCAGCAGCTCAGGGTGGATGTCTGGTGTCCCATGGGGTCCCCTCTGAGCAGCACCATGGAGTGTGCTCAAGTTTCCAGCAGATGAAAAGGACTATTGTGCTTGTGGGTCTCATGCCTTCAATATACAGAAGTGGTGGCAGTGATTACAGGTCTTTGTTTACCAGTAAAATCATAAGGCAGAGGGGCTGGAGGTGCAATGGAAAGGTTTAAAATGGAGAAATTACAATACAGTGCTAGCTAGCAGTCACAAAAAAGACCATGCTAAGATCCGATCCATGTCAATTCAACATTGAAAATTCAGCTACGATCCAAAGAACTCTGTCAGAGTCTCAGGCATGCATGCCACTGGCTGACAGCAAGGCAGGTCGGCCTGACACTGCCTTCCCTGGAGCAGGAGCGTCTTTGCTGGAGATCACAGGGGTGAACAGATTGCCGCCACACTTCTTTTTTATAATTAAAATAAAAGAAATCCAATCACAAGACAAAAATATTATAGAACTGTGGACAGAGAAAATACAGGAATTCACAATGACCTAAAAAAACCAAAAGAAGAATTAAAATTATTATTTTTGTAGTTTTTTGTTTTGTTTTATAAACAGGGTCTCTTTACACAGTCTTGGCTGTCCTGGAACTATGTAGACCAGGCTGCCTCCCAAATGCTGGGATTAAAGGCACATCCAGCCAAAAAATTAAAATTATTTCTATACTCTTAGGTAAATAAATCCTTCTTTTTAAGTAGTCTTTTTATTTTTCATTTGAAAAGCTTATATTTATAAATCACCTCACTACTCAGTATTCAGTACTGTCCCTCGTGGACAAAGCAGCATTTTGTCACCAGAATCACAGGCCAAAGCTTTCTCCCTAAACTGTCTCTTAAGGCCTTCAGATGAGGAGACAGCCTGACATTTAAATCTAAAATCAAGCATATGCCAAGGCCACAAAGAAAAATAATCTGACCAACTTTTTTAACCTCAAGACTAAGACTCTTGGCTAACCCAGAGCCACCCCATCCCAGCTCTGAGGTACTCACGGGTGAAAGGACCAGGGCTATCCTGCCTTTGTGTCCACGAGCTGCATCTGCACATTTGCGGGCATTCCACCTCCATAGCCTCCCTTGGACTGCATTTGGTTCTGAATGGAGCTGACCTAAAACAAACAGGAACAGAACAGATGCACAGCAGGAACCAGAGACAGCAACAGTGATTTCCCCTCCATCTTCTGGACACAGGAAGTCTGGAGGTGATGCCCAGTGACAGTCAGCCAGTCTAGGGGGAGGCCAGGATGCCTGGGCCACAATAGTGAGTCTATTTACTGAATACTACTAAGTATTTACTGGGACACATTCATTTTCAAGCACCTTAATTTTTCCTGGTTATAGTACAAACAGTGAGGCCAGTACTGAACGATCTGTGTTTTAGTTTGGTCCCCCCCACCCCAGCAAGGCCTCCTGTAGCCCACAGGATGGATGGCCTTGAACTTGTAGTCATACTGCCTAAGCCTTCCGAAATTGCCACCTCCTTCTGCAATGCATAATCAACAGACTGACGAAGCAAAGATGTCCACAGACACAGGACAGGCCATGTTCACTTTTTAATCCTGTCAACAAGAGAACTACCACCTCAGCCTGTCAGGCCCTGCTCTGTGGTAAGACCAGAGTCTCATCGTGATGGACTGCAAGGGGTTGGAGCAAATGCAGACACCATCCTTCAGTTTATCACCATCATTCCACCCCAGGTCCTGTAAATTAGAAACACTCTAGAAGCAGAGAGTGAGTCAGGCCACACTGCTGGAAGGAGGGACCCATACAGGAAGTTTGGAGGTGATGCACAGTGGTGAGTCTGCAGTCTGGGGACCCGTGAAGGGTCACTTCCCAGAGCTGAGACCCGAGGGGAAGACGGGATGCTTGGACTTATTCATGAGTCTATTCACTGAGTGTTACTGAGCATTTACTGGGACATGAAGGAAGCACGGGACCTTTTGCTGGTGATCCTAAGTCATTAATTTGACATGTATCAGCGGGCATTATAGAACATGCAGTGTTTTTATGTGTAACATTAGTCAGATAAGCTATTTCCTCAGACACCTATTATTTCACCTAGTCAATTTGTTGCTGGCATTCCCAACCCTAATACGCCCATATAAAAAAACACACAATCCAGTTATAATTATAAGCTACTTGCCTACATTGGGCAAATCTAACACTATACTACTAACCTATACCCCAGCTATAAGACCCCATAGTACTTGTGGTTTCTCCCAGCCTCATAGATCTGGTCCATCATGGCTTCTCCTCTTCCTCCATCTTCTCTCTCCCTCTCCCTGCTCTCCACTTCCTGCCTCCCACTCTCAAACCTCCAGACCCACCTTTTCCCTCCACTGCCCAATTACAGAGGCTTGCCTAAGTTATTTCTGGAATAACAGGTTTAAATGTGTTAAAAGAGAATATACCGGTGCTAAGCTTATTCAGCTCCAAACAGCTTAAGGATTCTTCCTTATAGGACCCACTGCTCTTACTCAGAGACTCTGACTTCCGTCAAGGGTGCTGCACACACTACAACTAAACGCCTGTACTCAGGACTGATGGCTGCTTCAGGTGAGAATGTACAGCTCGTCTTTAAGCCCTGGGGTATGACCGCATCCACATCCCTTTGTGATGCAACGTGACCTCAGCTCAGATATCAGTATCAGTCTATACCCAACACACACACACACACACACACACAAACACACACACACACACACACACACACACACACACACGCAGCCTCTGCAGATGTTCCTGGTCAAGACTTTCAAACTCATAAACCATACAAGTCACAAGTCTAAGAAAAAGGTGTGTGTGTTTCCTAAAAAAAAAAAAAAAAAAAAAAAAAAAAAAAAAAAAAAAAAAAAAAAAAAAGATTCTGCAGTGTCAAACTAAATGGTCAGGAAGTGACCTATCAGTGTGAGAGCAGGCACATGACTGCAGGTGTACAGTGTTTTAAAACTACTACTAATGGCTCATAGAGCTCTTGCTGGCAAGAGGCTGGCACTAGAAAGTAAGCTTGCAGGAAGTAAGCTTGCAGGTGTGGCAATCTACACCTGTAAACAGCAGCATCCAGTGACATCCAGCCATCAAAAATTGGTCCATAAAGTAGCCTTGGGACGAGTGTGTGTTCAGAGGTGGTTAGTGATGCAGAGCAGGCCAGGCGGGCACCTTCACACACAAACCTGTTCCTAACGACAGTTGCTCCAGTCCCAGGAGAGAGATGGGGGAACACTTCCTTGGACAAACAGCATTTATATTCATGGTTTTGTCTTGTTGTCACTATTCTTACACAGGAAAACACAATTTCTCTCACAGTCATGTTTATGCTAACGAAACTATCAGTAGTAATTTCCAAAACCTCCCTGACTGATCTCACTGTCAGCAAGAACTCAGCACCCTGTGAGGGAGAAATGCTTTAGAGACAGTGGGATCATCCACTGAAATCGCTACCCAAAAGGACATATTGGTTCTGCAGAATGTCTGTCAGTCTCAGGGAAGACTCCAGTGGCCTGCAGGGCAACACCTGATGCTGTCAGCACAGGAACCTCCACTGCAGCTGACCTCGTGAAGCTTACTAACGGTAAGATGCAAGCACAGAATTTAAAGAAAATGCTGAACTGTGCACAAACAAGACTGAGAATGTTTCCAAGCACCAGGAGCTAGATTTAATCTCAACAGTTCGAGGTAATGTCCCAGCATCCACTGCCTGAGGCAGCAGCTCAAGTTGAAGACAAGCTTCCCCCCCTCTATGTTTAGATTAAATCTGGCCTCTGCACACATGCACACCGACACATAAATAAAAACTAGACCTTAGAGTGTGTGAGCAGCAGCTCGCACAGGAGAGTGAGTACTGGTGTTTACTCATGGGGGGTTCCAGCAGGATCTCTAGCCCCGGTTGTCTTACGACTGACTATGAAGGCCTCCAATTCAGAGACCTTCCTCCTGCCTCGACTTGTGAGTGCTGGAATTCAAAGCATACACCACCATGCCTGACATAAATATTAAATTAGAAGCTGACCTTTGAGTCCCCATGGTGGTAACATAAAAATCAATCATTAACAAACCCATTCCTAATGTGAGGGTGGGAAGGGGGGAATGGGGGCAGGGGGTAGGTGGGGACACAGCTTCATAGAAGCATGAGGAGGGGGGATGGGATAGGGGGTTTCTGGGTGGTGGTGGGAAGTGAGGTAAGGGGATAAAATCTGAAATGTAAATATAATATCCAATTAAAAAAAAAAAATCCAAATTCAAGTCTTAAAAAAAAAAAAAAAGCTCCTGGGTGGCTACTCCTGTGTGAAGTGGTCGCCTTTTACACAGTCATTACATCTTCCCATGAACATTAAGTCATCTGTATGTATATAGCAACATATTTAATAGAGTGTCAGTAATGTGCAAATAACTGCTAGACAATATTGCTTAGGGGGTGGCAATGGGAAAGGGCTATGCAGACACTTTGAAGGTGAGTCTTCACTCAGGTCCCACTGGGCCTTGTCCCACAGTCCCGTGTATGTCCCACCATCAAACTTACTGAGTTCATCCCACTAAATAGGTCTCCGGATCCTACGTGAGCTGTGTGTACAAAGTTGGTTGGCTCTCCGATCATACTTCGGTCAATGCGTCGTCGCCTTTTCTAAAATATGAGAAATAATGTGTTGAGAAAATGGCCTTATCCTCCCACACTGGTCTGAAACCCCAATTGTCACGCTTTTCATTTCTCCTTGAAACAATAAAACATCAAAACTAGAGGATGAGCAGTTAAGACCACTCAGCAGTAAGAAAGCCGACCATGCACATCAGAAAACCCAGCTTCCATCCATGGAATCCATGGTGGAAAGAGAACTCCTCAAAGTTGCCCTTTGACCCCCCCACCCCTCCCCCGCCCCATGATGCTGTGATGTGTGTGTGCAGCCACACTATCAGTTTTACCTGAAGGGGCATCTGGAAGTTTTTTTTTTAGCATAAAACAGTAAGTAATAATAAGCTAGCTGGTGACACACACCTGTATCTCCAGAACTGAGGAGGCTGGGACAAAAGGACCTAGGGTTTGAAGCCAGCCAGGGTACACTATGAATAACTTTACAAAACCAACCAACCAACAACAACAACAAAATAAACTAGCTGAGCGGTGGTGGCGCACGCCTTTAATCCCAGCACTTGGGAGGCAGAGGCAGGCAGATTTCTGAGTTCAAGGACAGCCTGGTCTACAGAGTGAGTTCCAGGACAGCCAGGGCTACACAGAAAAACCCTGCCTCCTAGGACAAAAACAAAACAAAACAAAACAAAACAAACAAAAAACACTAAAGAAACAGTACTTAAAAAAAAAGAAAAAAAAAAACAAAAACAAAAACAAAACAAACAACAACAGAATCTCATGTATCCCAGGTGGGCCTTGAACTCCTGACCATCCTGCTTCTATTTCCCAAATGTTGAGAATAGAAGCACTCACTGCCATGGCTAGTAAAGTAATAGGTATCTAAGAAACTAGTTAATCTGACTAAAACATTATACATAAAAACACTGCACATTATATAATGACCACTAATATATATTTTTATGTCAAAAATTACTTAAAAATAAGACAAATGTAAAATTACCCTCATTGTTAGCCAAGAACATGTGGGATTTGACCTCAATGCTCTGGATTTTAAGCACAACTTTCTAGTTCTTGATAACAAGTTGATTATATTCTGATGTCATTTATTTGGGTTGTATCCAACTGCCCTCCACAATGGAATGAATGTATCATTCAGCAGGCCTGGGGGAAGGGACAAGATTTAGCACTGGTCTGCTCACTGCACTGACTGGTGCCCTGTCTAAACTCAAGAAGGCTGGGCTTGCTTCCTAATTTTCGACAACCACGTTTTACTTTTGTGATAGGGTCACATCAATATAGACCAGGGTTACCTAGAACTCAAGGTCCTACCTCGGCTCCTGAGTGCTGAGATTACAGGTGTGCTCACCACGCTTGGCGGGAGCGCTAGCCAGTTTTCCAGTGAGCAGGCACACTGGCTTCCCTCCAGTACACCTATCTCCTGCCTCTCGACCACCCCTTCCCTGCTCATCTGAGATTTGGACTGATCCCTCAGATATGACACAAGAGCAGCCACCAGTGTAGCTGGGTCACTGTCCTCACAGCTGGCTTCCCTTGTGACAGCACACAGCTCCAAAGTTTGCAGGGAACTAGAAGTGTAGGAGTGGAACCTTAGGACACAACAGCCCAGGTCTGAAAAACTGCACAGTTGCTGCCATTCTAGGAAGTCCTAAATCTGACAGTGCTCATGACAGCCTGTCTGTCAGAACATGGCTTTCTAGAAACAGAGAAGTGGAGAGTTCGCATGTACAAGGCAGAAGCTGGCTTACAGTCTTTGGATCATTTTTGTTGTTGCTGAATAAAACCCAAAAGCAGCTGGATTCTTTCCTTTGGAAATACTTGATTCCCCTGGTTCAGCAATGGCATGTGCCTTCTGTGAGTTGGATGGGGTTTATTCCTGGTAACTGCATGGTAACACAGTGTCTCCTAACCACATGTTCCTAGAGCTTCTGCTCATGTGTTTTTGCTCACTTGTTCGCTCTGTGTGTGTGTGTGTGTGTGTGTGTGTGTGTGTGTGTGTGTGAGAGAGAGAGAGAGAGAGAGAGAGAGAGAGAGAGAGAGAAAGAGAGAAAGAGAGAAAGGAGAGAGAACGCTCAGTTTCTTTTTATCCCTTATTTTAAAATGTCTCTTCATAACATGTTATAGGACAACAACTTGCTCTGTTCAGGAGTTAACCAAAGCTAGAGTGTTAGGTCTTCAAGTTCACGGTCCAGTCAGCTCTGACTCACCTCTAGCAGGGTGAGTCAAGGCAACTAAAGCACACACTTGGCCAGGCGTGTCCCATCAGCCCGGCCCAGGTGAGGCCAGAGGGCCACTGTCCTCCTCACTTTTGAAAAAGTTTCTTTAAAACATTGTTCAAGTTTCTTCTTTGAGAATCTTGTGTGTGTGTGGTGAGTTTTGATCCCACTCACTCTCATCACCCTCTTGGACCCTCTCCCACGGCTACTGACCCCCTCTATCCAGCCCTCCCCCCACTCTTGCTGTCATGCCCTTTTTAATGCCCCACTGAATTTAGAGATGTTTACACGAGCAGGGCTGTGGTGGCTTTTCTTTTAGATACTTCTGTTCTATTTTATTCTTTGAAAACTTCATACAAATTTATAGAACCCACCCATTCATTCCCTTTCAATTTTACTCTCTACTTTAGGCTTTTAAATTTTGTTTTTGTTTTGAGACAGGGTCTCTCTACATAGTGCAGCCCTGGCTGTCCTGGAACTCTGTAGGCCAGGCTGTTTTTGACATCACAGATATCCAACTGCCTCTGCCTCCTGAGTACTGGGACTAAAGCATGTGCCACCAAGTCTAGCCTCCCTTAGTTTTTGAGATGGGGTCTCTCACTGGACCTGGAGCTCAATGACTGCCTAAGCTGGCTGGCCAGCAAGCTTCAAGGATCTTCTCCATCCCGTCCTGTCCTACAGGGTGGGCTTTTTATGTGGGTGCTGGGAATGCAACCATAGATAATGGGTCTGAAGAGATGGCTCAGAGTTTAAGAACACTGGTTATTTTTACAGAGGACCTGGGTTCTATTCCCAGTACCCACATACCTATAATTTCAGTTTCAAGGACTCCAACACCCTCTTCTAGCCTCCTCAGGCAACTGCATACACATGGTTCAAAACACACATGTATATGACAAAACACCCTCACATAAAACAAATTTTCAAGCTTAAGGTGTGCCTCTGCACAGCAAGTGCTCAAGACCACTTGAGCAACAAACTGCAATTCTTGATCAGAGGATTTTTTTTTAGTAGCAGCAACAATAAGAGTAATAATAATTATCACTATTATTGGGAGGCCTGTACCAGAGCACACATGTGGAGGTCAGAGGAGAGTCTGCACTCTCCTTCCACCTGGCTTTTGAGGACTGATGTCAGGTCACTGGGCCTGCATGGCACATACCTTTACACACCACAACATCTATCTCCCCAGCCCTTATGATGATTTTTCAAGAGCTCACTCTTAGATGTTACTGACATGGGAAGCCTCTGTGAGCACTTGCAATGCTAGCCTCTAACACGATGAGTCAACACTCTCACCTGTGTCTCCTTCCATATTGTTGGAGACAGGTCTCACTATATAGGCTGGCTATAACTCTCTGTGTGTGTGTGTGTGTGTGTGTGTGTGTGTGTGTGTGTGTGTGTGTGTGTGTTAGCCTCAAACTCTGTTTCCCAAATGCTGGGATTAAAAGTAGGAGTTACTTCATCCAGGTCATTTGTGCTTTATTTCTCTAAATTTAATCTCCAGGCCTTTAGTAAGGGTGTCCTGGAGCCCCGCTCATTTTTTAATCTAGGTCTCAGCCAAAAGAAGGTGCAGACCCTTCCTATGCTTGGCTCGCCCAGGCTCAGCATGTGTCTGCATCCACCACACTCATCTTACTTCCCTCCCCACTGTTCCTGTGTGGGGCAATAAATCACAATTCTGTAAAAGAGCCTTAAGAAGCAAAGCAAAAGCGGATATGACAGTAGTCTTGTTCCCTTTTCTCTTTGCTAATAACCATTAAAGTGGCCTTTGGAAGCCATTCATCCTAGTTCACCCACCTGTACGTACTCCAAATCATGGTCAAGTTCCCAGCATCTCAAGTGAGACAGCTTAGTAGACTTTCTCCCCCCTGTAGTACCAATGAGAGTAGGGATGGAGGCTTCTGCACAAGGAGAAAAGGACAGCGGCTGTACACCCTGGGGCAAAGGATCTGCATGATTGGGCCATCTCCCCAGGTCTCACAGGAGCCTGTCATGTAGGAGCAACTGCCTCTGCGTGCTCTCAGCCAGCTGGAGGGCCTCTCTACAAACCTGGAATTCTTTGGAGTCACACCTTCCAGGCATCCCTAGTTTGTTTGTTTGTTTGTTTGTTTCTTTTTTTTTTTTAGGCAGGGTTTCTCTGTGTAGTCCTGGCTGTCCTAGAACTCACTCTGTAGACCAGACTGGCCTCGAACTCAGAAATCTGCCCGACTCTGCCTCCCAAGTGCTGGGATTAAAGGCGTGCGCCACCACTGCCCAGCTGCATCCCTAGTTTCTATCATCTTGGCCCTGAAGTCTGCAGAGGCACCATGTCCCCTTTCTCCATGCCCACCAATAAGATGTGGTGCTTGGAAGAAATTACACACAGCCCAGACCCTACACCAAGTGACTCACTTCAGCTCCTGGGTGAGGCTCAGAGGACAGCTACCACAGTGAGCTCAGTACTCCCAGCATGTTGAGTCCTGAGGGAGGGTGTGCAAACACATTCCAAGGGGTACTCTCACACATAAAGGCAAAGGTGGGGAGCCTCCACTCACTTTTTTCACAAAGACACATGGCTGTCCAGAGATAGTCTTAAGATGACATGGTGGAGGAAGGAAGAGGGTGGGGATCAAGCACATGAGCCCACACCAGTCAACACAGTGAGGACACCCATCCTCCTAAAAGTCCCTTCTCCATCCCTTCCCCGTGTAGGCGCTGATCTACTGTCCGCACATGTCCGTCGGCGTTTCCTGAAGCTCATTTGAATGGACCCTACAACGTGTGCTTTCCTTCACTTGGTGCAGTTACTCTGAGGGTGGCAGCTGTTGCTACATATACCAGGAATCACTCCGTGTTAATCATACAACTCTGAGACAGGTTAAACCACAACAAACCAAAGTCAATCTGAATTCCTTGCTATCATCTCATCTGGGTCAGCTGAGTTCCCCCAACGTCCATAAACACACTTTGATAGTGTACAGAGCACATGAAGGCAAGGCTCACAAGGTGGCAAGACCTTCTCTATGAACTCCAAATCCCTGGGTATGCCCCAACTATGATGTAATGATGCAGAAATTCCATAGAAAGAGACCCTTGCCAAACTACCTCTACTCTAGCACAACTGTTCCCATTTGTGCCTCTAACCCCCGACCTTGTACAGAATGAAAGCATTTTAAGTGCGACCCGGATTATTTGCATGGCCAGCAGCTAATGAAGTGCTGTAAGAGGGAAGTGCTCCAGGAAACACAGTGACTCTACCCAAGTCCACACAGCGGCGCCCTCTCAAGCTTCCTGTTTTGCTTTGCTGAGGCCCAATAGTGGAATTCCCCTGGCTGCTGACAACTGCATCTGTGTTTGTCTTGAAAATTTAATGCCATGTACTTGAAAAAGTGTGCTGTTCCCCACCTCCCCCCCCAAAGTCCATCTTATGCTTGAAAAATACTGTGTTTAGTAGTTGGTTGATTGGGGGCAGTGGAATCATGCCATATAGCCATGGCTGGCCTGGAATTTGAAATCCCCCTGCCTCAGCCTCCTTGGTACACTTGCCTTTGTAGTTAGGACATTTATACTTAGCCCTGGGTGCTGTGGGCTCTGCCCTCCCTCACATCTCTAGAGCTATATCGAACAGAACACTTCCAACACACAGGCGCGCGCGCACGCACACACACGCACACACACACGCACACGCGCACGCGCACACGCACACACAGAGTCAGGTTGTCTCTGATCACTTTAATTGGATCCTCTCTGACTGAAGTTGAGCGTGACAGAGTCTCCTAAGTACTAAAAACATCCAATCTGTCCTTTCTCCTGTGAAGAAGAGAGCTATGGAGTCTTGTCATAAATATTTTATTTAATTAACTATGCAAACTAATTAGTAACTATACAAACCAGGCTGGTCTTGAACCTGGGCCCCTGCCAACTCCTATCTTACCTGCTGGGAGCAGGAGAATATTCTTATTATTTGTTAACATTACATGTTAATTACGTATGTGAATACATGTATGTACAAATGTGTGTGCACAGGTACCCAGAGGACAGAGGTTGTGAGATCCCTTGGAACTGAGGTTTCAGGTCACTGTGAGCCACCCAACTTGGGTCCTAGGAACTGAAATCAAGTCCTGTGGAAGAACAGCCAGTAAGTACTCTTAGCCAAATCAATGTGTTATTAGTTCTGGATAATTGGTCTCTAACATGTCCTTAGTTACAGAAAATGTGTGACATAAGCACTTTAGTCTAAACTTTTGTATCAGCCCACTGGTTTAAAAGGAACAAAATGGAAGTTTCTGAGGTACTTGTGTATCAGTCATGTGAGAGACAGAACCCAACCACAGTAACCTCAAGCAAAGGCCTGATCCTCCATTCTTGCAGGCTCATAAAACCCAAGGGGGAAAAAATAAGCCCATGCTATTGATGTCAGAGAAGCAACTTCACTTTGGCCCTTTAAGAATTCATGACCAAGAAAAGCATAGACTTTCAGGCCACCACACAACAGGACCTGTGACTGCACACTGTATTTTCTAAATAAACACAACCATCTCCCAGATGTGGTCAGATGACTTACATACAACAATAGGGTCTTTTAAGCAATGTTTTAGAAATCATGAAAGCTGCCAGCTAATGGGAGCTCTCCCTGCAGCCTGCAGCCTGCAGCCAGAGGACTGTGTGATCCTGTGTGAGGCACTGGGGTAAGAAAGCTGCAACTTTTTTATAGTTATCTGAAAACAACAGTTGTTTTTCTGCTCATTCATCAAAAGGCGTTTGTGACTTTCCTTCCAAGGTTTTGTTAGTGGCAATAGACAGTACAGTAAAGAAGCATACAGCTGTAATGGTAGCGCTTGCTTGGGAGATGAAGCAGGAAGGTTCCAGGACAGTCTAAACTACGCAGAAGCCCTGACTTGCTCCACCCTTCCCCAAAGGTAACCCTGCTTCTTTTGTTGTTGTTGTTTATTTTTGTTTTGTTTTGTTTTTCCAGACAGGGTTTCTCTGTGTAACCCTGGCTGTCCTGGAACTCACTCTGTAGACCAGGCTGGCCTCGAACTCAGAAATCCGCCTGCCTCTGCCTCTGCATCCCAGCGGGATTAAAGGCGTGCGCCACCACTGCCCAGCCAGTAACCCTGCTTCTGAGCTGCACACTCAAGTCTACAGCATAAACACACCTATCTGGGACTAAAAAGTCTCCGATGAGACATGGGAGGAAAACACAACTACTACTATTTTTATTTTTCATTAAAGATGTCAATCTTACAAATACTTAATATACAGGGTGCTATGAGGCTATAAAGTGTGTTGTTTCTACAAAAGTTATTAAAAAACAACAAACAGAAAGTACTGAGTGATATTAATACTTAACCACACTTGAAATTAAATTTCCCAATGAAAGATGCACGCACGGCAGAGCTTCCTAGGATACAGTCCCCCTACAGGCATGCGCCTTTCAAATGCGGACTGAGTGTGGTGGTTTGGATAAGAACGGTACCAACAGACTCACATTTGAATACTTAGTCATCTGGGAGTGGCAGTATTTGAGAAGGATTAGGAAGTGTGATCTTGTTAGGCTTTGTTGGAGGAAGTATGCCATGGAGGGGAGGGGAGGGGCGGGGGGGGGGGGGGGAGGATGAGATTTTGAGATTTCAAAAGCTCTTGCTAAACCCAGTTCTCTCATCATCCGTTCCTCTAGTGTTCTCTCTCTCTCTCTCTCTCTCTCTCTCTCTCTCTCTCTCTCTCTCTCTCTCTCTGTGTGTCTGTCTGTGTGTCTGTCTGTCTGTCTTTCTGGTTGCCTACAGATCAGGATGTGGCTCTCAGCTACTGCTCCAGTGCCATGCTCCCTGCCATGATGAGATGGATGAAGTCTGAGAGGGTGAGCCAGCCCCAGTCAAATGCTGTTCTTTATAACAGGTGCCTAGGTCATGCTGGCTCTTCACAGCAACACATCCGTGACAATGACACTGGCCTTAGGCAGCAAATGCTCATGGGTCAAAAAGTGGAAGAATAGAATTGCAGAATTTTATTTCAAGGAACTTCTGATTTGTGTATCACCCTGATTCATAACCTAATAGTTAAATGAACCAGTATTATACACATTAAAATCAGAAATCACAAGATTAAAATTTAACATAAGATCCTAATTTTGATTCAGTTAAGACCCTGAGTAAAAAAATGAAAAAAAAAAAAAAAAAAAAAAAAAAAAAAAAAAAAAAAAAAAGAAAAAAGAAAAGAAAAAAAAAAAAAGTAGAGAACAATGGAGGAATTAAGCCAACCTTCTGGCAAACACAAACCTCCCCACACCCCAAGAACTTTTCAGTTAAAAATGTCACTCAACTGACTGTTTGCCTAGCATACACAAAGCCTGGGGTTGGATCCCCAGCACCACATAAAACAACGGTTGGTGGTACAAAACCGTAACCCCAACACTTGGGAAGGTCAAAGTAGGATCAGAAGTCATAGGAAGTCTGAGGCCAGCCTGGGATACATGAGACTCTGTAGGTAGGTAGGTAGGTAGGTAGGTAGGTAGGTAGGTAGGTAGGTAGCAAGCGTTCTCAGAACTAGTCTGAACATTTATCCAGTTTCATGAATCTGTAAAAACACAAATCTAACTAAAATCTCAATAGGTCTTTCAAAAAACCTGACAAACTTTGAAATTTTGTATGGAAGATTCCACTAAAACTTGCCAAAACATAAAATAAAAACTAAAGGACAGATTTGCCTTCCCAGATGCCAGGACAATATAAAGCAGAAAAGTGGAGACCATGACATCAGCACAATGCTGAGTTCAGGAAAAGCAGAATGAAGAGACTCAGAGTGTGACTCACACTTGATGTGTGGACACACATTTTAGTGGCTACGTTAGAAAGACATTTATGTAGCATGCTGCAACACACTAAATAGATCTCATACCAGGGACAAAGGACACTGGGCAACCAGTTGTAGGGCCAAAGTCAGCATATGGAAAAATAAGCACAGTTAGATTCTTTCTTCCAAAGCCAATTCAAAGCCCAGCACAGTGGTACACACCTGAAACCTCTACACTCAGAAGGCTGGGGCAAGTGGAACATGAGTTCAAGTCCAGCCTGGGCCATACAAGCAAGACTTTTGTCTCAAAAAACAAACAAAACAACATACATTAATTTACTTCAGGCTTTTATTATATATGGCAACTGATTCTACTTTTTAAGAAAGTCTTTATAACTCAGGAGTAAGAAAATATTTTTAAACAAGATACAAAACCATAACCCAAGACAGCTACTTGTTAATTTTCTTTGTGTTGCTAGAGACTGAACCTGTGGCCTTGTGCACACTACAAGAACTCTACAACTGAGCTTCCGGCCCAGATATTAACTACATTTACTCTTAAGAGGGAGATGCTTGGGCATGCATGTACTTGCCATGCAAGCAGGAGGACCAGAGTTCTCAACATAAAAACCTATGCCTATAACCCTACAGGTGGGGAGGCAAAGACGGAGGCTGAGTCAGAGAGCTAAGTTCAGTGTGGAAGAGAAAAGGACATGGGAAGGCACTGCCATTAGGCTTTCTGGAGTATGTAGAGAAAATCACACTGATCAGCAAACACCGAGAGACGCTAAGCTTTGTGCTGCACATGCAGCTCACTGCGGAGCGCTTGCCTAGCAAGCACAAATGAAACTCCAGGTCTAAGTGTGCATGTGACCCATAATCCAAGCACTTGGAAGGTGGAGGAAAGAAGATCAAACACACAAGGTCAATGCTGGGCCTGGTGATGCACTCCAGAGGCAGTAGGATCTCTGAGTTCCAGGACAGCCAGGGTTCTGTAGAGAATACTGTGTCAAAAAACAAACAATAAATAACCCAAGGTCATCTGTGTATATGGTAACTTTGAGGCTAGCCTGGGATACTTGAGAACCCATTTCAAAAATAAAGAGGTTAGCAAGATAGCTCAGTAGGTAAAGACACTTGCTGCCAAACCTACGGATTTGTGTTCAGTTCTCTGGGATCCACATGGTGGAATAAGAGAACTGATTTCCATAGTTGTCTTCTGACCTCCCTCCACCTGTGTGTTATGGCACACACAAGTCTCCCTAAACAATGTAATAATATTTTTAAAAAATAACAAGTAAAAAGGGAGGGTGAAAGCTGTGTGTATGTGGGGCTTAACTTTGTTAGCAACCATAAGGAACAAAAAAGAGAAAACAGAAAAATCAGAGAATTTCACTTTACCCATTAGACTGTTAGAAACTAAGGTAGAAACATCACTAATGAAGATCCTGTGACAGCCAAAGCAGCCAACACTGCTACAGGAACCATGGTATCAGAGTCGGTTGTCACTGTCCTAGGAAACTGACTCTTCTAACCCACAGCTCAGGCTCCTAATGTACCGAAGAGCAAGGCCAGCAGACAGGACAAGAGCCAGGGCCAACCAAGGGGCATGTGTAAGATCCCTGTCCCCAAACAAGACATCCATCCCTGCTGTCATCCCGACACTGGTGAGCATCACTGCCATGATGATTCTGGCATAAAATGTGAATTCTACAGATTCACAAATCAAAGAGGATTTGATTTTGCTTTTCAATACTAATGCACTGTTTGTTTGTTTTTTTTAGATTATCCAAAGGCTTACATATTTAGTAATGATCAATAACAAGATGCCCTTACAATCAGAGGTGTAACCCAATACTCAACCTAGATATACCAACTACCTTTGACTGCTACAGACAGGCGAACATCAGCCTCCATGTCCCCCTCTCTCTCATTCTCCTCTCTCCACTGGTTTGTTTTTTAGCTGTAACCTTGAGGTGCCTATAAATTACAACTGCAAGGTAGCTGTGAGGATACAGGAGAGGGGATGAGGGAGGGAGGGAGGGAGGGAGGGAGGGAGGGAGGGAGGGAGGGAGGGAAGGGAGAGAAAGAAGGATAGAGAAAGGGAACAAAGGGGGAATGGAGAGAGGGAAGAAGAGAGAGAGGATGAGAGGGGCAGAAGGAGAAATCCCAATCTAAACTGAATCAAGATCAATTTAAGAAAAGTACTAAAAGATGAAATAGTAGCTTTTATTTATAAGCCAATATTCAGGAAACAGAAGTCAGGGTCTGTGTACGTTCCAGGTGAGCTTCACAGCACTGCAGGCTAGCTACGGCCACACTGAGGGGTTATCTTTTAAATGAATGAATGAATGAATGAATGAATGAATGGCTGTCCACTGTCTCTGACTCACCTCCCCATCGTGAACCCAGTCTGTACCTAGCTCTCCAACAGCTCCTCACTGGTTAGAAATACAAATAGCAGGGCTGATCATCAAAGCCTTCCCAATCTCTCAGGGACCTCTAAATGAAGACAATGTCACACTCGTACTTACAATTACAGTATTTATACAAGAAATACAACATACAGAAAATACATGCATTAGTCAGCTCTCTGTTTCTATCACAAAATACCCAGAAAATAGGCTTAAAAAGAGGAAATGTCTATTCTGGCTCATCCTTGGAGGCATGGTTGGCTGCCCCATCACCTCTAGACAATATGTCATGGAAGGAGCACAAAGCACAGCAGCTGTGCACTTGAGGAACAGACTCTGACAGCATCATGCAGATTACCGAATGATCCCCAGTGAAGTGTGATCTCATATGGGTTCTACCACCGTCCAGAGCTGAGCACAAGCCCTAACTGCAGACCCAGCCTCGCTGACATCACAGCACAACCTCTCAGGAGGCAGACAGTTTCTGCCTGACAGTCTTGGGAATTTGGGGGCTCAATTACACAATTACATTTCAATCAGTCCTCTTCAATGACCTTCCAAAAAACAGGGCCATTTTTTCCCTCTCTTAATTGAAAAGGATGACTTTTTTTCTTAAATTAAATTCTACTTAAGTGTCTTGAGACAATTATAATTATGATTTTGTGTGAGATTAAATGAATTAAGAATAAGCACTTCTGTTTTCAGATCGATCGGCATGACATCTGAGCACCTCAGCAGCCATGCTTCACGTTGAACCCTGAAATCACAAAGGGCCAGGACTACTGGCTGCCACTCTCCTACTTCACTGAAGACAGAGTTTCTACGATACCCAAGCAGTCCATCAAACCCATGTCCTCAACCACTTCCCTTGAAGATCCACCAACTCTCCTGCTCTGATGCATGGTGGCCAGTCTAGCAATCATTTGCAGCCTCCCTCCCGCTTTGCATTATGGGTTAAAACTGTACAGCAGAGCAACACATGGCAGAAAAAAAGCTAATACACTACAAACTCCGGTCATGAAGCTGAGGAGATGCTGGTCTGTGTGAGCATGCCTGTCACTCAAACTACTCTGAAAGTGTAAAAGTTCTCTCACTAGTTTCTTAGCTCAGACATGCAAGAGTTGTTCAGGTTGCTTGTTTTCACAAAGAATAAAATCAGAGTGTTTTGTGACTTGAACAGCTAAAGACTCTGGTCCTCTCTCTGGCCTCACTGCTCCCAGCACAGGGCTTCCTGGCTGTGCTCTCACTCTGCACCTGCTTTGCTAGCTCTGGGCTCTGACAAAAATCCGATTGGTGAGGATGAGTGCTACTTACACCTCTCCCCAAAGTCCCTGCTTCTCGGTCTTCTCTGAACCTGCGCACACATCCGTGTTTCTCCTACACCCCTGTTATCTTTACCAGCACTCCTTTCCCACAAAGTGGTTCCCACCATAAATGTCTGTTCAGTACGTGGCTCATTCAGAAATTCCAAGGTACTGTTAAAGACTCAGACACATGGAGACTCGACAAACGTCATCCCTGCCAGAAATGAGATTCCCTAGACTCAGTGTTCACCTTTTGTAACAACATGAAGCTGCCAGTATTCTACAGGACAGCAACTGAAAGCAGTTGATAAAACTTCTTAAATTCAGTTACAGGGCATATGAGCTCAATTAAAAAACCTACAGCCTTAGCGCAACATAAAGCAGCAATGACATTTGTACCAGGGAAACACTGGGGTGATATTATGCTACGTATTGCACTGTGTTAATGTGAAGGAAGACAAGAAAGAGATTCTTAGCCACTGTGCAGAAAACTGTTTCCTATTTGCTTTCCTGCATGAGGCTCTTCCCTTTGCGCCCATGGAATGTGTAAGAGCAGGGTCATAAAGGAACGGAAGAGCTGGCATGTGGCATGTGGCACTTTGTCTTAGCAAATACTTCAGAAAACTCTAAGAGGTGACCAAGCAGCTTTCAGTGAAAGCAACCTTGGCACTGGCTGCAAGAACAGCAAACACACAGTTCTGTGGAATATAAACGACATACGGTTATAAGCGTGCTCTTTAAGTGTGTGCTTGAGGCCAACAGCAAAGCCAACTCTTCAACTACGGCGACCACATAGTCTGCTGCATACTTTTTCTCAGAAAGTAAAGAAAGCTAAAGATGACTGTGGAACAGATATATGTGAATACATGCATCTTTATTATATGACTGACATGCCAAATCTTACACACAGAGTCTTTCTAGAAAGAAAGACTCCACTTCTACTGTCCATCCCTCATAACTCCAAGGCCTAGGTTCCAGCTGCTTAAAGTCCTCACTAGGTGTGAGTGTGCTCAAATGGGGCGCTCACTTCACTATACACACTCTTCTCAAACATGGCAACATGGGGCTGGGGAGATAGCTCAGTGGTTAAAGTGCTTGCATGCAAGAGTGGGACTAGAGTTTGGATCCCCAGAACCCTTGTGTCGGGTGAGCATGCAGCCCACCTATAAGTCTAGCCTCCAAAGACAGAGACAAGACAACTGTCTAGAGCAAGCTGGCTGGGGACACTAGCTGTGTCAGTAAGCTCTAGGTTGGACAGACCCTGCCTGCCTCAGTGGTTACGATAGAAGAACAATGGAGGATAATTCTTGACATCAACTCTGGGCCTCCACATGCATGTGCACACACATGACCTATACCATATGTGTAGAATAAGGACACACACATGCACAAAATAGAAAGGAAATAAAATGTATGGCAATGTGATGTTGTCTCTGGGCTGACCTGTAAGGAGCATTACCACAAAAACCACACAAGAAAAGCCTGATCAAACTGAAATCCACAACTCTTCTTAGATCCACTGGCAACAGGAGCCTCAGAGAAAACTGCTGTCTTAAGAGACAAGCATCACAACCACTAGAGCAAAAACCTGTGTAGCATCTAGCACTGGAACAGAAAAGCCATGTGTCACACATACATACATACCTATCTGTATGATAACATAAGGGAACATGTAACCACAATCCACCTTAAAAACCAATACTATTGACAAAGAAGAGCCACAGAAGATTCCCTGTGAGACAGGGAAGTCAGCAACTCCAGTTGTAGCAGGCACTGACCTTGCCCACATGCCATGAGCCTGGGCTCAATCTCAGCCCCACCAAAAGACAAAACAAAGCAACAAAGTAACAGAGGCCACTGTGTCAAAAGGACAAAACACTGCACCTCTCATAACTGGACTCGGGAATTTAAAAATAACAGGTGACATTTCAAATCACTAATTAAAAGACCAGTTGTCTAATGAAGTGTCTTTAGATAGCTAATTAGCATGGAAAAGTACACCTAACTTGATGCCACATCAATGAAGCCACTAAGTGTGAAAGAAGACAGTATGCAGCTGGTGACAGAGCACAAAGATTACCTTCCACAAAACCTGCTATAACAAAGAGATGACACAGCAGCTTGTGGCTGGGGCAGACACCTAGCTGTTCTGCTCCCATGAAGACACCATATCCTGAGACATCCTAGAGGAGCCACTGCACTCAGAGCAGCTGGAACTCAGGAAGGATCACAGGATAGCAGAGGCAGATGGACCCTGAGGAGTTCTGACACAAGCAAGATAACTGGAAAGACAGGCTCCAGTCAAAGACAGTGAGTGTAGGTAGCATTAGAGTTAACCAGATGGCAAAAGGCAAGCGCAAGAACGTAAGCAACAGAAACCAAAGCTTCTTGGCATCATCAGAACCCAGTTCTCCCACCATAGCAAGTCCTGGATACCCCATCACATCGGAAAAGCAGGATTCAAAATTAAAATCACTTCTCATGAGGATGATAGTGGACTTTAAGAAGGACATAAATAACTCCTTTAAAGAAGGACAGGAGAACACAGGTAAGCAGGTAGAAGCCCTTAAAGGGGAAACACAAAAATCCCTTAAAGAATTTCAAGAAAACACAACCAAACAGGTAAAGGAATTAAACAAAACCATCCAGGATCTAAAAGTGGAGGTAGAAACAATAAAGAAATCTCAAAGGGAGACTACCCTGGAGATAGATAACCTAGGAAAAAGACCAGGAGTCATAGACGCAAGCATCACCAACAGAATACAGGGAGACAATCTCATGTGCAGAAGATACCATGGAAAACATTGATACAACTGACAAAAAAAAATGCAAAATGCAAAAAGCTCCTAACCCAAAACATCCAGGAAATCCAGGACACATGAGAAGGCCAAACCTAAGGATAATAGGTATAGATGAGGGTAAAGATTCCCAACTTAAAGGGCCAGTAAATATCTTCAACAAAATTATAGAGGAAAACTTCCCTACCTAAAGAAAGAGATGTCCATGAATATACAAGAAGCCTACAGAACTCCAAATAGACTAGACCAGAAAAAAAATACCTCCCATCACATAATAATCAAAACACCAAGTGCACAAAACAAATAAAGAATATTAAATGCAGTAAGGGAAAAAGGCCAAGTAACATATAAAGGCAGACCTATCAGAATTACACCAGACTTCTCACCAGACACTATAAAAGCCAGAAGATCCTGGACTGATATCATACAGACCCTAAGAGAACACAAATGCCAGCCCAGACTACTATACCCAGCAAAACTCTCAATCACTATTGATGGAGAAACCAAGATATTCCATGATAAAACCAAATTTACACAATATCTTCCCACAAATCCAGCACTTCAAGGGATAATTGGTGGAAAACTCCAACACAAGGAGAGAAACTACAACCTAGAAAAAGCAAGGAAGTAATCTTCCAACAACCCCAAAGAAGATAGTTACACAAACATAACTCCACCTCTAACAACAAAAATAACAGGAAGCAGCAATCAGTTTTCCTTAATATCTCTTAATATCAATGGACTCAATTCTCCAATAAAAAGACATAGACTATCAGACTAGATACATAAACAGGACCCAGAATTTTGCTGAGGAAACTCATCTCTGTGAAAAAGACAGACACTACCTCAGAGTAAAAGGATGGAAAACAATCTTCCAAGCAAATGGTCCCAAAAGACAAGATGGAATAGCAATTCTAATATCAAATAAAATCAACTTTCAACCAAAAGTAATCAAAAAAGATAAAGAAGGACACTTCATACTCATCAAAGGAAAAATCTACCAAGATGAACTCTCAATTTTGAACATCTATGCCCCAAATGCAAGGGCACTCACATACATAAAAGAAACTTTACTAAAGCTCAAAGCATACATTGCACTTCACACAATAATAGTGGGGGATTTCAACTCTCAGCAATGGACAGATCATGGAAACAGAAACTAAACAGAGACACAAAGAAACTAACAGAAGTTATAAACCAAATGGATTTAACTGATATCTATAGAACATTTCATCCTAAAACAAAAGAATATACCTTCTTCTCAGCACCTCATGGTACTTTCTCCAAAATAGACCATATAATTGGTCACAAAACAGGCCTCAACAGATACAAAAAGACTGAAATAATCCCTTGCACCCTATCAGATCACCATGGTCTAAGGCTGCTTTAATAATGACAAAAACAATGGAAGCCCACATACACAAGAAAACTGAACAATGCTCTACTCAATGATGACTTGGTAAGGAAGAAATAAAGAAAGAAATTAAAGACTTTTTAGAATTTAATGAAAATGAGGACACATCATACCAAAACTTGTGGGACTCCATGAAAGCAGTACTAAGAGGAAAACTCATAGCTCTAAGTGCCTACAAAAAGAAACTGGAGAGAGCATACACTAGCAACTTGACAGCACACCTGAAAGCTTTAGAACAAAACAATCACTCTAGAAATCAGTCTGGCGGTTCCTCAGAAAATTGGACATAGCATTACCTGAGGACCCAGCTATACCACTCCTGGGCATATACCCAGAAGATGCTCCAACATATAACAAGAACATATGCTCTACTATGTTCATAGCAGCCTTATTTATAATAGCCAGAAGCTGGAAAGAACCCAGATGACCTTCAACAGAGGAATGGATACAAAAAATGTGGTACATTTACACAATGGAGTATTACTCAGCTATTAAAAACAATGAATTCAAGAAATTCTTAGGTAAATGGATGATGGAACTAGAAATTATCATCCTGAGTGAGGTAACCCAATCACAAAAGAACACATATGGTATTTACTCACTGATAAGTGGATATTAGCCCCAAAGCTTGAAATAGCCAAGATACAACTCACAAACCACATGAAGCTCATGAAGAAGGAAGACCAAGTGTGGATGCCTCGGTCCTACTTAGAAGGAGTAACAAAATATTCAAGGGAGCAAATATGGAGACAAAGTGTGGGAAAGAAACTGAAGGAGGGACCATCTGAAGACCATTCCACCTGGGTATCTATCCATGTGCAGTCACCAAAGGTAGACACTGATGTGGATGTCAGGAAGTGCATGCTGACAAGAGCCTGATATAGCTGTCTCCTTAGAGGTCTGCCAGAGTCTGACATATTCAGAGGCAGATGCTCACAGCTAACCACTGATCTGATCAAGGGGTTCCCAGTGGAGGATTTAGAGAGAAGACTGAAGGAGCTGAAAGGGTTTGTGGCCCCATGAGGAGAGCAACAATACCAACCAGAGCTCCCAGGGTCTAAACCACCAGCCTGGAAGCACATAGGGAGAGACCCATGACTCCATCTGTATATGTAGGGGAGGATGGCCTTGTCGGGCATAGGTGGGAGAGGAGATCCTTGGTCCCATGAAGGCTGAACATGGAGTTGGGGGGGAGGGGGTAGGTGGGGGCATATCCTCATAGAAGCAGGAGAAGGGGGATGGGATAGGGAGCTCCTGGGTGGTGGGGGTATGGGGTAAGGGGGTAAAATCTGAAATGTAAATATAATATCCAATTAAAAAGTAAAATTAATTAATTAATTAATTTAGAAGAGATGATACAGCAATAAACCTGTAATCTGAAAAGCATGTCTGAAGCAGCAAAATAACTCAATTAAAAACTGTTAATAGGCCGAGCAGTGGTGGCGCACACCTTTGATCCCAGCACTTGGGAGGCAGAGGCAGGCAGATTTCTGAGTTCGAGGCCAGCCTGTTCTACAGAGTGAGTTCCAGGACAGCCATGGCTGCACATCGAAACCCTGTCTTGAAAAACAAACAAACAAACAAACAAACAAACAAAAAAGACTGTTAATAATGAAAAAAGAAACACAAATTTAGACTAAGTATACTAAAAGATATCTGACCCTTCTAGGAACCAGGTTAAGTCAAATTTAAAGTATATGTAAAAATATATTTAAAATTTTAATCCTCATCATCCTTTGTACCCTGTTATACACTTGAATAAAATACAAATTCATTTGTCCAGCCAACCAGCTAGCATGCATACACACATTCCCCAAGACAGTACTGGTTCCTAAAGACACAAAATAACATGGTCCAGTCTCTACAGAGTTCAGAATAGGGATAAGAGATATGTATAACACCCTATAGAACTCAGCTTCCTGAGAATTACAGGTTCTGGGCCAAAACCCTGCACCACTGAGCTGTATCCCCAGCCTTCCAGAGATGACTTGATGCAGGCCTCTGCAAAGATGGACAAATAAGTTTTCTAATCTTTAATATATAAAGGTTAAGAGGCAAAAAAAAAAAAAAAATAGAGCTTTTGTTTTGGAGTTTCTATCGCTGTAATAAAACACCATGGCCATGGGTTTATTAAGCTATTTGAGGAGAAAAGGGTTATCATTTGCTTATACAACACAATCCACTATTGAAGGAACTCAGGGTAAGAACTCAAGCAGGAACTGAAGCAGAGGCCATGGAGGAAACCTGCTTACTGGCTTGCTCCCAAAAGCTGGCTCAGCCTGCTTTCTTATAGTATCCAGGATCACCAGTACAGGGATGGAACCAACAACTACAGTGGGTTAGGCCTTCCCCCATAATTAAGACAATACCACACAGGCTTGCCTACCGTCTGATCTTACAACAGTAATTTCTCAGTTGAGACTCCCTCCTCTCAAATGACTCCAGCTTGTATCAAATTGACATAAGCCAGACAGTACAGCTTGTGAAGTCACACAGGGCCATGTAACACCGGTGTGACTGAACAAAACAACTGAGCTGCCACAACCGGAAATAAGAGCTGTGAGGAAAGGAGCAAGTGAGTGGGGAAAAGCTCACAGGGACCTGGCTGTCACGCTTTCCCAGCACCAGTCTAATGGCGGACGTGGCCCTTAGCACTCAGCCTCCTTTCTCCTATCCCCACATCTGTCAGTGCTATGGAACACTGCCTTCTCAGTGATGCACAGTGGGGCTTACAATTCCCCACCATGGGTGGGGGGAAATCTTACCATGTACCTCTAACTGCTCTGGAACTGGCTTCAAACTCTAAGATCTGCCTGCCTCTGCCTCCCAAATGCTGGGATTAAAGGCGTGCACCACACTAGGCTCCTAGTACAATTCTTGACACCCAATCAGTTTATCTTCGAGATACACTATCCTTTGTTTTGCTTTTGTTTTTTGAGACAAGATCTTGCCATATAGCATTGGCTAGCCCTAAACTTTCTTTGTAGACCAGGCTGGCCTCAAACTCAAAGCCCAGCTTCTGCCTGCCCAAGTGCTGGATTACAGGTGTGTGCTAGCAAGCCCAATGTTTCTTCAACAAATGTGTTTCTGTTTGGTTTTGTTGTTGGGTTTTTGGTTTTTTTTTTTTTTTTAAATGGATGCTCAGAGTCCTAAAACCACAGTTGCTGCCAGTCCCCAGGGTCCCCATGCTCAGTTTGAGAGCCAGTGTCCCACAGATACTTACAGGCTGAGGTTGCTCTGCTATACAGCAGTTGAAACACAACCAGAATTCACTCATGCTCTCAGTCCAAGGCCTGAGCAAGCACCAACAAAGGCTCCAAATCTTCAGACAGGAAGCTTCCCAACGTGCACCCTCAAAGTGAGGAATGGTCGTCAAAATAACTTTACTTCACTGTGCCTCTGTCCCTGAAGTCAAATGTCTCAAGTTGATCGAAAAGGAAGTCTGATTGTTTCTTTTCGCTGCTTTCGGTTCTACAGAGACTGGTTCCAGGTCAGTGGGAAGAAAAGAACAGCTTTGGTCCAGAGCCGACAGCAGGTCTAGGAAAAGGAGGAGACGTAAGTAAGGCACCTGCAGTATCCTTGGATGACTCAGCCTTTGAAATCTGTAACAATGTTAAAGATGTCACCTAAAGGCAAATACTGCAAACCAAAATTTCATAAACTCAGTGAGTTAACAAATTATTTTTTAAGTTATGGCCTGACCATGTGGCCAGGTTTTAATAGTGAAAAATGAAAAAAATCCTTGCTTTCATGGACTATTCTATAAATATAAACTATGAATTAGTTTAAAAGCATTTTATTTACAAATCACCAATTAAAACATGATTGCCATGCTTTTAAGTTCCACAAAGACATGATGATCGTCCTCTCATGTTTCATTGAGTCCTTTGTTTTCAGACAACCCACAATAACTAACAGATCATGAACTCTAAGGGAACAAGATATAAAACATCAGAAACCTTAAAATGATCACCCACCCATGGAAATAGATAGAAGTTAGCTTTCTTTCTGTGGATCCAGCCATTAGGACCCCTCCTCCACCTAAACAGCCTGCACTGAGTAGAGACACCTATCATCCTGCCACAGCAAGGCAAGGTGAGTCCAAGAAGTCCTTGTCAAGGTGACAGAGAAGCAAAGGAAAGAGGGCCAGAGAAGTTCCAGTCATTCATAAGACCAGCGTCTCCTGTATACAAGTTTATATTAAATGGGCTCATACTCCTGGCAACCTAGCATACACATTTACTGAAGATGCCCAATACTAGATATGTAAGTTGCAAGCCAGGGAAACATTAGCAGTCAGCCAACCATGACTGAGACAATGGTGAAAATGTAAGAGAGGCAGCAGCGTGAGTAATAAAGAGGGTTCAAGAAAGGAAGGTGTCAGAGCAACTACAATTACATGACAGGGACAGAGGTTTACTAAGGATAGCTGGCTACTAACAAATGACAGAGAAGAGGAGCTATTAAATGCCACTGAGAAAGGAGGGACGGGCAGCCAGTGGAGCCAACAAGTGAAGGCAACAAATACAAGAAAAACAGAGAGCTTAATTAAAAAGATAATGGGGTAGAGAGTGAAGGAAAAAGCCACCCTTGAAATGAAAAGATCAAATGCCAAAGGTGACTTCATCTGGTTACACAAAAAGATGTGAACATTTCTGACCCAAGTGGTAAAATACAAGGTGAGTATTTGTAAACCTCTCAAAGAAGCCTCATAAACTGGTAAACTTTACCATCTATAAATGATTGTCTCATCAGCATTTTAAAAATCATGTTATGTAAAGGTAACACAAGATTATCCTTTATTCTCATCAGTGTGAATACTTTAAAAGGTGTTATTTTATATCATGGGTTAAGTGTCCTTTACGCTAACCGGATACATTTTTGAAAATTCTTCCCTTTGATTTCCCCAATGCAAGGAAGACTCTAACCTGCTGAGATGGCACTACAGTCACTTCTGAATAGACAAGGTCTCTGTGGAGATGACTGTGCCCAAGTCACAACCTAATTAGCTGCAGAGCAAACAATCCTGGACCTCACAGCTCGTGCAAGAGGCAGTCAAGACTGAAGGAAGAGAAATTCACAGTTTTGGTATAATTTAAATACAGACCTTGAAACAAACACTCCTTATTTTACCCAAGAAACCCTTGTCAAACTGACAGAAAAATAAAGGAAGGGAAGCCTTCTAGTCATTCTTAAGACCAAGTCTAGCTATAAGAAGTAGAGATGTCAAAACTGAGAAATAGTTTGAGATTTAATTAGATTAAAGGAAGTCTTTTACTTATTTCACCTACCCAATCTTGGTATAAAAAATATACCAGAAAATGAGTTAAATTCACAGTATCCAATAGGTACTTTAAAAATATTAAAAACTGAATTAAAAGGCCACAAATAAGATTGACAAGATAAGTGAGTAAAGGCACTGGCTACCAAACCTGAGGGCTTGACCTAGATCACTTATCCTCTAACTTCCACATATGACAGCCAAAGTGTCAAGGTACACGCGCGCGCGCACACACGCACACGCACACGCACACACACACACACACACACACACACACACACGAGGCGGTGGAGACAAACCACAGACACTCTAAGTATATAAAAAAAAAAAAAAAAAAAAAAAAAAAAAAAACAGTTTAATTCATATCCATGTGTGCATGGGCAACCCCCAACACCAGATGCTATGATATATGGATGCACTCTGTAAAGTCAAAAGTACATCTATCTCCTTAAACACTGATTCTTTATGGTAACAATTCTGAGAATTCTCTTCTAGCTTTCTGGAATGGACATAAGTATAGCTTCACTACCAGTCACCTTCCTGTACTAGAGCATAGCAGAACTATCATCCTTACTGTAACTTAGTACCCTGCGGTTAAGCATAGCTCCAAGCAACCTTAACTGCCCTTGGGTCCAAGGCCTCAGCCAGTGCCTTTGTGGAAACACTCTCACTGCTCACCTTGGTGCAGCCCACAGACATGAGGCTCCTCTAGCATTTTCCCATCTGTTATTTGGTTGGTCCATGGATGTCACAGGCTCTGGATTATATATAAACAGCCAGAACCACCTTAAAATACTAACTTCTCATTTCCAGCAGGTACATTCACTTGTCTTAAATGGCTACATTGTTTATAATACAGGACTTCTTGCTTTACCATCTAGAGTAACTGTCTACCAACCCACAATTCCCCAAATTCTCATTTTCTTCACATATCCAGTGGACACACCTTTAATCCTAGCACTAGGGAGGCAGAGGCAGGAGATCGCTGTGAGTTTGAAGCCAGCCTAGTCTACAGACCGAGTTCCAGGACAGTTAAGATACACAGAAACCCTGTATCGAAAAATCAAAAACCAAAAACTAAAACAACAAAAGATGTTTCCTAAGATGCCTTGGGAAATGTCAATGTGCTTGCCCTCCTCAAACTACATTTTTAGAATTATTTCAGGTGTATAAACCTAAAATATTTATATATAAACATCTTCAAAGAATCCTGAATCTGTTGCTAAAAAGTTCAACATTGTTATTATATTAATAGTTACCTTCACTTCTTGAGCTGAAAGTTGCTTAAAATACTTCCATTTTCAAAACTTTATACTTTTAAAGCTAAGTACTGTTACAGAAGACAAGGGATCAGGAGTCCAAGGTCACCTTCAGCTATACAGCAAGTATGAGGCCAGCCTGGGCTACATGAGTGTTCTCAACAAAATGCAAACCAAAGCAAAACCTCTACACTTAAAAAAAAAGGACAAACTATGCACAGGAGAGCAGCATTCCAACAGCTACACAGCTCAGCACATTCCACACAGAAGTCACCACCAGATTGGTCTATACCAGCAGAGCTTTCTCCTAAAAGGAAGAGCTGGACACAGTTCAGAAACTGGCACACTCAATCTGCATAGCACTGTACCAAAGTTTAGAATTTAGACTTTGAAATAAAGACGTGCGGCATGTGCTGTGCATAAAGCCGAGTTTAGAGCTGTTACCGAGAGCAGCATGGCTCCAGCTATCCAAAGACTCTCAGGACCTTAAGTATTCCAACCATTTAGAAGTGCTAGCATGAAGCAGTGACAGGCCCTAGTACTCACTGGTTTTCTGTTATAAAACAGACTGCCATGTTTCAGTTTCCAGATCTAAAATGAAGGCTAAATTAGATATTATATACACAGGCACTGCATACTGCATGCTCTTGTTATCAAAATTTAAAATGGCAAATACAAAAATAAACTAACATAATGGGGTTTTTTTTGTGGTGGTGGTGGTGGTGGTGGTGGTTTTGTTTTGTTTTGTTTTCCCTGAGTTCTTCAGAATCTCAAGGATTCCCAGACCTCAACCTCAGCCTCCCAGGTAACTTACCCTACAAGCACACATTACCATATCTTACAGTAAACTAAGAAACACCTTTGAGGGCCGGGCGGTGGTGGCGCACGCCTTTAACCCCAGCACTTGGGAGGCAGAGACAGGCGGATTTCTGAGTTCAAGGCCAGCCTGGTCTACAGAGTGAGTTCCAGGACAGCCAGGGCTACACAGAGAAACCCTGTCTCAAAAAAACAGAAAAAAAAAAAGAAAAAAAAAAAAAAGAAAAAAAGAAACACCTTCGAAGTCTATCAAGAAGAAAAAAAATGTTTAAAAAGATTTATTTTCAGTTTTGTGTATGTATGTGGGGCATGTGCACATGCATACAAGTACATGTGGAGGCCAGAGATGGTGTCAGACTCCCCAGCTCTGGTGTTACAGGGGCAGGTGGTGTGTGTGTGTGTGTGTGTGTGTGTGTGTGTGTGTGTGTGTGTGTGTGAGAGAGAGAGAGAGAGAGAGAGAGAGAGAGAGAGAGAGAGAGAGAGAGAGATGAGCCACTCAGTGTAGATGCTGGGAACAGAACTAAGGTCCTCTGCTAGAACTATGCACCCTTAACCACTGAGCCATCTCTTTAGCCCCAAGGGGAAAATTTTTTTTTAAATGAAAAATGGCATATTCATACAAAATAACAACAAATACCAGCTTTACAGAGTGTGCTTCTTGAAAAGCACTATATAAAAGAGCACACAGAGAACCACTGTCACAAAATTCAGAAACAATTTCAACAATTTTTGTCTAGAGATACAAAAATAGGTCAAAGTAAAGTTGTTAACAGCCAGAAGGGCACTCATGGGCAGGATTCCAAACAGAAAGAGATGCATAAAGACTCCTGGACCACTGACAATGTCCTGTCCTCATCCCCACTCCCAGCTGGGCTGGAATGAAAGTCAGGCAGCAGTCCATCACTGGCTATGACTCTAGCCCTGATCTATCTCTTAAACCTGGATGGTAGTTATAAAAATATTTGCTAACCAGGACATCTGTGCAACACACAAGTGTCTACATACATATTTTAAAAGATTTATATTTTAATTTAAAAACATCATTATGTGTATAGGTTTTTTTGCCTGCATGTGTGTATATGCACCATGTCCATGGACTGATGCCCAACAAGTCCAGAAAAGGGAATCAAAACCCTTGGAACTAGTTACAAATAGTTGTGAGCTGCCATGAAGGTGCTAGGAATTGAACCTGGGGCCTCTAGAAGAGCAGTGAATATTCTTAACCACTAAGTCATCTCCCCAGTCCCTCTTCCTCTCCACTTCGTGTGTGTGTGTGTGTGTGTGTGTGTGTGTGTGTGTGTGTGCGCGCACAGTGCTCATGGAGGCCAGAAAAAAGCACCAGATTCTTTGGAGCTGAAGTTACAGATGGTTGTGAGCTACTAGACACAGGTGCTAGGAACCAAACTCATGTCCTCTTTAAAAACACTAAGCATTCTTAACCACTGAGCTACCAATCTAGTCCTACATAATTATTTTTAAGTGCTCAAATGTTTAAATAAGATATAAGTAACAACAGTAAATGTAATTAGCAGTTGTCAAATGAACTGAGTAGGATCAGAAATAAAAATGCAAAGAATCACTGAAGCGTGGGGTAAAACTAGGGGGGAAGGGTGCCTAACTTACACCAAATGCCAAAGTTGTTTCCTGCAGAAGTACTAAGCTATTAATCAATGACAAGTATGACTTATCAATACAGCTCACTCACAGCCAAATGAGCACAAACTAGCTGTCCCACGCTAGTTTTGAATGGCTTTGTTTTCAGGTTCTTTTTGTTGTTTTTAATGTTTTATTATGTATGTGGGTGGGTGTGGATGCATGGCTGTGGGGATGTGCATATGTAAAGGTTAGAGGGCAAGCTCAGGGGTCATTCCTCAGGAGCTATCTTCTGTGTTTGGGGTGTGTGTGTGAGTGACAGGGTCTTAAACTGGCCTGGAATGTCCTCAGGCTGGGCTGGCTGGACAGCAAACCCCAGTAGTAGAGTGCCACTGTGCCCAAGGTTCTATTTTTAAGGTTTAATTCTTTCATGTACGAGTATTTTGCTTGCATGTGTGTATGTGCACTGGGCATGCCTATCTGGTGCCCACAAAGGCCAGAAAAGGGGATTGGATCCCCTGGGGTTGGAGTTACAGATGGTTGTGAGCCTCCATGTGGGTGCTAGGAACTGAACTTGGGTTCTTTAGGAGAGCAGCAAATGCTCTTAATCTAAGCCCTCTCTCTAGCCCCATATTTTTAATGTGGGTTCTGGGGAATCAAACTTGGGTCCTTGCCTTACCAACAATCTATCTCCTCAGACTTGTTTTCCACATTACAGGAAAAGCCAAGTTACATCAGGTGTCTTCAGTCATCATATTTTTTTTGAGGCACAGTCTCTTACAGAACTTGGAGCTCATGAACTCGACTAGATTGTTTAGCCAGAGAGAACAAAGGATAAGATCCTTAGCCCTGGTGTTATATATGCCCTTTGGCTTTTACTGAAGGCTGGGGATTAAACTCGGTCCCTCAGTAAACACTTTGTCAATGGAGCCATCTTTCAAGCCCTTTGTTTGCAGCCTTTTGAGATAGGGTCTTATGTAGCCCAAGTGACCCTGAACTCTTAAGATGGATGGATGGATGGATGGATGGATGGATGGATGAGTACATGGCAACTATCTTCAGACACACACCAGAAGAGGGCATCAGATCCCATTACAGGTGGTTGTGAGCCACCATGTGATTACTGGGAATTGAACTGAGGACCTCTAGAACAGCAGTCAATGCTCTTAACTGCTGAGCCATCTCTCCAGCCCTCTGGTCCACTTCCTACATGTTAAATTTATAGAAATAGTAACCACACCCAGCTTGAAATTGTTCTTTGAACATGATTTGTAATATCTCTTGGAGGAGTTTCCAACTGTACATATTAACAGATCCACTTCTGTGTGGTTAACCAGACCAAAGAAGGCACTGTTACTGAACTATCTCAAAGAGTAGAGAGGAGCGCATGCAATTATGGAAACAGTATTTTTCTCATGCTTGACATGACTAGTTAGACACTAGTCTTTCCCACTGATTCATGTAAATAGATAACAAACTAAACCCAATATTTAATGGGGCTGGAGGGATGATTCAGTGGTTAAAAATGGCTTGCAGAGTTCAGTTCTCAGCACCTATTCTGGATAGTGCCTGTGCCTCCAGCTCCAGGGGATCCCACACCCTCTTCCGGCCTCTGTGGGCACTATCTGCACTAAGCACATGAATGCATGAATGGACAGACAGATAGATGCATGTAAATTTTTAAAAGTTTTAAGTCATGTACACATGCTGACAAGTGTTTGGGAAGAGTTTTCATTTTGGGGAAAAACATAAGAGTGGAAATCCTACATCGAATCTCAAGCACAGTATGAGTTTTACTTTCTAAGAAACTGTCCACCACTTTTGCCAACTGATAAAACTTTGCCTTCTTATCAGCTGTATGTGAGAGTCCTACAGGTCCACATCCTGCCATTCTCTACGCTATGGCCAGCATTCATCTTAGTCATTGAGGTGTACAGGAGTGTCCCTCTGGTTTAATTTACCCTTTCCTGGCAGCTAATAATATTAATGATATTTTCTTTCTTAAAAAGATCTTACCATCTTTGTATGCATCCATGTGAGTAAACACTGTGTGTATGCAAGTCCCTGCAGATCCCTTGGATCTAGAGTTACACATGGTTATGTGCCACCGGGAACTGAACAGAAGAGAAGCAAGCACTCTTGGCTGCTAAGCCATCCTTCCAGCCTCATTAAATATTTTCATGTTTGCTGACATTCACACACCTTGCTTGGGTCTGTATTTTCAGATCTACTGCACAATTTTAAAAACTATACTTTTATTATTTCTAACTATGTGTATGTATGTGTCCCCATGTGAGCATGTGTGTGCAGGTGCTATGAACAGCAGGGTGCAGAAGCTCAGAGTTTCAGAAGGTTGTGAACTGTCCAGATGTGAGGACCAAATCTGAGCCACCTCTTCAGATCCCCAATGCCCATGTTTAAATTCTAGTTATGTTGTTACTGTCATCTCAATTCCACTTTAATTAAATCAAGTTCTTTATATACTCTAGAACAAGTCCCTTGTTCACTACATACATGAGGTTTTTTTGTTTTTGTTTTTCTGATCTTTTTCTTTCATTCAAATGTCTTTTGGGAGTTTAGCTTGCATGAACTCTGATGCATCAACTCTTTTATGATTTGTGTTCTGCCTAAGAAATTTCAACATATTCCTCAAAGTCACATAGACTGACTATTCTAGAACTCCTAGGTTTAATTCTGTATCTATAATCCAATTTGTAGTTTAATTTGTGCCCCCTGCACCTCCAGCTCCACTGAGGTAAGACCTGCAGTTGGGAACAGAAGTGCCCACTTTTACTATTAGTTTTCAAATCCCATCCGATTTCTGGGCTCCTCCCATTTCCACACACGCTTTACAATCAGTCTATCACTGCAGTCTGACTGTTTCCTTTTAACTCTTTTGTGAGTTAATCATGACTGAAGGACTCTTTTTCCTATGTAAGCCTGGTGTTCCCTAAAGAGTAGTTTGCATTTACTGCTGTTTAGATAGCCACAAGGTAAAATGTCTAAGTTCAAGCATGAATTTTAACTTAATTCCTTGGCTTAGAATGATTATACCACATGGACAGGATACATCCATTCACACTGAACACTAATATGTAGAGGAAAGGTTAGAAAGGAGTATGGAATGCTGATTCAGAATTATAACAGCTGGCTAGTGCAAGTGTTAGTGGAGACCAGCCTGGGCTACACATCAAGATGTCACAGACAAATTGGCTTAGAACTGCAGAATATTTGATCTTTGTACACCTTATTTTACTGACCTATGAAATGATTTCATATTAGCGTCTACTTCTTTGGTACAGGTGACAATTCAGTAAGTAAATACAGACTACCTAGAAATGTGGTTGGGAAGTTTACAGAGTTGTGTGTGTTTAACACCTTTCCTATGTATCTGGTTTTCATTCCTGTTGCTATGTTACTATTGTTGCCCTCTTACCATTTCCTCTTTGGCCTTCTTAGTGCTACCCTGAGTAGAATGTGGACAAAGACTTTTCTAGTCAGGCTCCCTCTCTTAGATTGAGTAAAACATATATATATATTTTTTAAAGTGTCTATTTATGCTTATATTTAAAAAACAAAATAAAGCAAAACTGGTATCAAGGTAGAGAAAAAAATAAACCAATTAAATTAATTCTTCCTTTTTATAGAACTGTCCTAATATCTTCCAAAGTATTTTAAATATATAAATAATTTATATGTCGGCGTCCTCCTGAAGCCGGCTGTCGTGAACTGCACCCAGGGACCTGACAAGGGCACTGCTGAAGTGCGCCATGCCTTTCCTTGATATTCAGAAAAAGCTGGGCATCAGCCTAGACCGTCACATTATGTTCCTAAGTGCTGAACAGCCCTACAAGAATGCTGCTCGGTGCCACGCTCTTGAAACAGAGTGGATAGAGTGTGCACATGGGATTGGTGCTACCCGGGCGAAGAAAGAGTGCAAGATAGAGTTTGAAGACTTTGAGGAATGCTTTCTGCAGTACAAAACGATAAGGCGGATGCATGACATCAAGAAACAGCGGGAAAAGCTAATGAAAGAGGGGAAATACACCCCTCCTCCTCACCATTCGGGCAAGGGGAACCCAGGCCCTGAGCACAGCAGCTGGAAGCCGCTTTTCATGCTCTGTTTTCCACTGGAGAGAATGTTTAAGGAAAGCTCCTTCATCAAGTATGTAAAAATAAAGAATTACTCAATCTTAAAAAAAAAAATTATATGTCCACAGCATATATTAAGTTTACAACAGAGAACTCTCAGTAGATAGTTGAACTAGTAAATCTAATTTGTTTACTTTATCAATTAATAAGTGTTAATAAAACAACTTGATGATTTGTCATTGATTTTGTTTTTGTTAATAAAACGAAATTGATTTGTCATGTTTTCTCCTCTAAAAACAAAAGGCTCTGGATGTACGTGGTATACAAGTTTAGAGGGGAATAACATTCAATACCGAGCTACTCCTAGCATGTCTACCAAGCAAGAGGACAACGGAGCAGGCCTCACAAATGAGCTGTGTAATCCATGCCTCTTGGCCAGGCAAAGAAGTCCCTATCAGTCCCTTGGGATGTGAAAGCCAGTTTGACACAAACTGCAGTGCTTATCTGGTGTAAACAAGGCAAGGCGGACGACAGCTTTCATCCTGCTTCAGACTACTCCCCAGAGGCAAAAGGTCACTTGGGCCTACACTTCATTCTTATGTGCTTGGTGCCAAGTCCCTCAGACTTGTCAACTTGATATTTTCCTCCAATAAGTAGGCATTTTCAGCCGTCAAATGAGTTTTTAGATGGAAACCTTTTTGAAATAAAATAATCTGCAACAACAGAATTAATTATACCATACTCTGTAAAGAGTTCTCTTACTTTAAACATTTTTCAATTTAAAGTGTTTTTCCATATATTGTTTTATGTATATGAGTGTTTTGCCTGGGAGATCAGAAAAGGACTGGATCCTCTGGAACTGGAATGATACAGAGTTGTAAGCTATCACATGGGTGCTAGGAATAGAATGTAGGTCTTCTGAAACCACCCAGCCATCTCTCCAGGCCCCTATTTGAAACCCCTTCACTCAGATCACTAACCTCTTCCTAGTGCCACCTCTTTCCTTGTCCCTTCTACATTCTTTATAGTGAGGCTTCTTTAGCTTCAACTGTCTTGCCTAGGCTGACCTGGACTCCTGGGCCTAAGCATCATCTCCACCTTAGTCTCCATGGAAGCTAGGACTGTAAACACACACTACCAGGAGTAAGTTGTATGTTTTTAACAAAAATCTGCATTCAATTGTATTACTAAAATTAACTTGATAGTTGAAACAGATAACTAAAAAGCAGTGTCTACAGAGTGACTAGCATGTGGCTTAGTGTGGACTCTAAATCTTTTCTTAATGAGAAGGAGAAGGACAGGGAGAACAGGCACTGATCTATGAGGAAGCTGTGACAGCTTATGCCTAGAGTCAGAAGAGAGTGATGGCACTCCAGAGGCTAAGGCAAGCTGTGAACTTGAGGGCTACATAGTGAGATGCTGTCCCCCCAAAAGAAAATCATTTTGAGGGGACAGGGAGAGGGTTCAGAGGATAAGAATGTATGCTGTGCAAGCATGAGAACCTGAGGGGATCCCCTCCACCCACGGAAAAGGCCCACGCGCCTGTGACCTGTGCGCTGAGGAGAGTAAAGACAAGCAAACTGTGGGGTGTGCTGACCAGCTAACAACAAAATCAGCAAGTTCAGCAAAAGACTGCCTCAGGGGAATACGGGGGAAATAGACCGAGGCACCTGATGATCTTCCTCTGGCCTACACACACACACACACACACACACACACACAGGTCTTACTAAAAATCAAGAAAACATGACTTGGATTCAGATAGTACTATACACTGTTTAACAATAACTCTTTGGCCATACTGCACATACTGCATCATGTAGCCAACTTGTCTACTGAAGTGGCAGTTCACTTTTGGAAACTTTAAACCAGAGTCCCAGGAACAGGGAAAATGTCTGAGGTGGCTGAAATGAGAACAGCCCCCACAGGCTCATGCTTGAATACTTGATCCCGATGATGGAACTGTTTGGAAAGGATTAAGAGGTGTGACCTTGTTCAAGGAGGTGTGTCACTGGGGACAAAAGACTAATGCCACTCCCAGTTTGCTCTCTGCTTTCTGTCAGGGTTCAAGAAGTAAGATGTGAGTGTCAGCTGCTGCTCCAGCCACCTGCTTGCTACTTTTCACTCACTACCCCCTCTTAAACTCAAACCTTCTGAAGCCATATGACCCAAACAAACTCTTCTGTAAGTTGCCTTGATGATGGTGCCTCATCACAGCAATAGAAAAGTAACTAAGGCACTGGCAACCACATGTATGTGAATTTTAGTCCTTTTATGAAAGCAACCTGAATTTTCACAATTAGTAATCTATAAAGAACTCAAAAGAAAGAAAAAAACCTATGTGCATAAAAATTCTTCACTGAAATACTTCTTAAAATAGGATAAAAACAAAAACCTAGGTACAACCTAATATCAAGTAGCCAAGTAGTTACTGAATTGTGGCTTAATGACAGCTCTTACAGCCATATCAGTGTTAAAAGAGTATGTTTAATAAATTGTATTACCTAAAAGCATTTAAAATCTAACATTATTAAAAATAAGCCTAAAATCTTGCTTGCTCTTTTTAAAGATATTTTTATTTTATGTGCATGAATGTTTTACCTGCATGTATGTCTGTGCATTGTGTGTGCCTGGTACACAGAAACCAGAAGAAGGCATCAGATCCCTTGGAACTTGAATTACAGAATGTTATGTGCTGCCATGCGGGTGCTGGAACAAGATCCTCTTCAAGACAGCCAGTGCTCTTAATCATTGAGTGGTCTCTTCGGTAGCAAATCTTATCTCTAAAACATCTGATAAATCTGCTATCATGTTTCAAAAACATCTGGATTTCACCAAAAATGGGCAGCAACAATTACACTTTAGGTATAATTCACAGAAATAAGTATTAACTTGAAAGGATAGATTTTTTTTTATATACTCAGACTATAACATAGCTAAGTAGCTACTCTTGAATAGCTTATGACAGCTTTTGTAGCTTTTAAATAATAAAATATATGTGGAAGATTTCAATGTCTTCTATACAACACAAAGAACTAGGCTTATTTCTATGAATGCTTTATGTTCTCATCTGTTTCATTAGCACAGCTCCACAGGAGACCACTGAAGGCCTGGTTCTGGAAATTTGCCCCAATTCTTCTCACTCGGGCCTTGTTGCCAGGGCTGCAGCTGCAACCAATTCTTATTAAAATGGGGTCTTTGAAATGCTGGTCTATGGCAAAGGATATAAAGGATTTCATTATCTCTTCTCAAAACTCACAGTGAGGATTATGCTCCACCCTTCCCTTCTCAAGGCACACAACCACTCACATCCCTTTCTGCCAACTTAAACACCAAGACAAAGGCAGACGCTCAGCCTTATGAACAGTGTAAGAAGTCATGACGGAGAACACTGCTCAGCAATGAACCTTAACCTAGCAGTTATTTTTCAAATGAGTATAAAATCAGTGATGTGGCCATGAGCAACAGTCGCTCTCACGCATGGATGTGTCTTGAGAAACGAGGCTTCTAAAGAATAAGCATTTGGGGGAAAGACTCAGTGCTCTCTAAAAAAACAAGAATAATTTCACAAACAGAAACAGGAAAGCTGAAAGGATCCGCTCACTCTGCTGTTGTACTGAGGGCCCTGACAGCTGCTGGGAGAATTTTATGGATGGGTTCATTCTTCTCCATTTTCATTAGGACCGCATGCCCTGTGCCTCTCTCAATAAAATTCTTGACAACTGCAGGCCTGGCTCACAAGAGGCGATTTATGACTGAATTTATCTTAGAAGAAACATTAATGTAAATATATGAAGATTAGTTATTTTCAACTGAATGTAAACAGATAAATACTCAGTGGCAAAGTAAAAACCAAGACCAGATTTTTATTAAGCAGCATCTTCAGTGTTGGCAGGGCACTAGAATGTTTGTAGCACGAAGAACCTTAGAATACCAATTATTTTAAAGACAGGAATTTAGGCTGGGAACATTCCTGGGAGTCTACTGTAGTCTGTTCCCCAGCAATGAACAGTGTGAGAAGACAGGAAAGCAGAGTGGAGATGCTACCCAGGAGGACTGGACTACACAAGTGTTTCAGGTTAAAGAAAAGAGGCTCAGTGAGGCCCAGATCTAAATGCACACAATTACTGGCATTTTATCCGCTGCAATCAAAGGCAAATCAGTGACTTCAATGTCTTTAACACAGTCGGACTCATGTCAGACAACTCCTTTCGCTCCACTTTTCAATTCTTACAGCTGTCCAGCTCTACACAAAATGTTCACTCTCAATATTTGCAAAAGAACTTTAAAATACTTCCGTGGGTTTTTTCTCATAATAGGTTTTGCCCTTAGTACATTCTATGTTTAAAAGGTTGATATAGTTGTCAGCTTTAAGTTCCCCTTTATTTTAGAGAAACAGTATTTCTATTTTATTTAAAGTATATAGCCAAAAGACTCTCCAGAACTCTGACGTTCCCTGTCACTGTGGGTGTTGACTGCATGGTGGGAAACACCCTTCCTCCCAGAGGGGGTCTGTGTTCTTTCCCCTGAGACTATGCTGGAAGGGTCCTTTATCTCACATCTTGCCTCAACCATCCTCATTCTGTTTTGTAGTGGGTCACATGGTAGAAAGGATGAACATGCTTCTATCCAGAGGAAAAAGTTCAGGTCTTTCCTTTCCCCTTTCCCTTCCCTTCTCTACCCCTCTCTTTCTTTCTTTTGAGAAAGGGTCTCTCTAGGTAGTCTTGGCTATCCTGGAACTCATTATATAGACCAGGCAGCCTCTGCCTCCCAAATACTACAATTAAAGGCATATCCACCATACCTAGCTTCTAGTAGATATTTAATAGTTAAGATTAGGCTATTAAAATGGCTTGAAGAGTAGACAGCTACAACTAGCTGATTAAAGTGATAAAATGTGGAATGTATTGTGACTAACTAAAATATGGCCATGAGATGATAAACAACCATCACTGAGAGTAAAGAGAAAACCATAAGCCATGGAAGGCTGGGCTTGACCTGAAGATCAAAGCCACACTCTAAAACCACACACTAATCCTGGAGGGGAGAACAACAACAAAATGAACTGACTGCCAGTGAGTGCTAAGAGCATGAAGTAGACTGGCTCTGTGGACATCATTTTAATATCTAGCCATCAGTGGACAGACTTACCACTCATCAATGGGGCCACTCACTCAGCTCTCTGAATGGAGACTATGCTGAAAGCCACACACAGGCAACTGCAGATTCATCAGCAGAAGTTGTTCCTTGAAGACTTCTTCTCATTTGGTTTCCAAGTTTCACTCAACACTGGCCCTATCTGAAAACAAAAGCATGCAGTTAGGAGCCAAAGCTGCAGGGAACAATTCTCCCCTCTATATAATTAACTGATACAAATGAAAACTGAACTCAAAAGCTAGAGCACACCTAAGCACCGTGTTTAAACAAACAACCTACTTTTTAATGCCTGTAATGTGCTTATTACACAGTTAACCACCCTTTTCTCATCATATAAATTGCTCGTTGCTTTCATGCTATGCAAGGTATAACTCAGACCAAACGTGGCCCACTGTACACTTGTCACTGTACACTGTCCAGGTGACAAGTCTTCTGTGGATACACACTATGTTAAAAGACACCTTCCTACATTGACAAATCTAAAAACTTCACCAAAAAAGTCAGATTTCTAATCTCTCTTGAAAAAATGAACTCAGACAACCTGAGGTCTGCTCCTACATGGAGTGTGATCAGATTGAATTAACAGCCACCTCTCGATGGGCATGGGCTTTGTGGCTCTCCACAGATACCTCCTGCCACTCTCTCCACTGTAACTTAGTTCACAGTTACCTGTCTGGACCTGATAAGCATCTGAACTTTCAAATTCTGCTATGTATTTTTAATAGCTCACAGAGAACACTGTATTATTGTCAAAGTCAAACGTGTTCTCCTGACTTAGGAATATAAAATAACATGAGATAAAAACATGAACTCTAAGTCAGAAAGCTGCAGATTTGAGTTCTAATTCTGAAAATCAGTAGCTGTGTGGCCAAGCCTATATTAAAGCTAAGCAATTTCTTCATATACAAATACCCAGATGAACACATAATGCACTATGCTACCATGGGCCTCAGATCTAACATGCACAAGCTCAACTGGCGATCTAACCACTGTTTTCCTCACTTTCGCTTACCTCGGGGACACCATAACTCAAGTCATCACTATCCATCCAACGTCTTCACCCCAAAAGCATTGTCACAAGAAGCCATTCTTTTCCAATTCCAGCCATTCAAACAAACAACAATTTCTCCCTAGACATCAACTGCTTTGTTGAAACTGCCTGTATATTCAACACTTTAAACTGTCTGTGGTAGGCTGGGGATGTACCTCAGTTGGTAGGGTGCTTGTTTTGCATACACAAGGCCCCAGGTTTAACCTTGGCACCAAGAACTACAGCAAAAATAAAAACAACTAACTGTGTCTTCCAAATGCTGCTGGTACAAGCTTTCAATGCATAGCTATTTCTTTTTGTAGTTCCTTTTAAAATATACACACAAACACTCTCTCTCATAAAATGCAACCATTACATTCCTACATATTTATCTAAAGAAGCAAAAGTGTACATCTGTAAAACTATTTACAGCAATTTATTTGTAACAGATGATAAAATGAATAAGCAAAAAAAAAAAAAAAAAAAAAAATCAATCCTCTGAGGCTCTATCTATACTAAGTTCCTATACTACAAAACACATTACACTGTAGAGTTTGGGTCTGGTTAATTTTGGTGAGTGGTATTTTTATTTATTTGCAAGGTTTTTTTTTTAAAAAATAAAAGTTCATAAAATTTTTAAAAATTAAAGAAATGCACCTAACTCACTATATAAAGGGACAGAAAACCTAACTGATTGGCAGAACAAGCAGCTGAGCCTCACCCAATCACAAGCAGCCAAACTTCAGCCAAGCACAGGCTGCCAGCAGATCAGACCACATCCAAAAAGCCTAGAGAAAGAGATGAAACCCTACTGTACTTCCTTTTTTTTGTCTTAAAATACACAAGTATTACCTAATTCAGAAAAGCCACTCTTTAATTCAGATTTATTTAAATTGTCTAATTTTTTTGAACAACAAAAAACAGGAAACAACGCCAATTGCCTGTAGATAGGTGAAAGAATGAACAGGAATATACCTTCATTCAGGCATTTGCAGCCACGTGTCACATAGGTCTAGGATAACTACGAATGCAACCAAATACAGAAATTGCCCTTCAAATTGCCCTCTCACCTCCACACATGTGCACATATGCACCATACATCCACATTTATACATATACACACATATAATAAATTAGTAAATGTAATTTTTAAAGATAGAGTAACGAAGAAAAATAACATAACTCTGGCTTTTACATACTGACATATGAATATCACACACACACACGAACAAAAATAATTAACTACTAAACATACAATAACATGGATGAATCAAAAATAATTATGCTTCATCAAAAACCAACCCAAGGGGCTGGAGAGATAGCTCAGCGGTTAAGAACACTGACTGCTCTTCCAGAGATCCTGAGTTCAATTCCCAGCTACTACTACATGGTAGCTCACAGCCATCTATATAATGAGATCTGATGCCCTCTTCTGGTGTGTCTGAAGAGAATGACATTGTATTCACATACATAAAATAAATAAATCTAAAAAAAAAAAAAAAAAAAAAAAAACACCCAGACTGACTACACAGGCCCATGATAGAGCACTTGGCTAACATACACAAAATCCAGGGTCTTTTCTCCAGCACAGTGAGGAAATAAACAAATATGTGCACGCACGCGCACACACACACACACACACACACACACACACACACACACACACACAACAGTATGCTGTAAAATCCATTTATATAAATTCTAGGAAACAAAAACTAATTTCTGGTAACGAAGAACACAGGTATCAACTGCCTGGCAATAGGTGTGGGGAGGCAATAAAGAAGACTACAAAGACTGAAGCCAAACTGTTGGGGTGACAGATATTTTCATTACATTCTTTTCTGTGATGGGCACCAAGGCAAGTTCTGGCCCACTGTCCCCACACTCAGATTTTCAGTAGAATTTATCAAACTGAACACTTTTAAAATGTGCAATTATTCTATTTAAAACCAACTGCTCACTAAGGATTGATAATTAGTATCAAGAATGACTTCTGGAGAGGAGAGATGTCTCAGAGGTTAAGAGCACTGGCTGCTCTTCCACAGGTCCTGAGTTCAATTCCCAGCAACCACATGGTGGCTCACAACCATCTGTAATTAGATCCAATGCCCTCTTCTGGTGTGTCTGAAGACAGCTACAGTGTACTCACATACATTAAATAAATAAATAAATAAATAAATAAATAAATAAATAAATAAATCTCAAAAAAAGAGAGAGAGAGACTGACTTCCATGGAAAGTTGGACCCTTTCAATGCTTGACACATGATCACAATCTTTTCAGAAAAGATTTTCAGAAATGTGTATAATGTTACGTACCAAAAACACTAATTGCTGATCACAAAGAAAGCATGTGCTAAAACAGCACTGGATCCTAGTGTAATTGGGCAGTCTCGAAAAAGAAAATTCAATACATTTATTTATTCAATTCTAGTCAGAATAGTTCCTTACTCCCTTATTATATTTTGTAAGGATCAAATATTTTTAATCATTTCACTGTCAGCTAAAACTACATTTTAATGTACTCACTCAAAGAACATTCATGAACCTGTCCATTACTGGCATGTACTAGACTCTCCTTAGAACCCCTGAGGAGCCATGAGGCCACAGAAAATCTACCTTATGACCTGGCATATGGTGGTGCTTTTGTACCGCATTAATGCCACATTTCCCACCTGCCTGTTGTTCACCATGAGGAGACAGAACACGCTGCATTACCTCTCTAGCTGAGTTTGAGCTTATAGCACTCTCTGTACAGAAACTTGTTTTTCCAAGGTATCCAACAAAGTGCCATGAATAAAAAAGGGTATCTTTAAATGAACTGACATCAAACACATTCAGGCAGTCACAGAAAAGTTTAACACATTCTCCATCACCCAGCAAGACAGAATGGATAAGGAGAAACCACTGGAACACTGTTCTGTGTCACTGCTGCCTGAAAGTATAATGTCCTGCTTCAGTATCCACTATCAGGATAGTGAAGAGTAACTAAAGATCCCACTAATAGCAGAAACCCAGTTATGATTCCTTCTAATCCTTACACCCTCTTATGAGCTTTAAGTACCAATCCACTGTAACTCAAAAGTCCTAAGCTTAAACTGATCAAACTGTAAGGGAGAGCCCTAGGTCTTACTAAAAAAAATTTTTACTTAATAGTTTCCACTTTTCCCAGATGGATATAAACTCTATATTAGCAGGACTTGATCATATTAAATTACTTCAGATAATCTAATAAAAGATATATACAGGCCTTTAATCACAGCACTTGAGAGGCAGAAACAAGCAGATGCACCACTTAATTCAGTATAATGCTTGACACACACAACTAAATTTTGAAATATTTCACTATGCTACAAATGAAATAGATATAACCTTGTATAAGGTTATATCATGGTCCCAATTTACACTTATTTACATGCTCATTCCTGTCTCTATCTCAGGATGTCCAGATCAAAAAAATAAAATATATCAAAATTCTACCCATCAAAACTTACATGACCACTCTTGTTTATAACTAAAATGCCCTCAGATTTTCCCCTATATTTCATTTTCAAATGTTCTTTTACCCCTCCTTCTGTGGAACAGTACCACATTAGACAGGCTGGCATGGGAATTCTCTATGCTCTTGCCTCTGCCTCCCAAGAGCTGGGTTACAAAGTGTGCTGGTTCCCAGTTCTCTCACATTCGCTCTTTGGTGACAGGATCCCTTTGCTCCACCAACTCACCATGACCTGTTTCCAACCCAGGATCCAAGTCTAAGATTCCTCTTTAATCTCACACAGTATCATGTTTTCCAAACTTAATCTTTCTTACATTTCTATCTGAATTCCAAAATAAAGGTTAGTGATCTAAAAATATGAACACTACTATAACAGATTAAAGTTTATCGCTTCAGAAATAACTACATTTTAACAGCAACTCCAGAAAAGGCAGTGTTTTAACCCAAAGGGAAATACTAATAATGGGAATTTCAGATACTATGACAAGCTGCGTAGAGCTTGCTCAGGGAGGGCAGTTTTCATTCTTCAGATCAAATAGTTTGGCTGACTCTTGCTTGCTTACACATTAATACTGAGTCCTTCTACTCCATACAGGCTCCTGAACTTGTTTCCACCAGCCTGGGGTTCACAGGGCATATGTGTATCAATGATGTGAACTGGTGATACTCAAACCCACATTCCCAGCCCAAAGCTCTCCAGCCTACGTGTTCTTCAGTGTAAATGCAGAGGCTTCAGCGGGCAGCACATCACACAAGATGTGTGACCTCTGCCTTCAGCTTAACTCAACTCCACTTTTCCTTACCCCTCTCCTACCTCAATTCTATACACCTTATTTTATTCTATTCTCTCTACCTTGTTCCCAAACAAAAAACAAGTGTCATTCCTGACTCCTGTCTTTCTGCTTTGTCATTCAAGGGCAAACCAAGATCTCTCTTAACTATTTTTACGATCTATTTAATTCTGGATCTACAACCACTAGTAAAAGTGATTGCCACCAAGCCTGACAATCGGAGTTACATCCCCAGGGCCCACTTGGTAGAAGAGAACCTTTCATAAGCTGACCTCTGACCTTCACTTGCATGCTATGGCATACTCAAAACCCCTCCTTCCCAAGACACATAAACACATACATATATAAACACATATGAACAGACAGACATACACTTTTTTAAAGACTCTAAACCAGAATCTGGAAGTTATTTAGCATGTGTCTTTTGTTTGTTTTGCTCTGGGGTGATTTTTTGTTTTGCTGAGGAGGATCTCTAGCAGGCCAGCTAACCTCAAACTTGCCATGTACTATAAATGAAGGAGGCCTTGATCTCCTTTAATTTCCAATTTCCACCTCCCAGGTTCTAGGATTACAGGGGTGGATGTGCCACGACTCCAGTATTATTTTGATTTTGTGGAACAGGCTCTCCCTACTTAGTCTAGTCTGGCCTTGAAGTCACTGTGTAGTCCAAGCTAGTCTTGAGTTCACAATCTTCCTGGCCTGAGATTATAGGTATGCACCATCATACACAGTAGACACTCAAGACACACAGCATATCAAAACCACACGGTCATCTGTCGTTTCCTGAAACATGGGAGGGCATGAAAAAGAACACACTAAAAACAAGCTTTAGTTCCCTACTAAGGCACTGTTAGAGAAATGTTTAAAATTGAGTAATGATGACAACACAAGACATGAGGCTGGAGAGATGGCTAGCAGTTAACAGCACTTGTTCTTCTGAGGACTCAAGTTCAACTTCCAACCTCCACGTGGAGGTTCACACTTAACTCCAGTTCCAGAAGATCTGATGCAAAACCCTCATAAACATAAAACAAATCTTAGAAATAAATACATAATAAAAGCAAACATCCTCCCAATCTAGTCTAGGTAAAACTTGTCCACTCCTAGTGCACAATCTTATTTTTGAGGAAGAAATTTCTCTGTGTAGCCTTGGCTATTCTAGAACTCAATCTGTAGACCAGACTAGCTCTCATACTCAGAGATCCACCTGCCTCCACCTCAAGAGTACTGGTATTAAAGTTTAGGTGCCATGACATCTAGACTGATGCACATTTTTTTTACATTTTTAAAATTAATTTATTTATTTATTCACTTTACATCCCAATATCAGCTCCCCTCTCCTCCAAGTATCCCCTCACACAGATCCTCCCCACTCCTCCTCTGAAAAGGGAGAGGCCCCCTTCCCAGTATCACCTCCCACACACATTATTTTTGAAAAGTATCACAACCTGTATCATTTCAATAAGATAATAAAAATAAACTGACTTTTAAAAAACATAGCAAGTAGAGATGGTTCAGCAAATAAAATCCTTGCACAAGCATGAGGACCTGAGTTTGAACTCCCAGTACCCAAGGAAAGCCAGGAATGGTGGTACATCTCTGATCCTACGTTCCTACAGAAATAGGAGAATCCCAAGAAAACTCACCAGCCAAACAGCCTGTGAACAAGAGACCCTGCCTCCTCTCACCTGTACATACATGCTGTGACACATGCATACCCATAGACACACTCACAGACATACCCACACACACAAAATCCAGCAGTAAGAGAGAAAAAGATTTTACAGTTACATCCCTAGGCATACTTTCACCAATTCACTACAAACAGTAAATACACTATAAAAGGTTTTTACAAACACTAGCTTACTTGCAACTGAAAATATTAGGCCTGAAAACAAAAAACTTTATATAAACAACAAAATTAATGGTTCATATTTAGTATGACATTTCAGACCATATCAAATCTAAGTTGAAATGTTTTTAATCTTACCACCTTAAAAATACACTGCATGCAAAACCTTGTAATCAAAGCAGAAGGATACTCATGTGCCCTAGAATACATTCCTTCCTGTACTTCAGAGGCAGAAAAAAAAAATTTTAAAGTAACAACAACAACCAAAAAAAATCCCCTGCATTTTCCAGATTTTCCTCTTGTAGTTAATTTATCTGGAATGTAAACAGGGCTGAGTAAGCAGCTCCTGAGAGTGAGCAGAAATGAGGCTCACAGGCTTCCTGCAGCTAAGCTAAGTGATGAGTCGGTGAGTGGAAGGCCCCACCCTCGGAAGCTACTGCCACCAGCAGCAGTTGTGGCCCCAGATTCAGAGTTCTGACAGCCACCTACCAGTTTCAACTTCCTGACCTCTAGGATATAACTATGGGCCAACTTCTTGAATATATTAATTCAAAACTACTTCAATTCTAATTATTCCAGACCACCCAATTCCCTTTGTGTGTAGGGGGTAGTGGATGCTGAGACAGGGTCTCACATGGTCCAGGAACTCCTGATCCCCCCACACACATCTGATATACCTTGAGAATGATCCTGAATCCGGATCCTCCTTATCCAATAATTTTATCACCACCAGCTGTCCTCTCTGAAATCATAAAGTGTCTGTTCCATAGAATGGACTCCGAAAGCTATAGTAGGTATCTTGTGTTTAAAATATGCATTGTTTGTATTTATTCCTTCACCCCATTTTACAAGTCTAATACATAAGACTTAGTATTATTAACTGAATTTCTAAGGTCAGTATGAAGAATTAAAGGTGTGTGACTTTGATGTCTCAGAAGCTCAAGCCTGTTCACTTCCTGCTGCCTGTGATCAAGGTATACAATTCTCAGCTCCTTCCAGCACCATGTGTTCCACCATGCTTTTCATGATGACGATGGTGGTGGTGGTGATGATGATGGTGGTGGTGGTGGACTAAACCCTCTGAAACTGCAAACCAACCCCAATTAAATATTTTCCTTTATAAGAGTTGCCATGGTCATGGTATCCCTTTACAGCAATAGAAATCCTAATTAAGACAACTCCTAAGATTGCATGATCCTGTTTTTCTAAGTTGAATACATTTCTGTTAATATAAAGATGCAACTGCTGTTGTTGTTTTAAAAGTTTCCTTTTAAAGCCCAGCATCCAGCAGACTGAAGCACAACAATCAGGAGTTTAAAGCCAGTTTAGTCTACTGTTAGACCCAGTCTCAGAAACCAAAAAACAAAACAAATAAACAACAACAAAAAATACACCTTATATAAATAAAATGTTCCTTTTCCTCTGGAAAGTATAGAAATGTTTAAAAACTCAGTAACTCTCACCTTGCAGACCACTCACTGAACAGCTGCACATGCACAATCTTAAATCATGTTGCTGCACCCTATCATTCTCCCTTGAATTTTCTCTGTAGTGAATTACCAGTGCAATGCTGGCCATGACAAGCACATGCTTGTATATGGGCATTTTTGTCTCCATGTATGTCTGCACACCAAACAAGGGCACTGGATCCCACAGGACTACAGTTATAGATGGTTGTGAGCCATCATTTGAGTGCTTGGAATTGAACACAGGACCTCTGGAAGAGGAACCAGTACTCTTAACAGCTGAGCCATCTCTCCAGTTCCTAAAAGGACTTTTTCAAATATGAATACTAGACCTGCAATCCCTCTTTGTGCAAGAACCTGCTTAGCTGGGTAAGTGTAGTGACCACTCCTCATCAAAGAAGCCTCTTTACAGCAAGTAGAGACCATCTCAGAAAACCACAAATGAATACAACCCAGAAACTGTGGGTAGTCCAACCCCAATGGATACATACTCATTACAACTCCTGTATCTATGGCTCAGGGAACATCATGGAAGAGGGGGTGAAAAGACTGTAAGAGCCAGAACACAAGGAGGTAGGCTGTGAAGCAATCTTAGAAATGGCTGCATAAACAAAATGGGAACAACAGCAATATCAATGGACATGTTACATGAGAGGGGGAAATTTTGAAATATTGGTCAGTCTTGAAACCATATACAAACAACAAAACACTGTCACTTAAAGTGTGTGTGTGTGTGTGTGTGTGTGTGTGTGTGTGTGTGTAATGGGATCCAATGCCCTCTTCTCATGTTTAAAGACAGCAACTATGTAATCACATATATAAAATAAGTAAATCTTTTAAAACACACACACACACACACACACACACACACACTTAAAAACTAGGCCAGGTATATGGGCATTTGCCTTTAATCCCAGTACCTAGTAGGCAGAAGCAAGCAAATCTCTGAGCTTGAGGCCAGTCTGGTTTACAAAGCAAGTTCCAGGACAGCCAGAGAAACCCTGTCACAGGGGTTGGGGTGGTACATGTACACACACACCCACACCTACACCCACACCACACACACACACACACACACACACACACACACACACACACACACACACCAATGAAATGGCTAAGTAAGTAAAGGCTATTTGCTACTAGGCCTGATGCCCTGACACAAGTTCCATTTCAGGAATCTGCATGGTGAAAGGAGAACTAACTTCTACAAGTGTCCTCTGACTTCCACGTGAACAAGTGCATGCACATACACCATAACTAAATGTGAATTTTAAAAATATACTGGGTTATTTTTGTTGGTTTTTTTTTTTTTTTTTTTTTTTTTTTTTTTTTTTTTTTTTTTTTTTTGAGACAGGGTCTCACTATGCAGCCCAGGTTGTATCAGCAATGTGCCTAGCTTTGCTGCTATGTACCAGGATCTATGTATGTATGTATGTACGTACATACAGTCTACACAGAGTATCCCTCTGGAAGGTCTTCAGGAGCAACAACATGCATGCTGCTGTCAGTTCCTGTGACAACAATGCCTTCAAGAATACTGGCTGAGGCTGGGCGGTGATGGCGCACACCTTAAATCCCAGCACTTGGTAGGCAGAGGCAGGCGGATTTCTGAGTTCGAGGCCAGCCTGGTCTACAGAGTGAGTTCCAGGACAGCCAGGACTACACAGAGAAACCCTGTCTCGAAAAACAAACAAAAAAAAAAAAAAAAAAAAAAAGAATACTGGCTGAGGACCTGGCTGAGGCTGTTTTACACATTAAATATTTTATATATAAGTAGAAAGAATACTCTAATGATGAAAACTACGTATTTATAGTTATATAAAGTTTATGTTAGCAAGTGTTATATACCTTACATAGCTGTATTCTATACCTGTCTATGACCAGCAGCACAGTAATTTTAGACCAACATTACCACAATCAGGTGGAAGGGCAGATGCCATGACATATTACTGGGTGACAAGACTCTCCATCGTGGTCTAATGGGACAAACTTTGTCCCATAAGTTGTTTGCCTCCATTACTCAATCACCAGACTACGATTAAATGTTCACATTCTTAACTGCATTATTCATAATGGCTGAAATGTGAAGAAAAAACTCACAGTGTTCACAAACTGATAATAGAAAAATAAAATGTTGTGCATGTACACCAGGAAATACTCAGTTGTAAGAGACAGTGACAGGTGCTACATTACTGACAAACCCCGATGAGAGGTCATAAATACAAGACTCCTTTCCAACCAAAGAGGCAAATCCCAGGGACAAAAACTTCATTCTTATGTCAGAGCGCAGAGCAGGAGGAATGCTGGCTTCCTCTGGTGATAAAATTACTATTTAGAAAAAGAAGGCTGTCAACAGCACTGACTTACACATTTCAACAAACTGAATCTACTATTACGTAAAGTTTTCCCTTAAGCCTATCACCCCTCCTTGTTACCCCTCCCAAAAAAGAGTGGGAAAAGTGCTTTTTATCCCCAAGCACATTCCTAAATGAAAATTCTAGGATCAATAGTGAGGCCTGGTCAGGCAGGGTGTTTGGAGAATAGAACCCCCAGCCCACTCCCTGCAACAAATGTGCTTAGAACCACACTGTATTCAGGACGAAAATACCAATGTCTCTCAAATCTGGTAAAAGAAACTTGTAATTATTATTGAAGTTAAGAGTTGTTTCCTCCATATTTTAGCTATATTTTTGTTTCCAAAAGGGTCAATTTATTAAAATAGACACCATTATGAATAAATGTTAGAAATACAGATGTGTCTGTTTCTAAGGAAATATAGAAATAGTTACTTTCTCACCCTTTTAGTCAGCAATAATTAACTCCTCTCAATTCAGCTTGGCTCAGCTCAGCACAGTTTAATCTCAGTTGTTTGGTTGGTTTGTTTTTTGTTGTTGTTGTTGTTTTGTTTTGTTTTTTAAAGGCTTAGTCTCAAGACTGTGAGACTGTCCCAGAACATGCATTCCAGGTTCACCTTGTACCCATAGATATCCACCTGCCTGTCTCCAGAGTGCTAGAAGTAAAGGCATGGCTACCACTATGCCTGGCTAATTCAGTTTTTAACATTAAAACTTCCACTGAAGTCAGGTTTTTGTTTGTTTGTTTGTTTGTTTGTTTTATTTTGCTTTTGTAGGGGGTGGGGGGTCAAGATAGGGTTTCCTGGCTGTATAGACAATCTCTTGTACATTGTGTAAAAGCATTCACCTGTCAATAAAAAGGCCTACAGCCAATGAGCTGAGGCAGGAAATAGGAGGTGGGAGTTCAAGGAGAGAGAAAGAGGATTCTGGGAAAAGAGTAAGGTACTGGAGATTCATCCCCAACACAGAAGAAGATGGTGGCACGAAACTGAAGACCAGGTAACCAGTTACATGGTACAACTTAGAATAACATAAATGGGTAATTAAGTTATGAGCTAGTCAGAGAACAAACAGCTTTTGCCCTAGGCATTTATTCATGAACTATTACGTCTCAGAGTCCTTATTTCTGGAGTAAAGTGGATGGGAGGAAAACCCCTAGTTATAAATGACTTTAACTACACCTGGCTGTCCTAGAACTCATTTTGTAGACCAGGATGACATTCAACTTAGAGATCCACCTGCCTCTGCCTCCTGATTGCTGGGATTAAGGGTGTGTGCCACCATGCCAGCTTTGGAGTCAAGTACTTTTTTTTCTTTAATTGGTTTTTAATTAGTTTTACTCTCTAGCCCTGGCTCTTCTGGAACTTGCTCTGTAGACCAGGCTGGCATCACATTCAGAGATCCACTTACTGCTGTTTCCTGAGTGCTGGGATTAAAGGCAACATGCAACACCACCACCTGGCCATAAATCAGATTTTTAAAAGACTTTTAAAGTCACAAGAACGACTCTCATTCTTGAACAGGGAGATTAAACAATCACCACAAATATATGAGTTCACCTGAATCTCACATATTTCTAGTTTCCTGACCCCAATTAACTTTCAAGAGACATCTTAACACAATAGGTATAGCAGAAAGGAAATGAAACATTATTAACATCTTCCACAAGCCAAGTCATTCCCAACACACCTAATACTCTTTCTTAACTGAGAAAACAATGGAAAGCACCAAGGGTAAGAGGACTTGGCATGTCACTCCCAGCACCTCCCAAACTTACCAGCTGAAAACAGTGAACCTTCAACAATAGTTCCACCACTTGCTGTGTGGCTAATTAGAAGCCTCTAGACCGTTGGTTCTCAACCTGTGGGTCGTGACCCCTTTAGAGGTAACCCACCCTCTCAGGGGTTGCATATCAGATATTTACATTATGATTCATAACAGTAGCAAAATTACAGTTATGAAATAATAAAATAATGTTATGGCTGGGGTCACCACAACATGAGGAACTGTAGAGTCATAGTATTAGGAAGGTTGAGAACCACAGCCTTATACAGAAAATAGGGTTTCACAAAAACAAGGTTAGTATTCATAAAACAAATGTAAAGAAGGGCAGTGATTTTCTAAGAGCACATTGCACGCATGCATGCGCGCGCGCACACACACACACTCGCACACACACAGACGCGCGCGCGCGTTCATGGAACATGGAAGAAGGGCAGAAAGAACATAAGAGCCAAAGGAAGGAGCCGGGCTGATAATGTCTTCAGGACAGGATGTGACACTGCAGTCATGTGCTCCCTGCAGCTGCCGTTACCTCACCAGGTCAAGTCGACAAGATCAGCAAGCACCCAATGGGCAATGCTGACTGAACTCCATGGATTATTAACACAAAAGTAGAGAAAATAAAAAAGATGGGTGACATCTTGGGGTTGCCCAACAGTCGTGGGGGGATAGGAATTGAGGGAACATATGATATATTGTTCATATGCACAAAATTGTCAAAATATAAGAGCTATTCTAAAAAACAATAGGCCAAAATTTACTCTGAATTTAAACTTTAAAAAAATATTTTAAACATAAAAGTATGGAATAATTCTCAACATTTTTCTGCTTTTTATTCTTCCTTACCACATTAAGAAGTAGTTTGAGCAACTTCCGTACAACCAAGGAAGTGGCACTAAGGTAAGAAAATGGCTATAAAGAGACAAACTGCAGGAGCCTGTGAACATACTGTAATGCCACAGAGAGAAAGAAAGGCAGCACTGGGGAAGATAAAGCCAAAGCAAGAAATTAACGGTCCATCCTAAGTAACTTACCATCCTAGTAAAAGACTGGTCACTTACTGTAAAAACCTAAGGGCTCCTGGATAGCTGTGGCCACTACTACTTGAAGACACAAATATCTTCAAGATGTTGACAAGATTGGGACAGTGGTTTTCTGAGAGTACAACACACACACACACAAAACTTTCCCACAAGTACTTTCACATGTATGAAATAAAAATCATATCAAACTCTAATATAACAATTCTTACATGCTAAACTTTCTCCTAAGAACTCCTGACATAGAGTACAGCAATAGGTAATGGAGCGGTTTACTGCAGATGACAGAATTTTTACACAGACTTAGTTGCAGGCCTTCAATTAAACACATCCTTAAGGCTGAAAATGTATGACTCAATGGTAGAGTCCACTTCTGGCATGCACAAAAGATTCTACCAGAGTCTGATCCTGGGGACTGGGGGTGGGTCCTTCTAAAATTACCTTTCTTTTCACATTTATTTACTTATGTAGGCCATAGTGAAATATGGAAGTTGAGGGCACTGTGTGAGAGGCAATTCTCTCCATCTGTGAGTCCCAGGGATCAAACTCAGGTTGTCAGCTTAGCAGCAAGCACCTTTGCCTACTAAGCCATTTCACAGGCCCACTATAATTATTTTAACATTAAAGCAACACCAGACAAGGCAGAGAAAAACATATGAATTTGTCCTCCAACCTTTATTTTATCCTAGGGCCACTATCAAAGTAATTCTACTATATATGGAACTACGATTTTTGTTAGTCAATATAATATAATATAATCAAGTGTGACAGTAAGAATGTTCTTAAGGAGAAAACAAAACACTACTAGCCAGCATGGTGGGACAGGCCTGCTGTCCTAGCACTTGGCAGGTAGAAGCAGGGGAATCAGGAGTTCAAGGCCAGCCACCACATAGTGAGTTCCAAGCCAGCCTCTGCCTCAAATAAATGAATAAAATAAAATAAGGTGACCTGCCACATTCCACTGCCCATAAACACAAGAGAGGGAGAGGAGAAAGAACATGAGAACAGTGAGACAAGGCCTCGCCATGGAGCCCACACTGTGCCATACTCTTTTTTTAAGGTTCTCTTTCATTTTTATTCAGCATTACATAACATTCTCATGCTATATAGTATGTTGCATAGCTTTCTAGCAGGAACAGATGACTATAGATAAGGGGTTTACCATGAGTCAGGAAAATGCTTTCTTAATGTTCTCCAAGTCCCTGGATACATAATAGGGACTGACTTCAGAGACACTCTTTTCCCCTCATCTTCACAGTTAAACCTATGGATATACACAGTGGCTACTCTAGGGATGACCAAGTACAAGCCCATTAATGGTGAGGCCAGGGAAACTCTTGACCAACATCTCCATATCATGAGATACACTCTGAGCCCTCTGCAGCTCTTCACAGGTGACCTGGCTTCACCTCCTTTCCCATGCTCTTGCTCCTCCTGTCTCAACCACCTGAGTGCTGAGGTTACAGGTGTGCACCACCACACGCAGCTTACCAATACTTCTCTCCACAACTTTACCTCTGTCCAATCTCCTTCTCCTTTCTAACAGATCCTCTCTAACTGAATAAAAAGCAATGCTTTTGTGGTGGTAACATTTGCTGGAGTAAGATGCAATAGAATCTTGAGAAAAAAATTCACTGACTCATTTAGATATGCTGACAGGCAAACTCCAACGAAAATGCTGAAGTGGAGTGTTTATATACACATTACAGAAGGAAGGGGCAGGGAGCAGGTAACTGCACACGGCACACTGGCTCAGCTGGACTTCACTACAGAGAAACAATCTGAATAGACTGATCAAGGCTCAGTCACAAAACCAGCAAACTCTCAGAGGCATCGTAAGATCTTTAGCATCTGCACTGAGATGAAGGAGCAATCAGAAGCGCAGTTAAGAAATTAATAATCAGGTCTACTCTGACCTCTACAAGAGTACCAAAGTATGTGTGTACATTTACACACAAAGTAAATTTAAAAATGGAAAAATATGCAGGAGTTCATGAATAAGGATCTTATTAATCCTAGGTCAGTATTTCACATATAAACTCGATTAGATCAATGCTGGATTCTAATAAAAATAACCTAGTCCATAAAAATAAATGAATTTGAAAACTTTAATCAAAGCATTCTAGTGTGCCATTCAAAATTACTCGACATGTAAAATACATATCAAAAATGTAACAAACAGTGGGCTGGAGAGATGGCTCAAAGGTTTAGAGGTCAGATTGCTTGCGTAAGCAAAGGTAGGTTGCCAGCACCCACGTCAGGTAGATCACCCCACTGTAGCATCAGGTCTAGGGGATCTGATGTTCTCTTTGGGGATCCATGGGCATAACTACACTCATGCTCACACGCGCATACAATCATGCTCATGTGTGCACACACACACACAATTTTAAAATAATATATATTTTGTTTTGGTTTTGGACATAGACTCTCACTATGTAGCTCTGGACATCCTAGAACTCACTATGTAGACCCTGCTGGCCTCAAACTCAAAGAGTTCTACCTGCCTCTGCCTCCTACGTGCTGGGATGAAAAGCGTGTGCCAACACACCTAGCTTAAAATATTTTTAATTATGAAAGAGAGTCATTATGGTGTGACATACTTACAATCTCAGCACTTGGGGCTGAGGCAAGAAGATGACAAATTTGAGGCCAGTCCAAGCTAAACAGCAAGACCCTCTCTCAAACATCATAATGGTACACATATAAATACATAGGTAAGTTATGTTTCTTTTAATGTAAAATAAAAATACAAAATCTGATTTTTATGGTTATTATTGCTTAGGAGTTAAGATTACTGGACATAAAGTTTAAACTATATGTACATGTTTATACAAAAGCACACATAAACCTAACTCAAATGGCCATAAAAATCAAATCCATATTATGTCCACATACTAGTTCCACAAAACAAATCAATGAAAAGATGGATTATTACACATTAATAAAAATGTTTAATACAGAATAATTTTTATTTGCACCATTATTCATTCAGGAATTTCTAAACCACGTATTTCAAAGTTTTACCTAAAAGACTGCTTTATCAACAGGATATGGCCCCTAGATCTTAGGGTGGAAAGTTGAGTAAGAACTCTTACTCAGCAGAGCACTGAACACTTGCATGTAATTAACTTCACTGGCAGTCTCCTTTCTTACTGAACTTAAGTTGCAGTTTAAAAATGCACTTCAGAGACGGGCTGAGGTTCAGTAGCTTAACTGCCATGCATATGTAGGGCCACTGCTTCAACCTCGAGTGTTACAAAAATGAAAGCACTCATGTAATGGCCCAGCATTTTCCATTTAACAACACAAATATGTATATCCATACATTAAATAACATTTAAAATAGTAATATACATTATAGTCACTAGCTGCTAATATACCATGGAAATGCAGGGTGTTTGTAGGACACACCACTGCTCTGCCCTCTATGCTCTGCTTTTGAGAGAAAAGTAAACAGGAAGTACAATTAGTCTGACAGGACACCAGAGTTAGCAACTCTTGTGCCCTGAAATTTCCCCCTAAAACTCTTGAGAACTGTTTGAGCTTTTGACAAGCAATGGTAACAATAATGCAAGAAGGGACTGGTGAGGCAGTCCAGTAAAGTGTTCACCATCAGGACCTGAGATCAAGCCCCAGCCCTCATAAAATCCATGCAATTACACACATCCAGAATCCCAGCATGGGGATGGCAGAAAGAGGACGACCTCTCAGGTCTCACTGGCCAGCCAACCTGATTGAATTTGCAAGGTACCAAGTCCCAGTAAAACTGTTTCAAAAAATCAGGGAGTGGGGAAAAGCCCAAGGACCAACACCTAGAGAGGTTAATCTCTGGGACTGTGCACAAATATACAAAAGAATACTACCAGGTTATGTATGTGACAGTAATTGCTTTTCTTTAATGAAGTTTACCAAAAGAAGAACGTTTTGGCTTCCAATCTCATTTCAGCAAACAGCTCTGGTAAAAAGCAAAGTACAACATAGTCAAAGCTGGAGTGTGTAAGTCCATGTAGGTCACCAACACTCAGCCTTCAAGAATTGTCATCTTAAAGAGAAATATAGAGTAAGCACTCTCAAAAAGTTCTAATGAGCTATCTAGACATAGTTCATTTTATTATAGCATTCGGAAAACAGAGGCAGGAGAATCTCTTTGAGTTTAAGGCTATCCTGGTCCACACAGTGAGTTCCAGGATATCTACAGTTACACAGTGTGAGACCATGTCTCAAAAACTAAAACCCACAGAAAACAAAACAAAGTGTTGCCCTCCTTCACTCCATCTCTGCATCTCCCCGCCCCACTCCTCCTCATTTCTTCTTCTGGCCCTTATCACTTATTTCCGTGTGTCTCCACTTTCCATATAAAAATAACTAATTTCAAACTTACTTCTTCCTCTTGCATCTTTTATTTCCAATAATTCTCCCACTCTAAATACTTTTAGCTACAAAAACACACGTGCACTCCGCCAGCTCCACACGCTCATTTAGCAAATGTTAGCACCTTCCACAACTATCCACTGTCCAGACACTGAGATACAGTCCAGAGAATGAGGCAAAGTTGTATCCATAGGGGCACAGACAGCACAACTGTATACTAGGGCCAGGGAACTTCAAAGGAGACCAGGACTACAGTCCACCAAGGGAAAATAGAACTCGAGCTCAGGATGATACAAACAACAGAGGGTCTCATAAGCTCTGCAGTAACTCTGGTTTCATTTTCTATAACAGAGAGCCACCTGTTGCGGTTTGCACTGTTCTGTGATAAAACACTGTCTCTAGCTCATTTACCAGCTCCTGCTTGAGTTTTCTGCCCTGACTTCCCTCAATGATGTACATAACCTGGAAGAATAAGCCAAATAAATTCTTTCCTCCTCCCAAGTTACCTCTAGTCCAAATGTTATCATAAAAGGAAGAAGGAAAAAAAAAACCTAGAACACCACAGATGGCTCTGGAACATAGAAGTGAAATAATTAGACTTCCATTTTAAAAACATGACCTGGTTGCTCTGCTGAAAACTGAACAGAGGAGGAGCAGCAAGAGAATGGCTGCTTAGAGAGCAGCAGGACTTGAAAATGGCAAACTGGGTCAATTTATTCCTCAGTGCCTATGGGCCTGTTTGGGGGGTCAAACATTGGGCCTTGCACATGCTCAGCAAGCACAGCCACCAAGCTGGACATCCCTAGAGGCCCTGCGTTTACTCTTAAACATGGCTTTTAAGGTAGATAAAAGCGTATGTCTCAGGACACCTTTATTTTAATTCAATGTGGAGTTCCAAGAAGGTCGGCTAGGTTTTCTACCACAGACGCTGACAAAGTTGCCATTTAACAAGATGAGGAAGACTGGAATGGGAATAATGACCAGAGGAGGAGAAGTGGGAGGGAGAAGGAGTTTAGCTGTGATTTTTGTTAAACAACATGAGCCTATTAGACATCTAGTTGAAAACGTTGAATAGGCAGATGGATCTATAAGACTAAAGGTTAGAAAAAGACTCGAACTAAAGATAAAATTCTCAGTTTTTCTCACTAGATAGGATGAGATCACGAGAGACTAAATATAAATACATCAGAGAGCTAAACATAGAGCCTGGGAACACTGCCTCCTTTTTAAAAAGCTGAGGCAACAAAAAAGGAACCAGTAGAAGAAACTGAAAACACACAGTATTATCCAGAAAAAAAGGTTTCAAAGACACGATTATCAACCAAGCCAAATGTTGCTTTACTGTGAAATTACTTTGGAGAACTGACTGTGGAGTCTACCCCCAAGGTGTAGCTATGGCCGACAGAATAGAGAAACGAGAAGAGACAAGCAAAAACCAACCAATAACCAAAAACCACAACTTTTTTAAAGCAGTAACTAAGGTAAGAGATGAGCATGTTGAAGAGGGCTTTTTAGAAGATGGGAGATTTTTCAACATTATCTTTATATGATTAAAGTGATCCAGGAAAAATAAGACAAAGGCATACATGCTAAATGAGATCAAGACGGAAGCAATTAATATCCTTGACCAGAGAAAAGAGACAAAACCAAGAGCCAGGACAGAAACAGAAGATGTGAGTAGAGCTGTAGGATGGCCCGGAAATGCTTTCATTGTGAATATACAAGAAACTAGTTCATCAGCTGGAAACAAAAAGGGGGAGGGAAGTGTGGTACAAGAGATGACAGACAAGATGTGAACAGCCATTCAGAAGACAGCACTGGACCAGGGGAAAGCACTGGGATTATAGACTGTGACAGCACACAAGGCCAGTGGACACTTGAGAAGAGATGGGCCTGGTCCAGGTAAAAACTGCTATACAAGCTATGGGTAACAGGGTGATCAGAAGAGTGCAATGACGAAAGGATGGAGTGTAAAAAGACAAGACAGTGGATACCTTGGGTTCAAACATGACAAAGAATATTCAAGAGATATTCTGGAGAAAGGAGCCTTAAAAGCAAATGATGCTACCAGCAGTTGGACCATGAGTCACACACACACACACACACACACACACACACACACACACACACACAGAGAGAGAGAGAGAGAGAAAGAGAGAGAGAGAGAAAGAGAGAGAGAGGGGTACCCTGAAAGTGCATTACTAAAAGTAATGAGTTGGGAAGGATGTTGAGGTCCCAGGGAAATGCTAAAAGCTATGCTGTATGAAGTCACTTTAATGTACTATGCTTACTTCTACTAACATGCTATTCAGCTAACAGTAGTGTGTGGTTCCCAGACACGGAATACCCAAGAACATCATATAGTATTCCTAGGACAAGATTCATCTAATGACCCACTGGACAAAAATGGCAGATAGCAGTTGGACTAACCACTCGAAACTTCATCTCCCTCCCTCATCTCTAAACAGGGGAGATACCCTTTATTGAAGAATTGACAATATTATTTATGAAACAAAGAACAAATGAACAGGAAAGAAACCACCAGGTGTGACAGCACACCTGATCTTTAATCACACCACTCAGGAGGCAGAAGCAAGCAGATCTCTGAGTCCAAGGTCAGCCTGACATACATAGCAAGTTCCGTCAGGGCCAGTCAGAACTGCTTGTGATAACCTGTTTCAAAAGAAAAAAAAAAAGGAGGGGAAATAAAAAAGGACTAAAATAAGGCCAGTGCTGAAAGACACTAGAAGACTTCATTATCTAAGTGACTAGGAAAGCTACATGAGCTCCGTAAGACCTAGAGAATGTCTCTCCAGGGAAAGCTTGACAGCACAGTGAAAACCTTTCTTCTACTTCAACCATATCAAGACCCATCACTGAGCAGAACAGCTGCACAGAGACCTGTGGTTCCCCACAGCAGGGAGGGGTGAAACACAGTGCTGGAGAGAGTCCAGGTTCACTCTGCTTTCCTATGCAAAAGGTCACAGTAGAAGACTGATGTACAGCTCAATAGTAAGCAGTTGCTAAACACCTGGGGCACCCCAGGGTCCACCCCCAGCACTGAAAAGAAAAATAAAGTAAATGACTTGGTAAACCAAATAAAACAAAAATAATTTTTGTACTTTAGTATAATACACTTTCAAAAACTACCATGAAGATGTCATAAGAAATCATAGCATGAGTTTCTAGATCAGTAAACAAAACTGGTGAGGGTTCACACAATCCCTGTTTAAAAAAAAAAAAAACAAAAAAAAACAAAAAAAAAAAAACATGAGATTTAATGTGAATTCATGTATCATTTTCTAGGAAAAGGAGGGTTTTTTTTTTTTTTTTTTTTTTTTTTAGAATACTCCATCTTTAGCTACATACATTTATAAGTACTATATAAATTTCAGGCAAAGATTACTTATTACTGAAACTGGACATTTCAGTTCAGAAATCTCTTTTGTATGGGGTAACAGACCTCTGTTAGAAGGATCAGAAATTCAAAGTCATCCTTAGCTACACACATAGCTGTGAGCCAGCTTTAGCTTCATGAGACCTGTCTCCAAAAATAAGTGAACCAATCAATCAATCTACAAGAAATCAAAAATATACATTTTCAATCATTTTTAAATTCCTCCAAGAGGGCTGACCAAACAATTTAGATTACTAGTTGCTTTCTTGTAGAGGGCCTAGGTTCAATTTACAACACCCACATGGAGATTCACAACCATCTAAAACTCCAGTTCCAATGGATCCAATGCCCTTTTCCAGCCCCCACAAGCACTAGAGACACACATGTGATACACATAATCTCATGGAAGCAAAACACTCGTACATATAAAGTAAAATAAATCTAAAAAAGATTTTTTTAACTCATAAAACTTAAGGAGCTGGAGAAATGGTTAAGGAGTTAAGAACACTGGCTGTTTCTTCCAGAAGACCTAACAAAGAGCCCAGAGCTAGGAATGAATTTCTCTTTTGGAGGTGTTGGCAACTAAGGTCCCATAAGCCCCTAAACACTATAGTCTACTGCCAGTGCTGTTGGTTACCCTCCAGAACTTGACATTAAGACTCACTGCTGCCAATGCTATGCACTTGAGTCACAGAACATGGAGATAATAAGCTGGTACTGCCTGGACGTTTCATCAATACTGGCTAGCTTTCATAATATCAGAAGGTGCTATGTATGCTACTGAAGTCATCATCAATCTCAAAGGCTGTGACCCTTGCAAACTACAATACCAACAGTTCTGGCAAGACTGTACAATAGTGACACAAACATCATGGGACTCACCAACCACTTTCTAATTGGCTGTAAGTCTCACTCCATAAGATGAAACCCATACCTGGCACCATTTGGGGGCTAAGAACCTGTGGCTCACAGGCCTTACGGAAGAACCTATCCCTTTTATTCTATTAAATGGACAAAGTATTTAACTGACTCTTAATGACATATTGTTTACCTATACTAATGCATCTCTCAACTCTCATCAGAGAAGCTTCTATTTGCAGTAGACAGTGGTTAACGCAGAGACCCACAAGTGACTAAGGTGCAAAGAATAAGCGCCTGCAGAATGCTCAGCCCTAAATGAAGCATCTATACTATACACTCTGCTCCCAAGGCTCAGGGATGATTTCAGAAGACAGAGTAGAAAGGCTAAGAATCAGAGGTGGTGAGTGACCACAAGGAACAGTGTCCTCCAGACAGGAACAGACAACTGCACACATGAATGCACAGTGGTCATCATAGCATACATTAACCAGTGCAAGCTCAAGCTAATCCAAATCCCAGCATGAAGAGGGGAAGTGAACACCAAGTCCCATGCAGAGGCACTATTGGCAAGTGATAGCTTCTGAGAAAGGGGAGTCAATTTCTCCCAAGAGTGTTGTTGCTGGCCAGATGACCACACTCCAGCAGGTCATACACCCATGTATATACTGACAACCCAAATTGGACCTGATTGGGGGATGCGATCAAATAAGTTCCTACAAGAAATAAACATGCTAATACTATCACAACTCTCTACCACTAAAATCAGAAGGGTTACTTTTTTAAAAGATCCTAAGAACAACTATAAAACCCACCCAGTAAGTTTAAAATCAGAAAAGTTCTGTTTTCAGGTACTCATGACTTTCTTTGTTATTCCTAAGAATAGCCATAAAAAAACCTAACAGTCAAAAAATGGTGGTGCATGCTTTTAATTCCAGCACTCGGGAGGCAGACACAGGTAGACCTCTGTGAGTTTGAGGCCAGCCTGATCTACAAAGCAAATTCTAGGACAGCCAGGGCTGCTATACAGAAAAACCCTATCTTGAAAAACCAAAAAAAAAAAAAAAAAAAGAAAGAAAGAAAAAAAAAAAAAGAAAGAAAGAAAGAAAGAAAGAATAACAGCCAATGTCTAAACTTGGAAAGTCCTATTTGAAGTGTCACAGTCTACAAATGACAAAATAGTTCCAGCACTAGTAAATCACAAGGGCCAACTAAATTCAAAAGCTAACTGTAAAAACAGTGGTGAATCTTCATTACCTTGCAATGGTGCAGATGGACTGAGTCAAACACTCAATGATGGAGACATTCTGCCAAATGTATCGTTAGGTGATCTCACCATATGACTATCACAGAGTAGACTTTATGAAAACCCAGACACTACCACATTCTACAGACTGAGACTATGTGGTATATATTCTCATATAACTCTTCCTACAAGAAATATAACATTTTAAGAACTTTCAGGGCTGGAGAGCTGCCTCAGCAGTAGAGAACACATACTGCTTTTCCAGAGGAACCAAGTTTGGTTCCTAGCACCCACATCTGGTGACTCAAACTGCCTGTAGCTCCAGGCAGTTCCCTTCCCTCCTTTGGCCTCTACAGACTCTTAACTGATGTGTAGATACCCACACCTGGACACATAATTAAAAACAAAAACAGAAATCATTTTTTTCTAAAGAAAAGAGAAACTATGGACCGGGAAGATGGCTCAGTTGCTTAGGACACCAGAGGCATACATATATAAATAAATTTTTAACACTTTTTAAAAGGAGAAACTATCATGATTCTCTATCAATAACATGTGTGAGGGTTACTTTTATTATTCCTAGAAAAACACTGAATATGGACTCTCTAAAAATCTAAAATCAAAACACTCTATCAAATGTATTCTTCCCTTACTACTGTTAGGAAGAGCCATAGAGTCAATGCTGTTGACTAGAAAATCATCATGTGGCATATAATTTCACTATTTGTAAGTCATACATGAAAATATAAAAATAAAATGGAAATGGGTTAGGGCTGCAACTGACTGAGGTGAATACATGAGGCCCTGGCTCCATCTCACCCAAAAAACAACAGAAACTTCATGTTCACAGTAAATGCAATGCTGCCCCCCACCCCCCTGTTCCTGAGGCAATGCTGCAAGGCTTGCATGGCTTCATGCATGCTGGGAAAAAACTCTTATCAGCCGGGCTACAGAAGTCTTCACTGTTAGGTGTTGTTTTGTTTTGTTTGTTTGTCTGGGGGAGTGGCTAATTTTGTTTTTGAGGGGGCTGTTTTGCTGGTTGGTTTTGTTTTGAAATAGGGTCTCATGTAGCTCAGGCTGGACTGGAACGTGATAAGCTATCAAAAATAAGCTTTAACTTCTGATCCTCCTGCCTCTACCTCTACCTCCCCAGTGCTAGGATTATAGGAAGGTACCCCAATTTATTCAGTGCTGGGGCTCAGACTCAAGGCCTCATGGATAAGGTATATCCTCAGCCTAGATCTTTTTCTTTCCCCTGTTTTTCATCTGTTTTTCTGGCTGGCTTGGAACTAAGTATGTAGACCAGGCATGTGCCTCCGGCCTCCCAAATACTGTGATTAAAGGTGCATACAACAGTGCCTAGCCCTCGCCCGCATTTTAATATGCAGTTTTATCATAGTTGTAATTCTAGAAGAAAAGTCCAAAGAGCACCACATATTATTACTAATAATTCTTTTTTTGTCAACACTATTTAGTCAACAGTGCATTTTTTATGATAAACAAGGAGACAAAACAAAATTGCTAAAAAGGTACTTTATTTAAGATATTTATTTTTTCCTACCCATCAACTCCATTCTTTTTGTGGTACTGAAGATGGAGCACAGAGCCTGGTACACGCATGCTAGGGAGGTGTACTACCATAAGCCACATCTCCAGCTTTGTTAAAAGTGAAATAAAGTGCCTAAAATATCCAAAACAAAAGAAAGCTACTAATTTATCTTGTTGTCTTGGGTCTCTAGTTCAAACTGGCCTCACTGTGGGTTTGGGGGTTTTTTTTTCCCCTTCTTTTTCTTTTTTCCCCCCTTCCCTTCTCCCTCTAGCACCGCTTGCTCCAGGCCCTGCTTGCTCATATGAGGGTATCAGATCTCATTACGGATGGTTGTGAGCCACCATGTGGTTGCAGGGAATCGAACTCATGACCTCCAGAAAAACAAGTCAAGTGCTCTTAACTGCTAAGCCATCTCATCAGCCCACATTTGTGTTATATAGGCCAAAGAAGGCCTTAAACTCATGATCCTTCTGCCTCCGCCATCACAGATGTTGGTAGTAAGGCTAGCACTATCACATCACTGGTGGTGCTGGTGACTGAACAAGGGACTTCATATCAACTGACCCACATTCCCTGCCCATCTTTGGGGATTCATATTCATATTCATTCATTCTCTCTCTCTCTCTCTCTCTCTCTCTCTCTCTCTCTCTCTCTCTCTCTCTCTCGTTACTGCTTTGCAATCATATCTATGTGTGTGTATGTCACCTATATTCGGGGCCTCCATGAAGACCAGAAGAGGGCATCATATCCTCATTACAGACAGTTGTGAGCCATCAGGTGTGGGTGTTGGGAAGCGAACTCCAATCCTCTAGATGAGCAGCAAGTGCTGGTTTAAGCACAGAGCAGGGATTTTTAATATAGAAAATGTTATTACAAAGATTACTGAAACAGATCTGGAATCACACTATGGGGGGGGGGGGGCACTGCATCAAAATCTAGTTCAGGGGAGAATAAAAACACCATCTTGTTGAAACCATTCTTCCTGTCGTTTTAAAACCTACATGGATCTTTATTAAGCTAACAAATGAAACCATAACCCAATAATCTTAGCCTTAAAGAGTTACTCATTAACTTTTAAGTAGGATGCTATGAATGAACACTTCCTGAAGTTCACCAGCCATCTTTCCCAAGTGAAGCGGCCCTAGGGGTTTGAGGACGTCCTCATTTGCTACATGGATACCATAGAATGAACTTCATGCTCACGCTTAAGAGAGAAATAATTTGAGGCTTTGTTCCCTTCCACAAACAACATTCAAAATCTCTCTGCGCCTAATATTTGTCTAGTGAGTATGCTGGGTAAACGGTGATGTTTAACCACCAAGGCAACATTAGGTCCCCTCCCCTAAAGTTCAGAGCTCTCCCTGGCTCACAGAGATTCAAGACCGTGCCACAATCCCTCAAAAGCGCATACACTTCTTTTATCCTACTAAATAGAAAGCTAGGCCTGAAAATACACCCCAACATCTCTCTCTCAATTATTTTCAAAGAGGAGAAATGGGCCTGCTAAGAAACAGAAACCTGTAAACCAACTTCTCTCAAAAAATTCCACACCTCAAAGATACTGTCTACAATGCTGGCAATAATGACTGACTAGTTATCAATACTTTACATGGGGATGGGAGCAGAAACTTGCTAGGTATTCTTTCCAATAGTCTTTTATCTGAGTCAAGAAGCTATGTGTCTCATCTTACTAGTAGGAACAGCTTTGTGTGTTTTGAGATTCATTCATTTTATCAGTATTTTACTGGGCATGTATTATGCGGTAGGCCCTTTAATAGAGCATTTAATTTTCTTTTTTTTTTTTTTTTCTTTGTGGCGGGTGGGAATATTGGGGAATTGAACCACTCTGGGCCTCCTTGCAGGCAAGGCAAGTTTCCCTACCACTGAGCTGTACTCCCAGGCCCAGAACGTTTCAGTTCTGCGCTCTGCACATCACCATCAAACTCCTCCAAGAAAGCTCAGCAGCAGCAATCACTGCTGCTAAAGCGGAATTCCCAGGATTGCCCGAAATCAGCCGGCATGGGGCTGCTCCTCAGCTCGAAACGCGACGTCAGCGAGCCGCTACCTACCACACCCGTTAGTAATGCTCACCACCGTGGCTGTGAGCTCCCGGTGCAACAACCTGTAAGAGTCGCCGGAGCGACTGCGAGGCAGTGGCCCGGCTTCCTCTCCCGGGGTCCCCGGCAGGCCGGGCGGGAGTCGGGGTTCGGGAGCCCAGCCGCTCCGCGCCGGTCCAGACTGGCGGGGATGCGGACTGGGGGAGGGGTCCGTAGCGCCTCCCCCATCGGGAAGGTGCAGGCTACGGTGGAAGCTGGCCTCACGAAGAATGAAGAGAACCACACGCCGGTCCTCGCGTGAGGACCTCGCCCAGACTGGAAAATGGAGCCGCCGCAGCCTAACCAGCAGCCCCAGTCCGCTGCCCCAGTCCGCAGCGCGGAGAGGCCCGGGCCGCGCTCGCCCTCAACCTTCCGAGTGGCCGCTCTGCACTTGGCGCCTCGGGCGGCAGGGCCATCGTGGGGGCCCTCTCTCACACTCACCGTCGCCTTTGTCTCCGCCGCCTGCTCCAGCCGCGCGGCTCCGAGCGCCGGCTCCGAAGCTCCTAGGATCTCCACACACCAGCAGCTGCGATCCCAGCCTCGGGCTCCGCCCTCCCGCCTAGGCTCTGGCGCGCAGAGGCGGAGCCACAAATGGTGTGTGCGGCTGCGCGGATACGCCCCCGCCACAAGGACACGCCCTGTCCCCTGTAGGCGGGCTGGTAGCTGTGAGGCCCCGCCCAGTGAGGGCGTGGCGAGACCTAGGGGGATGCTAGGCGCGCATAGAGTGACCGCTGGGTGGGCGACTGGGAAGATGGAGGCCGCGGCCTCGCACCACAACACCTTCCTATCCAGATCCGGCGGTAGACGCGCCAGGACGAGCGAGGGCGCTGCTAGGCAGAGCTGGCCAGCATCTGATGTCTCTCAGTAGCAGTCGGAAACTATATGCCCAAATGCTCAGATCACGTTACTTTTAAGGAATCGGAATCACTGATTCACTGGAGAGCCAAAAATATCTACCTGACATTTGAAAAGTGTCCCGTGCGTCTCTGTGACTTCTCTGTGATCTCTGTGGGATCGTTTTTTTTGTTTTTTTTGGGTTTTTTTTGTTTTTTTTGGTTTTGTTTTGTCGTTGTTTGAGAGAGGGTCTTTTTATAGCCCAGAGTGGATTCAAACTCACTATATAGCTATGGATGGCCTGGATCTTGTGATCCTCCTGCCTCCATCACCCACGTGCTGAGATTACAAGTGTGTGTCATACGCCTAAGAACTTTTGAAGTAGAACCCTGGCTGACCTGAAACTCACAGCAGTCCTCCTGCCTCAGCCACCACCTTCTGTTTTATGACTACATTGGCTGTACACTTTATGTACCCAGAAGCAAGAAACAAATGAATGTCTTTCCACTGAAATCTAGCTACACATACTCAGGGAGCTGCGTGATCATCACAATTGATAGGCATTTTTCTAGCAGTTCAATGGCAAAGCTGGAGTACTCCTTGGTTCCTTTTAGTCTCAATTTTACAACCATTCTGTCCATAAGGGTAATTGGTATGGTTCTACATTCAAACTAAAACAAAATCAGACTTTTCACCTACATTGTTTCTGTCATCCATGGTGTCAGTCATATTTCAGTAGCTTTCTTAAATGGCCGCCCTGATCACCATCAACAAACTGTTGTCAAAACAACAGGGATATCCTCCCTCAAGGAAAGTCAGCTCATGTCTCATCTGATCAAAATCCACCAGTGTCCCAGTTACTGTAGAAGATAAGATCTTTACAATGGCTGACAGAGTCCCTGAGATTTTTTTTTTTCCCCTATAGGTCTCAGAATTCATCTCCAACCTCACTGGTGCTTGCAAAGTCCAGACTGCACTCAGGGACTAGGACATTCTTTAATGTTTACCTTCACCCATCAACTCCACTCAGATCTTCTTTAACAATGGCATGTAGCCTAAACCCACTTCTTTACATTGCTACAGCCTCAATCCTTCCCCATCTTGCCCTTGTTCTCCTGTTCCCCAGATAATCGGCACAATTTATTCCATAATTTTGTTCTTGTATGGCTATCTTCCTCAGTAGAAGCTGGATGTTTAGGTTGGCTGGGTTTGATTTCTGCAGTGCTGTGGGTGAAACCCAGGGCCTTGCTCTAGCTTGGTGAGTACTTTACCAGAGCTATACATGCAGACCTTTGAGGCTGGGCATAACTCTTCTAATCAACTGATTAGAACAATTGCCTAGAGGAAATGAAAAAAATTCAAATATCCCCAAGATGTTCAAGAACAAAAATAACCAATTTTACTTTCAGTTTCCTCTTGATTCTACTTTCTGCCAGTCAACCAACCATTAGATTTTAACCTACATCACACCATAAACATTTGGACTTCTCGGTTCTATTGTGTACAGTAACCATTTACTTGATATTTGATGCAATTTTTGGCCAGTGACATCTTGTATCCTATTTCACTGAGTAAGAATAATATGATAGGGTAGAGAAATTTTGACATAAAGGCACATTGTTTCGAAAAACTTTCCTAAGGCAAAAACAAAACAAAACAAAAAAAAAACAAAAATAACCTCCCCCAAACTTCCCAAGTGTCATACATTGCTTGCATTGTTCTTTGACATGAAAATACAGTCACCTTAACAATATTTTCTACCACTTATCCATAAAAGGTTTCAATCCTTATGGGAATGGTTACACATTATTTCATATTATGTAAAAGTGTGAGTCTAGGTGATGGTGGCTGGCCTATGCCTTTAATCCCAGCACTTGAGGACAGAAGCAGGTGGATCTCTATAAGTTCGAGGCCAACCTGGTCTACAGAGCAAGTTTCAGGACAGTCAGTTATATACAGAGAAATCCTGTCTCAAAAAAACAATAAATAAATGTGTGTGTGTGTGTGTGTGTGTGTGTGTGTGTGTGTGTGTGTGTGTGTATGTGTGTGTGTGTGTGTGTGTGAGAGAGAGAGAGAGAGAGAGAGAGAGACTGAACAGCATCTAATTTTGGTTGCTAGAACCATTCACACTCCCTTTTGTTAAGGACACAATTCTGTTCAATTAGATGGGTATTGTTCTATTGCTACAGCTGTTATTGTTATGGCTTCTTGTCACAGGGTCTCACCATGCATAGGTTTGACTGGCCTGGCACTCACTCTGCAGACTAGGGTAACCTTGAACCTTGGTAATCCACCTGCTTCTGCTTCTCAAATATTGAGATTAAATGCATGGACCTAGCTTAGATGATACTATCATTTAACAGTAGATATACATGATGGTTTGCTCAATATTATATTAGTAGCAGTCTCTTCATTTGATTTATTCTTTATGATTTAAAAAAAGCTACAAATTATATCCTATGATTCAGATTTTTTTAAATAAAGTTTTAGACCAGCCATGGTGACAACATATCTTTAATCTCAACAGATCTTGTAAATTCAAGGCCAGCCTGTTCTACATAGTGAATTCTAATATAGCCAAGGCTATATAGTGAGACCCTGTTTTTGGAGGAGGAGTGGAAGGGGCTAGTGTTAAATTTTGTTCTTCTTCACAAACATCATTGACAATGGATTTCATTGTGTCAAAAATATAGTTTGTAATTATAAGAACACCAAAAGCTGTTTCTAGAGTCAGAGACAGGATGTGTCTTCACTGTCTTTAAGACTGTTCCCAAGTACAATCTTGCTCCCAAAGAAGGACAAGGACAGAAAACAGACACCACAGCTCATCACTGCACAGTGGCCTGCCTCTGAAGATACTGATAAGTACCATAGTAGTTAAAGTACAAAAGAAGCTGTCCTGCACACTTCCTAATCCATAGCAAGTGGGAACACCAAGGACAGCAGGAAGCAACATGTTGGTCTAACCAGCTCCTAATCTCTTCTGAGCTCACATAGCTGCTGCAGTGGCCTGATTCTGCAATCTTGCTAAATTGAATACATCTTCTTTTGAAGATCTCAAAGCGGGGGCTGGGGAGAATGCTCAGTAGGGGAAATTACTTGCTGTACAGTACAGTACAGATGGACTGAGTTCCATCCCCAGCCCCCATGAAAAAAGCCTGTAATCCCAGCACTGGGAGGCAGAGACAAGAGAGGATCCCCAACTAGCCTGGTTGGCAATTCCCAGACTCAGTGAGAGACAAAACCCATCCTTAAAGGCAAAATGGAGAATGACAAAAGATATATGCTGTCAATCACTGGCCTCTACATAAAACACATGCACACACTGCACATGCACACCCACACATGCACCCACTACACATGCATACCCACACATGCACATACTACACATCCATACCACACATGGACACACTGCACATGCATATCCACACATGCACAAACTGCACATGCATACCCACACATGCACAAACTACACATGCATACCCACACATGCATATACTACACATGCATACCCACACATGCACATACTACACATGCATACCCACACATGCACACACTGTACATGCATACCCACACATGCACATATTACACATGCATACCCACGCATGCACATACTACACATGCATACGCACACATGCACAAACTGCACATGCATACCCACACATGCACATACTACACATGCATACCCACACATGCACATACTACACATGCATAGCCACACATGCACATACTACACATGCATACCCACACATGCACAAACTGCACATGCATACCCACACATGCACATACTACACATGCATAGCCACACATGCACAAACTGCACATGCATAGCCATACATGCACACACTGCACATGCACACACTGCACGTGCACACACACTCACTGTGCATGCATACACGCACATGCACACACTACACATGCATAGCCACACATGCATGTACTGCACATGCATACATACATGCACACACTGCACATGCACACACACTCACTGTGCATGCATACACGCACATGCACACACTGCATATGCATAGCTGCACATGCATGTACTGCACATACATACCCACACATACACACACTGCACATTCATAGCCACACATACATGTGCTGCACATGCATATGCACTGTACATGCATAGACACACACACAACTCAAAGCAAAGGAATGTTCCTAAAAGTGTGACATTTATATTTTTTAAACTGCTTCCCAGAATTTATAGCAGCTGTATTTCCACACTTAGAAAAGGGATGGTGTATGGAATCAGAATCTGGAGTTCAATCTAGAGTCTGGTGCTTAACTAGCAATGTGGTTCAGATCAAAGCTCTTTCCTAACCCATCTTTTCATTTAATAGGACTAATAATGTCTACCTTGAGAACTGTTGTGGGAAATCATTGAGAGAACTCACAGGCCCAAGCTAAGTACCAACAAGAAAACATTAACTATATTAACTATTATCTCTCCACAAGCATCTAATTAAGCTCCTTGCCCTGGTTCACAACAATACTGAGAAAAAAACCTCATAAAAGGCACTGCGTGGGACTGTTTAAGCCCTAAAGAAAGCAGAATCAATAAAGTGAACTCCACTGTGTATGTGCAACCCTGAGAATTAGACTTAGGGCCTCTCACATGCTATGGAAGCACTCTGCCACTGAGCTATATTTCCAGCCCCTAAAGAGTATTTTCAGAGAGACAGAAACAGTCCCTCAAGCAGACCATGTGACACAGACCCATACAATAAAGAAAGGGGAGAGAAATAAGGCCCGTGTCAGCCTAGAACAGCTTCACAGCTGAATGGTTCAATACACAACTACTACCATAATAATATGTCTATGTTTCTGAATTTTTCAGGGCCATCTCTGGTCCTGGCTTATTAGTTATTGTCTCTCTTTTTACTCTCAGTTGTATTCAGGTTTCAGTGACAAATTATATAGCCACTCTCTAGAAGTATGTTCAAATTGTTTGGACTACAGAGAACACTTGTCAATTCTACACAAAGCTATAGAAAGTTAGGTTGCTCTTCTTCCTCTTCCTCTTCCTCTTCCTCTTCCTCTTCCTCTTCCTCTTCTTCTTTTTGTGCTAGGGATGGAACATAGGACTTCACATTCACTGAACCATCAGTCAAACAATATAAAAGAGCAGATATCTTAGCCAGTTAGCTGGCAAAATAATGGACACATGGCAGGTGAATCACGACTTGAGAGGATGACAAAAACTCAGAAAACATGTGGAACTCAGTAACCAGGAAAAAATGAACACTTTTGGTCATGGCCTGAAGCACTGGAGCGGGAACTCACCACAAACCTGCTTCACGCCTACTTCAACCCTTACTGAACACCAGACCACAAGTAGTCATTGACTGCTCACTGTGTGCCGGATAGGATACCAAGTGCTGGGGAAAGCTGGATAGAAAAACCTGGCCTTTTTCCTCCATGAAATGACACATGTCAGCATCACATAACTGGACACCATAGCCTTAGGGAGATGGTAGAGTCACAGAGATCTATACAGACAAGTGTTTGGGGTTAAAGGGGGCAGTTAGCTGTTCAGTTAGAAGAGGCAACTTCTATACCATGGAGAACACACTTGGGATACTGTGGAAGATGACATTAGGGAGCTCACTTCCTGAGGGGCAAAGATAGAGAAGTCTGGGTTAGGATCCATGCTGCTTTCATAGCTTCAATAGCATATGCTGCTGCTGCTGCTGCTGCTGCTGCTGCTGCTGCTGCTGCTGCTGCTGCTGTTGTTTCTGTTTGGTTTGGTTTGAGAAGGGTCTCACTATGTAGCCCTAGCTGGCCTTGAACTTACTACGTAGATTGGCTGGGCTGACCTTGAATTTACAGAGATCCATTTGCCTCTGTCTCCCAAGTTGTGGGATTAAATCCCACTATGCCTAGCAAAAAAGTTGGGATTTATAATTTTAAAAAATGCCTTTGGGAACAGACAGTCAGAAAAGGGGGAGGGAGGGGCTTTACAATATCCAGATCATCAGACCAGTGATCACCAGCAACTAGAAACTTTTTTTATTTATTTTATTCTTTTTTTTTAAAGCAGGATTGGGGATTGACCCTAGGGTATACTGCATTTGAGGCAAGTGATCTTCCACTGAAGCCCTCTTCTTTCCTTCCTGTTAATATATGCAAGATATACAGATTTTCCCAAGAATAGCAGTAACTTTTCTTTATACATTTATTGGAGTTAAATATGAGGAGCTGGGTTTGGTGGCATATACCTTTAATCCCAGCACTAGGGAGACAGAGGCAGGTAGATGTCTGTGATTACAAGCTCAGCTGGGTCTACATCAGTGGTTCTCAACCCTCAAGACTCCTTTAGGGGCCGCATATCAGATATTTGCATTACTATTCATAACAGTAGCAAAATTATAGTTGTGAAGTAGCAATGAAATAATTTTATGGTAGGGGGTCATCACAAAATGAGGAACTGTATTAAAGGGTCACAGTATTAGGACAGTTGAGAACTACTGTCTATGTAGTAAGTTTTTGGCCAGCCACAACTACATAGAGAAACCCTGTCTTAGAAAGAAGACAAAGTTAAATAGGAGTTAAATGGGAGCACCAGCCCTCCCAGACAAGTGTATCTCTCACCTCTCAGAGCTTCCTGGGAGAGTTGGCTCAATGGCTAAGAAGAACATTTGTTCTCGCCGAAGACCAGAGTTTGATTTCCAGCATGCACACAGAGGCTCACAACCATCTATAATTCCAGTTCCAGGGGATCTGTCACCTTCTTCTGATGCTAGTGAGTGCACATATTTGCACACAGGCAAAATGTTCATACATGTAAAATAATTTTTAGGAGTTAAGAAAGTCTTTTTGCAACAGAAATAGGGTATTACAGAGATCCACGATTGGTTAAAATGCAGAGACAAAGTGACCGTGGGCATCCAGCTTCAGCTGGTACATCTATACTGTAAACCCATACCTAAGGAAGACGAGGCAGAAAAACTGTAAGAGCCAGAGGACCAGGACATCTTTTGCTAGACAGTGTCTAAAGATGACAGGGATGCTGTACTCATGGAATCTCAGCAATCTGGTTGCCTAAACAATACCTACATAATGACCTGATGTGTCTCTGTGGGTGGGGGAGATTCCATGAGGCCTCACCCCAGATGAATGGTTATAAGCAACCAATGGTGCTGAAAGGAGAATCAGTTTTCTTCAGAGACTTGATCTCTGATAGGTTTTCCAGTCCAAAGTGGTCAGACATGTGCACCCTAAATGGACTCAATAGGTTGTATCTACTTGTCTGTGTGTCTTACTTAGGGTTTTATTACTCCAAAAAGACACCATGACCACAACAGCTCTTATAAAGGAAAACATTTAATTGGGGCTGGCTTACAGTTCAGAAGTTTAGTCCATTTTTGTCACGGCGGGAAGCATGGGTAGGATGTAAGCGGACTTGGTGCTGGAATGGTAGCTGAGAGTTCTTCTACACCCGGATCTGCAGGCAGCAGGAAGTGACTCCCTCACTGGGTGTGGTGTGAGGATCTGAGACCTCAAAGCCCACCCTCAGTGACCACTTCCTCTAACAAAGCCACACCCTGTGGGACGATGGGGACCATTTTCTTTCAAACCACCACACTGTGCATATGTATATGGATATATGTGTAACAGTAATAATGACAGAAGAGGTCATGAATTTGAGAGGGGGTGAAAGGAACATAGGAAAAGTTGGAAGGCGAAGAGGAAAGGGTAGACATGATGTAAATCTAGCAATTCTCAATAAAAGTTTAAGTTATATATGAGCAGGGGAGGTCAGTTGGTAAACAAAGTGAGAACCTGAGGTTGACCCTCAGGATTCATGTAAAAAAGCCAGATGTGCACGTATGATCCCACCACTGGAGAGGCAGACACAGGCAGATCTCTGATCTGGCTGCACTAATACATTCCAGGTAAAAGGGAGAGAGAGAGAGAGAAAGAGAGATCCTGTTTCAAAAAACCAGGTGAGGGGCTGGAGAGGTGGCTCAATATTTAAGAGCACTTCCTTCTCTTGCAGGGGAGGCTCAAAACCTTCTGTAACTCCAGTTCCATAGGATCGCATGCACTCTTCTAGCCTCCAAAAGCACCAGGAACACATGAAGCACACAGACAGCCATGAGGCGAAACACTCATACACATAAAAGTAAATAAATCGTCAGAGCTAGAGGGGTGGCCCAGTGGGTAAACACACCAGGTGCTAGGCCTCAGGACCCAAGTCTGATTTCTGAGACCTACATGGTAGAAGGAAAGAAGCAGCTCCCGCAAATCATTCTCTGGCTTTCACGAGGACACCATGACAGGGATGTGTGCACACAAGCAAAATGCAATGATTAAAAAAAAAAAATGTGGATGACTCCTGAGGAAAAACACCTGAGGTTTGATTGGACTTTGACCTCTCCATGCACATGCATACACATGAACATGCGCACACACATGCAAAAACACACACTAAGTATGAGTTGTGGCTGAGGGTATAGCTCGGTTGGTAGAGGACCTACCTAGCTTGCATGAAGCTCTGGGTTCAACCCCCAGCACTGTCTGAGTGGGAGTGAGAGCAGGGGTGAGCTGGAGTGGGAGCACACACTTGTAATGACAGCACTCTGAGGGAGTTGGAGAACAATTTGGGCAACATGTGATCTTACATCATCATCAACATCATCACAACCATCACCATCATCATCATCATTTTTACAACACTTAAAAATATAAGTGAAACCTAACACCTAATATTAACTAAGTAATAATGGTAATAAAGAGAAAAAAGTCAGCTTACAGGACACAAATAATGAGAAAGTTTCAGAAATTGGCACATTGGGCATGTTCCCAGAGAGCTAAAGGCCATCAGTTGAGCATTTAAACCTGGGGAGAGATAAGTCCAAAAGTTAAGTCCAAAAGGAGTAGAGGCTGAGCTGGCCATTCCACTCAGCACTAGGATACACTCTAGAGCAAGATGCTCCTGCCTGCACCTGAAGAAGGCTCCTGGGCTCAGAGGAGCAGCAGAACTGACTCCAGTGTTGGCAGGTAACAGGGGCCAGTGGACAGTGGGGAGCAGTGGGTAGTAGGAGGCAGGGGACAGTGGGCAGCGGGGGCCATCAGCGTTGGGATCCAGTAGGCAGTGGAAGGAGACAGTGGGCAGCAGGGAGCAATGGGCAGTAGGGGACTTTAGAGGGCAGCAGGGGCCAGTAGAAATGGGGGCCAGTGGACAGTGGGGGAGGGCAGAAGGCAATGGAGCAGTGGATAGTGGGGGCCAGTGGGGAGTAGGAGCCAGTAGGCAGTGGAAGGGGCCAGTGAGCAGTAGGGGGCTCTAGAGGGCAGTGGGGGGCAGAGGGCAGCAGGGGCCAGTGGCAGTGAGGGCTGGTGAACAGTGGAAAAGCAGTGGGATTTCCATCTCCACGCATTGGAGCTCCAGCATGAGGGCAAAGGACATTTAGTAGCCCTCGAGCACTTAAGAGGAGATTGGTGTCACTGTCGTCACTTCCTGCTAGCACAGAGATCTGTATCTCTGGGAAGGAAGATGGAAAACCAGACCCCTTCCTGTCCCAGTAGCTCTTGATTCAGCAATGGCCATTGCCTCACAGAAACTCGGCTCTCGCTCTGCTTCTGTCCTCACCATGAGCTAGGCTGCATACCTAAAAAGATTCTGGCACTTTGCTCCCTTCTACTATTCTGGTCGTTACTCACGCTATCACATGACCAGGACACTGGTGGGCCGACTGCTAAAAGTGCACTGATCTGTATTCCCAGCATCCCTTGCCTCAGTCCAAAGAACCTATGACTGGGAGGGGATGCCATTCCCATAACCGATCTGATGTTATGGTTGTGTTGAAAGGAGGTTATTTCAGTGGGTCTGATTTAGTGACATGAGCCCTTAAAAGTGGAGGGCTTTCTCTGCCTCGTGACAGGAAGAGAAGCTGGAGAGATTTAGGCTTGCTGCCTGGATGGGGGGTGGGGAACTGAATAAAAAAAAAATGCAAACAGCCCAAGAGCAGAGACTGGTCATCACTGACTGACAGCTAGCAAGGGAACAGGGACCTAAGTCCCATACCCCCAAGGAACTGACTGGATTCTGCTGATGAGCAAGAGGTAGTCCCTCCACCTGGAGCTTCCAGATGAAGTAAGATGTGCAAAACACCTTGATTTCACCCCGTGACACCAAGGGCAGGGAATCACCAGCAGAGACTCTGGCCCTAGTACACTGAACTTCTAACATACAGAGAATGTAAGCTAATAAACGGGTGTTGTTTCAGGTCACTAATCTTTCATCGATCTGTTATGCAGTAATAGAAAGCTAACACAGCCCCTGGTGTTGACTCAGCCTTACTTTAGATAGCTGAGAGGCAGGTTGAAGCCTCAAGAGTGTGTCTGAGTTCCCATCCTATAGTCAAGCCACAAGAATGGGTGGATCAATACTCGCACATTATCCACAAGCCTGGCTTAACTGCTTATGATTAGATGAGAAAGAAAATTATGGTATTTTTTCCTGATAATTTAATATACATAGACTTACTCATTTTCATCTAGGTAAAAACATAATCAAATGTAACTTTATTTTGGAGCAGCAGGCCAGTAAGTCCTCAAACCTGTGAGTGGTGGTAAGTTTTCTGGTAATATATGGGACAGGTCTTTGAAAAGGAAGCATAGAGGACAGGCTCACAAGACCCAGTGACAGCAACAGAAGCAGCTTTAAACTCTATGGAAGCCATGAGGAAAAAAGTAAAAAGAACCAAGCCATAGATTTCAATAATAGTTTATCTCACCCAGTATCCCAAACACTTATCATTCAGCATGGAGTCTATAATAACTGTACTGAAGATACTGTCAGGCCCCAGAAAAGCCCAGGACAAGTCTCACTCAGTCCCTGTGGCTCTGCCCAGCACACCGTACCCCACCCTAAACCTCTCCAGCCCAGCAGTTGGGCTTCACCTCCCTCCACTCAGCTTCTCTTTCCTATAAAATGCAGCCATTTTGACTACTCGCTCTCTTGATCCTCTTGGGTCTCTTCCCCATCCCTGCTTCCTCTTGTTCTTCCCCAATTCTCTTCTTTCAGTTCAGTCTGGACCCTTCCAGAAACCTCTGTTTCTTCCCTCTTACCTACATTTAAAACCTTCTCCTCAACCATACCTAGAAGCTGCCCTGTCCTTATTTTCATTCAAATACATCTTACATTGTTAAAATAAGACTTCAAAATTCAGCATCTACTTTAAATTTTTATTCAGTGTGTGTGCACGTGTGTGCATATATGTGTGCATGTGTGCGCGCGCGTGCGTGTGTGTGTGTGTGTGTGTGTGTGTGTGTGTGTATGTGTGTGTGTGTGTTCTAATATTTGCTTTCTGTTTCTGCACCTTAAAAAAAATTGGACCAAAAGTCATTTTAGGGAAGGAATGGGTTCAGCTTGTTCTTCTGGGTCACAGTCCACCACTGAAGGAAGTCAGGACAGGAACTCCAGGCAGTGTTACCTTGGACCAGGAAACTCACTCACAGCCAAGGCCTTACAGAGGAACCAGGAGGGAGGATGCTTTCCTTTAGGTTCACTTTCATGGTTGGGTAGACCCCGCCAGCTCTTTAAATCAATTCTTTGAGCATTTCATAGGACATAATTGACCCCATTCCCTCTTGACCCTCCCAGATCCACCCTCACCTCTCTAACCCCCAACCTCTTTTCCTTTTTTTTTTTTAATGACACAAACTCAAATGTGTGCTACCCATACAAACCTAGTGTGAACTCATCCACTGAGGTGTGATTGACCTGCTAAGAACCACATCCCTAAAGGAAAGTGACTTTCTTTTCCCCAGAAGTCAATTGTTCATTTAGCTAGCTTTCTTCTACAGCCTAGGACCTGTCCATTGTGGACTGGGTCTCTCTGAGTCAATTAAGACAAAGCCTCACAAACAGTTCCATAGCCCATGTAGTAAAGACAATTACACAGCTGAGACTTCTTTCCCCGGGTGATTCTAGGCTGTGTCAAGTCAACAGTTAACGACAACTAAGACAGTATATATGTTCATGATGCAGCAGTGTGTCAAGGTACATATATGGAGATCAAGAGACAGCTTGTGGGAATGAGTTCTGTCTTTCTAATATGTAGGTTCCAGGGATTGCACTCAGGACATCAGGCTTGGCGAGAAGCTCCTTTACCTGCTGAGCCATCTCATTGTCCCATGTGGTTTGTTTTGTTTTACTGTTTACAACATATCTCAGTTTAAAGTGTTTGTGCTTCAGGGGTTCAATGGTAACATGAAGCTATGGGCATGAGATTGGCCAGTTCAGGATTAGACATCTAAAGAAATATTTCCATCAAGTTTCTTTCATTCTTCATTAATTACAAAAATAAGCATACATAAAGGACAAGTAGATGATTACAGATATATGAGAATATACATACATATACATGACACTCTGATAAAGACCAAACAAGAGTTCTTTCAAGCCATTAGTTATTGGTTATAAAGACTCACACTTCAATTAGAGGATCAGGGTGTAAATGATACACTGATTTCTGAATTCAAATTTCATAACATAAAGTAATAAAAGCAAAGAAGAGTGGTACCCAGAAACCATGACGTCTCATGGGAGAACATATATGGGTCTTTAAAGTAAAGACCACTAGTTGACTAAACATTCACGTTCCTCAGAAACCTTGGACTAGACTTTGAGAGCCCACATGTTTATTTTTATCTCAATCGGTATTTTTATCATCAATATGCAAAAATAAGGTCCAAAAACAGTGAAACAAGTACACACAACAAACACTCACACTCATTATATCTTTTTGTTTGTTTGTTTGTTTGTTTTTTGTTTGTTTGTTGAGACAGGCTCTCTCTACATAGCCCTGGCTGCCCTGGAATTCACTATGTAGACTATGTTGGCCTTGAATTCACAGAGATCTGCTTGCTCTTGCCTCCTGAATGCTGGGATTAAAGGTAAGTACCACTGTCCCTGGCCACACTCATTATTTCTACATACACACACATCTGTAGAATTCACCAGATGTGGCAGCACATGCCTATTTTCCTAGTAGAGATAGAAGGGTGGAAGGTTTAAAATCAGCTTGGGCTACATATTAAGACCTTCTCTCAAATAAACAAATACATACATACATATATACATACATACATACATACATACATACATATATACACACACATATAAATACTCTTCAGTACTCCAGCTAAACCTAAAGCCCCAAGGGATCTTCAAAGATGACTCAAAGCAGTAATTTTTTTCCTAGTGACTCAGGTAGAAAAAAATATAGGTCATATCCATATATGTACAATGCAAGGCAGGACAACGAAAAAGCCCGTGAGAGATTCCCAAAAGATATAGCCTTGAACTTGTGGAGAATTACCTCACCATGCCTCCTGAATGCTGGGAAATTATGTGTGCGCACTACACAAGAATAGTCTATTGATCTGAGAGATGACTTGGCAGATAAAATTGCTTGCTGTCACACCTGCAAGCTCAGCTATACCCAGCACCTGCAAGGTAGCAAGAACAAACTCATCTTCCACAAGGGGTCCTCTGACATCCATGTGTGCACCGTGGCATGAGTGCACACCAACACACACATTCATACATACAAAATTAAGAAAGAAACAAAGGAAGGAAGAAGAGAGGGAGGGAGGATGTGTCTGGAGATATGTCCCAGTGGTTAAGAGTGCACACTGCTCTTCCAGAAGACTCAAGTTCAGTTCTCAGCACCCACATTAGCAGCTCACAACCACTTGTAACTCCAGCTCCAGGGAATCTGACATTCTCTTCTGGCCCTCACAAATACCTGCACCACACACACCACACACCACACACCACACACACACACACACACAAATAGTAAAAGTAAAAATAAATTTTAAATTTTTAAATAATGTTCTTTAAGAGAGCTAGCAATTCAATGACTTTGCTGACTATTGTATGGGGAGTGGAGAAAGCTGAAGATTAAGGATCAGCACAGCATCTCTGATGTCCTCAACTCCTACCTCCCTCTGCCTCTGAGGTCTTCTCAGACTCACATCTTGGACCTGGTCTTCTCAGACGCACATCTTGGACCTAACTGCTTCTAACAGCGCATTGAGAAGACAGCTCTTGATCTTGACTATGAATTCAAGCCAGCCTGCCCAGGGATGACTAGTCACCCTCTGCCCTTGGCTCTGCAGCCTCCTTCCTCCCAGTCTGTCAGGAAGCTGCTGAATCAAGATGCTGCAACCACAGCTTCCGGCTCCTTAACACTGTGTGAGGAGGAAGTCGCTTGGCTAAGTATTCTAGTCAAAGTTCTGATGAAGAACATTGGACTCCAACTATGAAAGTCCAGAAAGGATTCCTAAAGGACAAGACGCAATTTAGAGGAATTACCAAAGTGGGAACAGAGGTCTTTAAGTACAGGAGAGCCATGTGTCAACTCAGAGCTGTGAGAAAATGTGATGAGAGCTAGTGACTGAGTGCACAGTGTGAAGTGTGTAAGTGAGTGAGTGAGTGAGTGAGTGCATGGGTGCGTGCGTGCATGCGTGCGTGCGTGCGTGCGTGCGTGCGTGCACGTAGGCAGGAAACAAAGAAGCTGGGGCTTCTGAGACAGAGATCAGATTATACTAAGGTGCCTGATGTTAGCTGGAGAGGTTAAATGAGTCAGGCTAAAAGACCAAGTGAGTCAGTGATGTAGCTTGAAGGTTACAGTTTAGCTCAGTAGGTTAAGTGTCTGCTATGCAAGCATGAGTTTGGATCCTCAGCATACACATAAAAGTGAGGTGCTGTAGGAAGTACCTATAACCCCAGTGCCACAGGACAGAGAGAGATTGATCCTGGGTCATGCTGGACAGCTAGTCTAGCCAAAACAGCAAGACTCAGTTTCACTGGCAGCCCTCATCTCAAAATAACAATGATGATGATGATAATAATAACAATAACAACAATGATAAATAAATAAATAAACAAATAAAAAGACAGAGAGCAATAGAGGAAGACGTACATCCAACCATCAACTCAGACTGCCACACACACACAGGCACCTGCATACGCATGTGCGTAAACATGCTGACAACTCACAAACCAAAGAGACTGACATTTATGGAGTCAGGGTTAATGTCCTATACATAACCTTTGCACTTTAAGTTTGTATTGCTTCACGCATTTCCTTGATAAGCTCCATGTGGCACTCATTCATAAATGGTGGAATATGAGAGCTCAGAAGGAACGCTGTGGCTATGTCTGCTGTTCTGTTTCCTCGGCTGTTCTACAGGTTAATTTCCTCTGGCTTATTTCTTCATCTGTTTGCTATCACGATAGAGATCAAACCCAAGGCCTGGTCTCAGTAGAAACTGTTCTTCCCTAGGGCTAAAGACCCATCACTGCAGTTTTATTTATGTATTTATTATTACTTTTAGAGACAGAATTTCATGTAACCCAAGCTCTAACATGTTGCATAGCCAAGGATAACCTTGAATTACTAATCATCCTGTGTCCACCTCCTGAGTGCTTGGATTACAGATGTGCACCTCTATGTTCTGCTCCCTGGCTTGTTTTTGGTTACTCTGAACAGTTTGCCATTAGTTGGGATTCTCTCTTCATGAACAGTAATGACACACAAAAGATGCAGCCAAGAAGAGGTAATTTCCATACCATATCCTGTTGTTCATGTGTATGTAGTCTCCTAGGCAACTTTTTCTTTCTCTTTTTCATTTTCCCTTTCTGAAAATATTCCATTCTATTAAAAGGTAAGGCAAATACAGTGATACGTATGTGGGAATCTGGCTGGAGATATGGTTCACGGTGGAGAGTACTGGATACTCTTCCAGAGGACCTAGATTTGAGTCCCAGATACCACATAGCAGCTTCCCACCATCTTTAACTCCAGTCCCAGGGCATTCAACATCCTCTTCTATGAACACAGCATGCATGTATATATACACATACAAGCAGGCAAACATGCATGCACATAAAGATAAAAATAAATCTTTTAAAAATACAATGGACCAGTATTGGTTTGTTTTCGTTTTTTGGTTTGGTTTTTTATCTTAGAACCTCTTAGAAGACACTTTGAGAAAGAAATTGGCAGGGCGGTGGTGGCACACGCCTTTAATCCCAGCACTTGGGAGGCAGAGGCAGGCGGATTTCTGAGTTCGAGGCCAGCCTAGTCTACAGAGTGAGTTCCAGGACAGCCAGGACTACACAGAGAGACCCTGTCTCGAAAAACCGAAAAAATAAAAAAATAAAAAATAGATTATCTAAAGGCTTATATATTTAGTAATGATCAATAACAAGATGCCCTTACAATCAGAGGTGTAACCCAATACCCAACCTAGATATACCAACTACCTTTGACTGCTACAGACAGGTGAACATCAGCCTCCATGTCCCCCTCTCTCGTTCTCCCTCTCTCCCTTAGCTCCTCCTCTTCTTTCTCCTCCTCCTCTTCCTCTCCTTACTCCTCCCACCTTAGCTCCTCCTACATATCACCCTTCCTGTTAAAATAAAAAAAAATACCCTTTCTCTCAAAATACAAGTAGAGCATAACTATACCAATTTGTATCAGTAAGGTACAAGTTAGACCTAATACCCAGCCCATCATTTTGTTGACTAAACAGAACCTCTGTCATCTCTCCTAACTAAAAGACTTAGTTCTGAACCTGCCTTTTTTTCTTGGCTTTAGAATGAATGTCAGCTGAAAACCATTCTCTCAAATATTTTCTCTCAAAATAAATAGCCTGGGTTGGCTATGAGACTAAGTCTTCAACCCCATCAGAAATCCAGAATGACTGAATTAACTAAAATTATGGGAAGCACAAAGCATGGCTTTTAAAACTTAGCCAATTTATAGAGACTGCTGAATACCTGGACAGTCCCTAAACCTCAAAACGTTGGAGCATCCGATCTTCAGCCTTCTGGCCTAGGATCATCTGACAGACCTAGTAATGCAGAATTATTAAGGGCTGGTTACTCTGTCTTGGCAGATATAATCATTCGACTATTCTGCAAGTGTGTCCTTTTCTGGACAGTAATTTGTCTGCAGATGAAAAGAGGCAATTTTTGCCTAGTGGTTGTCTCACCACAACTGGAGTAACTCCAAAGATGCTCAATTTCTTCTTAGAATCCAAGACAGGGAAGCTGTCAGGAGCAGACAGGTCTCTAATCAAAATGAACATTAATACAGAAATGTTTGTAACACCAATTCTGTGGACTTTTGATGTTTTGAAAACCAACGATTCATGTAAGGTAATCTGGACTGTTGTCTGTTAACTCCTCTCAGCTATTTCTAATTAAAAATCTAGAAAACACCCTAACAATAAACTCAGAGCCATGCAAATGCTGTAGTCCCTTAACCCACAGGCTAACCATCTCAAATCAGTTTTAAAAAGTCAAAGAAGGATTGGGTCTAAGCCTTGTATTCCTAAATGTGTTATATAGGCACAATGCCTATGAGAGTAACAATATTAATCTCACTTTTATATCAAAAAGAAACTCATACCAATGAAAACCTTAAATTTGAAATCAAAGTAAATTTTGTACCACTTAAGAAATTATAACTTCAGCTTAATAACAATTATACAGATTTCTGCCAATAGGTTATGGCTATGCAATAAATCCTAGCTATTCCTCCCTGTTCCAACAAAACCTACTTTTCCCTAGAAAGACAGCCCAATATTAACCACTTCAGTCCCCCAAGCCCAAGGAATAGGGGTGCCAACTCTTCATTAACTTCTTCAAGCTGATTACAGGTATTAAGATATTAGAAGAGGGGCGAGGGGAAGGGTAAGTTGATAAGCCTCTGATGTCTGTGTCTTTATTGTATCCAGCTGAAATTCCAGGACATCAGAGGTTCGAGCAGGTCTGCTCAGCTTGCTTGATGAGTAGATACACCAATGTTGTGTATTTTGCAATATACAATTCTCAAAACAAATTTTAGTATCAAGATAATTTTTTGTTTGAATTCTGGAATCTAGTCTTCTGGCAGCCTGCCTCTGTCATGTCTAATCCATATAATTCTGGGAGGTAGAAATACCTTAATCATCCCTTTTGAAAAACACAGCCAAAACCTTTTTCCCAAAACAGAATATCCTTGAGCCAGTAACCAGAAAAACCTTTACCTTGACATCTTTCCCAGAGGAAAAATATAACCGCAAAACTGAAAATCACACCCATCTTCCTTCCCTATTTTGCCAAACAGGAAATGAACCCAGAATTCCCATGGGGCCCACATTAGACAGAACCCGAATCTCCTGTGAAGCAATATAACTTTATGTCATCTGAACACACTGATTTACACTATCTTTCTGTTCAGCCCTCTGCCTAGAACAGGTTTTTATTTATACCATCTATCTGTTTGGCTCTGTACTCCTGAGCAGCTTCCACTTATACACTGTACTCTTTACTCTAGAGCCAGTGACAATTTTCCCTATCTAAGTTTCAAACCATGGGCGATAATCCCCACGTGATTTGGACAAATCTGTTTATAAATCTTTCCTAAAAGCAAATAATTCCTATATTTTAACTTTATACTTAAATCAGTAACTGCTCCACAGCGGAGGCTTATTTATTTGGCTCTCTTGGCTCAGAGAAGCCTTTTTTTTTTTCTCAGCAGAGGACCTGTCTGCCAGCAGTTCAGGCTTCCCACCCTGGAGACACATGACTCCTATCAGCGCCAATCACTCACTCACTTTCTTTTAAAAAAACAAAAACAACAACTTTTACTCTCAGGTGAATAGACTTAAGTTTCTAGTGAATTTGTGCCTGAAGTTGGGCAAGCGGACTATCTAAGCTGCAGAGGCTCTGCCTAGCTCAGTCGCCATGGTGCATGGCCAGAGGCCACATGCGTGCCACAGCTAGAAATGGCTAGCCAGAAACACCAGCCCTGCCACCCACAAGACACCAGTGTGGGAGATGGCTCTGCCAATCTTCCCCACTGTCTCTGCAAGGCTGGACATTGCCCAGACCATCCTGCCAACCATGCAGGCTCTGTACAGATGAGACTTAATGCTTAGATTATCCAAAGGCTTATATATTTAGTAATGATCAATAACAAGACGCCCTTACAATCAGAGGTGTAACCCAATACCCAACCTAGATTTACCAACTACCTTTGACTGCTACAGACACACGAACATCAGCCTCCATGTCCCCCTCTCTCGTTCTCCATCTCTCCCTTAGCTGCTCCTCTTCCTTCTCTGGGAAATTTTTAAGTGGGGAAAACACACAGGTTTTCATGAAATTGGTTGTCTATGTTAGAAAAATTTTCACCGAGCAGTGGTGCCGCACGCCTTTAATCCCAGCACTTGGGAGGCAGAGGCAGGTGGATTTCTGAATTTGAGGCCAGCCTGGTCTACAGAGTGAGTCCAGGACAGCCAGGGCCACACAGAGAAACCCTGTCTCAAAAAAAGGAAGCCACCTACAGAGCTTCCCATCCTAGGTAAGCCCTGCCCAACATTCTTTTACTTATCAAGAAATTATTTCAATTCTAACTTCATTTTTCATTAACTGACAAACTGTAAAACAATAAATGAGATATATGACTAGTACAGCAAGTTGTTAAGAATGTGGATAGAGCTGGGTGCGGTGGTATATGCCTGTAATTCCAGGATTCAGGATGTGGAACTAGAAGGGTCAGTTAGAAGCTGGCCTTGGCTACAGGGCTAGAGATGGTTCAGTGAATAAGAGTGCTTTGTAAGCGGGGCAGTGGTGGTACGTGCCTTTAATCCCAGCACTTGGGAGGCAGAGGCAGGTGGATTTCTGAGTTCAAGGCCAGTTCGAGTGAGTATCAGGACAGCCAGGGCTACACAGAGAAACCCTGTCTCGAAAAAACAAACAAACAAAAAAAATGATTTAAAAAAAAAAAAAAGAGTGCTTTGTAACTGCAGCTCCAGAGGACCCAGTGCCCTCTTCTGGCCTCTCTGGGCACCTGCACAATTTGTGCATATATATGCACACACACACACACACACACACACACACACAAATAAAAATTTAAAAATCTTCAAAATCCAAAATCTGACAAGTAGCTACATCATATTAATACTTCCTTAGACTTGTTTCACGTGGTTTTACTGTGTCTATACATTCGTTTAAAGTACATTTTAAGGAGCTCTGGGTGTGGATCAGTTGGTAGAATGCTTGCTGAATATACACAAAGCTCTTGGTTTGGTCCCAGCTACCTCTAAAAGCAGACGTGGTAGCTGAGGTGGTTTGGATGAGAATGGCACCTATAGGCTCATATGCTTGAATAGTTGGTGCCCAGCTGGTGAAACAGTTTGGGAAGAATTAGGAGGTGTGGTCTTGTCAAAAGAGGTGTATCACTGGGGGGTGGGCTTTGAAGTTTCAAAAGATTCGAAACATTCCCAGTGTGCCTCTCTACCTCCTGCTGGAGGACTACAATGTGAGCTCTTGGCTGCTGCCCCAGCCACCATGTCTAATGCTTGCTGCCACAACTCCCCACCATGATGGACTGTAACCGTCTGAAACCATAACACCAAGCCAATACTTTCTTTTATAGTCTTTTATAGTCTTAATACTTGGTCACAGTCTCTTGTCACAGCAACAGAAGAGAAAATAATACAGTGGTGCATGCCTACAATCCCAGCACTCAAGATCTGGAGCCAAGAGGGTCAAATGTTTAAGGTCACACTGGGCTACATGAGACTGTGCTTTAAAAAAAAAAAAAAAAAAAAAAAGTGTGCAAGACATGTAGCCCTGGCTGTCCCAGAACTCTCTCTATAGACCAGGCTGGCCTCAAACTCAGAGATCTGCCTACCTCTGCCACCAGACTGCTAGGATTAAAGACATGTGCCACCAAGCTGGCTCTCTAATGCATTTTTATATATTTACCTTTAGGTTGTTTTATTTTGTTTTGAGACAAGGCCTCACTATGTAGATTAAGCTGGCCTTGAACTCAGAGTTCTACCTGCCTCTGCCTCCGGAGTGCTAGGATTAAAGGCATGTGCAATCACACCTGGTTTATTTTTATATTTTTAATATTTTTTAATTAAAGTGTACATGCCTATTTGCACATGTATATAGTGCCTTGGGAGGCCAGAAGAGGTTGCTACCAGTTTGCCTTATCAGGAGTTACCAGCAGTCGTCAGTTGCCTGACGTGTGTGGAGAACAGAACTTGGGTCCTCTGGAGGAGCAGATTATGCTATGAAGCACCTAGCCTTCTCTTCAGCCCCTTGTCCCCCTTCGTTACCACTGGCATGAGTTGAGTATGCTTTTTATAAGTGATTAACATATATACATGTTTTGGTTTTATTTGTTTTTGTGTTGTGAGACAATGTACTTTGTTGCTCACAGAGTCCTGGAACTCACTATGTTTCAGGCAGACCCCGTGGGAGTACACGTGTGGCAGCCTGCCCGGCACACGCTATTGTTAGCTGCAGCTCATAATTTAAGCTACTCCCTTTGTTGAACATTTTGTTTTTTTTGACAACTGTTTTGACACCCCACCCCACACCCACCCACTACAGTCTCATCCAGAAGAGATTCGAAGCTCTAACATTCTCTATGTTCTGCATAGCCGTCCCTTTCCCTCACCCTCCCCACGGTCGTTGTCTGGAAAGCACTGGCCTTCCTGTGTCCTCAGCTTTGCCTTTTTCCAGATTGTCATGGAGCCAGAGTCACACAGTTGGATTTCCTGATTTGCTTGTTTCTCTTAGCAACACATACTCAAGCCTCCTGTATGTCTTTACACATCCCTTAAAAGATGATTTTATTAGTTATATTTTCATTGTTTTGGGTGTTTGTTTTTGTTTTGTTTTGTTTTCAGAGGGAAAGGCATGTGTCATGGTATGCTTTTGAAGGTATGCTTTTTGAAAAGAAAAGAAAAAAATACTCGTGGGAGTTTTTTGTTGTTGTTGTTTTTTTTTTTCTTTCTTTCTTTCTTTCTTTCTTTCTTTCTTTCTTTCTTTCTTTCTTTCTTTCACTGTTTGAGTCCCAAGAATCAAACTCAGGTAGTCAGGTGTATTGACAACCGCCTTTAGCTGCTGGGCCATCTCACCAGCCCCCTCTTTTCGCTCCCAGGAAATTGAACCCAGAGCCTTGCAAGTGTTTTACCACCGAGTCCCAGCCCCAGCCCAGATGGCTCAGCTTTAAAGCCTTGTTTTCATCTCTATAAGAAGGTCAGGACTCCATTCCCCTCACTCCAGATCTCAGGAGAATGGCTCAAGGTCTTCCTTAGCTGTATAACAAGGTGAGGACATTCTGAGCCACTTGAGACCTTGTCTCAAATCAAAAAGAGTGAACACTAATAATACCAGTGAGTGTGTAACGTGCAGTTTAAGAAATGTTTATTATGAAGCATATTATTACTGTTTTGTTTTTGAAGCCAGGCTTGGTGGTACTTGCTGTTAATCCCAGTGCTAAAGAGACAGAGGCAGGTGGATCTCTGAGTTCCAGGCCATCCAGGGACACATAAGTGAGACTCTATTTCATTTTGTTTTTGACAGTAAGTCACCAAATCAAATGGAGTAGCTTTGGAATGTAACATAAAGTAGGAGTCTAACTACCTACTTCTTTCTTTCCCTTTCTATCTGTTTTTCTTCCTTCCCTTTGTGTGTGCACATGTATATACATGTCTGTGTATGTGGGTGTGGCTGTCCATGCAAGTTTGCATGCATGTACAGTCCAGAGGTCAGCTCTGAGTGTTTTCCACTTTATTTTTTGAAACAGGGTCTTTTTGATTGTTTTTGGTTTTGGAGACAGGGTTTCTCTGGGTAGCCCTGGCTGTCCTGGGACTCATGCTAGAGATCAGGCTAGCCTCAAACTCAGAGCTCCACCTGCCTCTACCTCAAATGGAGTAGCTTTGGAATGTAACATAAAGTAGGAGTCTAACTACCTACTTCTTTCTTTCCCTTTCTATCTGTCTTTCTTCCTTCCCTTTGTGTGTGCACATGTATATACATGTCTGTGTATGTGGGTGTGGCTGTCCATGCAAGTTTGCATGCATGTACAGTCCAGAGGTCAGCTCTGAGTGTTTTCCACTTTATTTTTTGAAACAGGGTCTTTTTGATTGTTTTTGGTTTTGGAGACAGGGTTTCTCTGGGTAGCCCTGGCTGTCCTGGGACTCATGCTAGAGATCAGGCTAGCCTCAAACTCAGAGCTCCACCTGCCTCTGCCTCTAGGGTGCTAGGAGTAGAGGCATGTACCACCACCACCTGGCCTGAGACAGAGTCTTGAACTGAACCTGGAGCGGTGTGTGTGTGTGTGTGTGTGTCTGCCATTGTGGTAGGGTAAGTATGCTTTCAGAGGCCAGAGGAGATGATATGTATCTTGCTCTCCACTCTTTACCTTATGCCCTTGAGGAAGGGTCTCTCACTGAACTTGGAGCTAGACTGGCAGCCAGCAACCCCCAGAGGTCCTCCTGCTCTGACACCCATGGCTCTGGGGCTACAGGCAGGCATAGCCACACCAGTTTTTTATGTAGGTGCTGGAATTCAAACTCAGGTCTTCATGTTTGCACAGAAGTGCTCTTACCCATGGAGACAGCTCCTCAGTCCTTGTTCTAGCTTTTGACCTGACTTGGGTTCTTCCTACGATGCTGTCCAGTTAGTCATTCATCAAATGATATATTTTTATGCTTTGGGGAGCGGGGAGAACAGGGTCTCACATAGACAACAGTTGCTTTGAATTCACTATTTGGGCTAATGCTAGTCTAGATAGAATTTCTGGGCCTCCTGCCTCTTCCTGCTAAGTGCTGGGATTATAGGTGTGTGCCACCATGCCAGGCTTATCTAAAACATACTTTGGCAGCTTTAAAGGTTCATCAGGAAATAGCACTGAGCTCGTAAAAAGTAGTTCCAGTCACACTGATTTCAGAGGAAAAGAGTTATGGCAGCGAGCACTCAACATGGCGATGTGGGGCACTTCCCACTGAGGACAGCGGCTGCAGAAGGGAGGGATGAGAAGGAGAACATCTGGTAGACTGTCACACAGTCTCACTACAGTCTTCACTACGTAAGCAATAACAACCGGTCCCCACAGCCCTGTTCACACCCAGATGAGTTAAAGTGAAAGAGGAACCATTATAGCATCTATATAAAATATTACTGGGGTGGGGGAGGGAATAACTACCTAATTAATACAGGAAAAAAAAAGGGTCAGCAGCATGGCTCAGCCACATGGCTCCATGTGCTTGATGCCTTGTCGTGCCTGATGAGTTTGATTCCTGGACCCAAATGGTGTAAGAGAGACTATCGCAAGTTGTCTTCTGACCTCTACACATACACAAACCCTGACACACAAACACACACACACACACACACACACACACACACACACACAGTAATTAGGAAGAAAGAGATTTTGTTTGTCCTGGTGAAAGCTTAAGTCATACTAATTGTTCCTTAGATTTCTCCACGGCCCTGATTAGATAGTAAATAAAGTAATCTTCTGGGATTCGAAGTCCTCGGGGAAAGAGAGTGTGTGGATGAACCATTTTATGTTGTCTTAAATTGGTTGTTTCTTCAGGTGGGGGGAGGATATGAAAGCAATAGAGTTATAGTTCTGAATGTAGGACAATTCAGAAAATATACTCTCTATGAGATATATTTCCGTATGTTTCTTTTATTCTATGTGTGAGTGTGACCAGGGAGCAGGTGCTGTGGAGCCATTCAGAATTCAGAGGACAACTCTGTGGTGTTGGCTCGCCCTTCCCCCTGCAGGTCCCATGACTGGCTTTGTCTCCCCTCCTCCCTCCCTCCCTACCTCCCTTGTTCTCTTCCTCCCTCCCTTCCCTTGGCTCTGGCTTTGCAACCCAGGCAGACTCAAATGACCATCCTCTTCCCTCTGTCTTCCAAATGTTGGAGTAATAGGAAAAGACCATCACTTCCAGCTCTGTTAATTCCTTCTTGGGTTTTTTGGTTTTGTTTGATTTTTCAAGATAGGGTTTCTCTGTATAGCCCTGGCTATCCTGGAACTTGCTCTGTAAACCAGACTGGCTTCAAACTCAAAGATCCACCTGACTCTGCCACCACTAACCAGCCTCCTTCTTGTTTTTTGTTTCTTTCTTTTCAAGACAGAATCTCATGTAACCCAGGCTAGCCTTAAACTTGATATATCGCTAAAGATAACCTTAAAAAAAGATGAACTGCTCCCATCTCTTGGTGTTAAAATTATAGACAAGCGCCAACATACCCCAATTGCCTGGCACTGGGAATGGGTACCCAGTTTTTGATATGTTAGAGAAGAACTCTACCAGCTGAGCCACACCCCTGGCCCCATGAGTTCTTCTTGAACAAACTATTTGAGGGTTTATTATCAACCAATTGGGAAATGAATGATGTAGTAATTATGACAGAATGTCAACCCCAAATTCACTGAGGCAAGAAGAGACTAAAAGAGAAATTATAAATGGTTCTGGTTAAAGAAAAATGCAAATGTCATAAATTCTGATATTAAAGGACTGTTATTTTTAACCAAAGTTGGGGGAGGGGAAAAAGTAAAAGTCCAATTAATATATTTAAGTATATTTGCCAGGCAGAATATAGCACATGTCAGCCTAGCATTTGGCCTTTATAGAGACAGGGAGAACCAGACATTCAAGGCCAGCCTGTACTGCCCAAGACCCTGTCTCAGACCAAAAAAAAAAAAAAAAAAAAAAAAAAAAACAAAACAAAAAACAGTTTAAAAAAGAAACATAATTAACCTGGCATTGGGATCATTTCAGTAATCAGTCAGGTGATTCTAATACATAGATGATCTGTGTAAACTCTCAGTGGATCACGATAAGCAAGCTGCCTCCCCTTAGCAGCTTCTACCAGGACCGTTAGACCGGAAGAGCATGTGATAGTCTACATCCATCACCTGGTATGAAAAAAAGGAAGTCCTTTTGCCTCCTTGGTCCAACACCTTACTTCAGTGTACAGTCTCTTGAAAGCAGCAGCTCTTCCGGTCTGTGAACCTGGCCAGTTGTCATAGAAATCACCAGCCAGAGTGATGCTAAATGGATCCGGCCAGTACTTCCAATCCCAGAGCATCCCCATCAATTGCTTCAACTGGCAACAGAACACTGTTCTAGTTTGCTTTTCTGTTGCTGTGGTAAGACACTGACCAAAGCCAATTTGGGGGAGGAAAGAGTTTGTTTAGCTTACAGGTCTATCATCAAGGGAAATCAAAGTAAAACAGGAGCTTGAAGCAGAAACCATGGAGGAACACTGCTTACTGGCATACTGCTCAGCTACCTTTGTAATACAGCCCAGGCCCTCCAGATAGGGATGGTGCTGCCCATCCTGGCCTGGGTCCTCCAGCATCAATGTGCAATTAAGGAAATACCTCACAGGCGTGGCCACAGGTCAATCTGATCTAGGCAATCCCTCTGTTGAGATTTCCCTCTTCTCAGGTGACTCTGTTTGTGTCAAGTTGACAGCTGAAACTCTCTGTGACAAACACTTAAGAGCCACAAAGACACCAGAGTGGTGGTGGCACACACCTTTAATGCCAGCACTTGGGAGGCAGAGGCAGGTAGATCTCTGAACTTGAGGCCAGCCTGGTCTACAGAGTGAGTTCCAGGACAGCCAGGGAGGGAGAGAGGGAGGGAGGGAGGGAAGAAGGAAGGAAGGAAGGAAGGAAGGAAGGAAGGAAGGAAGGAAGGAAGGAAGGAAGGAAGGAAAGAAGGAAAGAAGGAAGAAAAAGACCAGGCAAGAAGGCAGAGCTAAGTTGAAGACCTCTTGTTTCAACACTGGGGCAGTCCTAGGTGGATACCCCAAAACTGCAAGATAAAGAAAAACAAGATAAAAGAATACATCAGGGAAAACCTGTGAGAGTGGCTGGACCAGCACTTAAGAACACTTGCTACTCTTGCAGAGGATCTGAGTTCAGTTCCCAGCACACACATCAGGTGGCTCACAACCACCTTTGACTCTGGAATCATGGGATCTGATGCCCTTCTCAAGTACTTGCACATGTGCGCGCGCGCACACACACACACACACACACACACACACACACACACATGAAAATAAAATAAATCTTTAAAACATATACCTAAGCTAGAAAACTTCTGTAAGCTCTGGCATGGAGTAAATTTGAGATGCTCAGGGCCCCCTCTTTGGAAGAAATAGTTGGGTACTGGATCCCAGACATTGTCCCTCTCCTTTCTTGGATCTCATAGCTTCTGAAATCACTGCATTTGTCCATCCAATTCCCACCCCGTTGGCTTATTGCTCTGTTCCCCTAACACGCAATTATGTCCTTAAACCTGCTCTGTAAACTTTAGGAAGTGTTTGCTGCCACTTCTGGTGGTTTCCCTGAGTCCCCTTGCTTGTTGGTTTGTAGTGAACCCACCTCCTTCAAAGAGTTCTGAGTATTTTGTTTAGAGAGTGAGCAGACTTCATTGCTACAACTGAAGCCAAAAGGGTCTGGAACAAATCTCTCTACAGCCTCTTTTGTTCTTGGGATCCTGGCACTTTCTGGTCATCCCACTGGCTTCTAAGTTAGCAGACCCCCTTCTCCTCCCCGTAGTACTTTGTATGCTTGACACAGTTCATTCCTGACTTCTGAGAATGCTCTACCATGAGCCTGATGTGCATATGCTTTTAGCAGGAGGACGTACAGTGCTCCTCTTGTGTCCACTAATTCAAGTTTGCCAATCGTATTGTGTAAAGCCAGGCCCAGTGGCATGCAATGAGGTTGCAGCCATTCTGGATTTCTCATTTGCGTGTGTTTGTGTGTCTATGTGTGCATGTCATGTACATGTGTGGAGGAGTCAGTTCAGTCACTTCCACCTTTTCCTGGTTCTCCAGGGATGGAGGAGGTCGTTTGTGCTCAGGTTGTCCAACAAGCACTTTTACTCCCTGAACCACCTCACAAGCCCTCTCTGACGTACTCTCTGAAACAGGGTCTGTCACTGAACCTGGATCTCATGATTTGGCTAAGCTGACTGACCCAAGAGGAACCACCTGCCTCTGCCCCACCCCCTAGCACAGGTGTTACATATGTGTCACCATGTTCAGCTTTTGTTTGTTTAAGGATTTCGTGGGTGTGTGTCTGTGTGTGTGTGTGCAGATACCTGTAGAAACCAGGTCCCTTGGAGCTGGAGTTGCAGGCATTTGTAAGCAACTTGATGTAGGAGTTGGGATCTGAACTCAAGGCTCTGACAGATCAGTGAGCTCTCTTCCACTCCACTGTTGAGCTCTCCCATGGTCCTATGGAATCTGAATTCAGATTCCCCTGCAGGTGAGAACAGAGGCACCTCTTCAGCCCCTCTTTTCTGATATTTTGAGCTTGCTCATGCTAACCACACTGAGAGATGGACTGACATCACCTGCCCCCACTCGGGTCACAGTTTGTCTGATTGTACTTGTGGCTTTGTCAATGTTTACTTTTCATTCAGATACTTTGCTTCTCCCGAAGGCTCGATCTTGCATTTTCTGCATATTATATGTCGAGGCCAAGGAAAGTCCACACAAAGTTTGAGTTGTCATAGCGTCCTTGGTAAACAAGATCTGGATGTTTTATCCTCATGGGTTACTGCCCCGGGTAACTTCCCACCCAGAGTCTGTGATTATTAAGCTAGATCAGCTTTCTTATACTTAGAATGTGCACAGTCTGATTTTTTTTTTCATCTATTTGCTTTCAACTTCAGATTTTCCCTGGGAGAAACGAGAGTTCACTGACTTCTAAGTTCACAGCTCCTTCCTTCTAGTGCATCGCCTCCTGGCATCCATTGTTGTTGGGATCTAACTGGAATTTTTAGGGTGAAAGCCTGGGCCCGGGCTCAGCCATCTGTCCCCAGTACTCCATGAGGCAAGTGCTAGTGAAAAGCAGAGAAAGAGAGTCCCTCAGTGTGGCCCATATTGGGAAGAGAAATAAATAAGAGGGGGGGTTATTGACCTCTGAGTTTGACTGTGGGGTACTGACATAAGACTTAGGTTTAAAGCTAAAAATCCTGATCAAGATGTGGCCTGCCCTTCATCGCTGGGCTGCAGTCTCTCCTGTAAGGTGGTCTCTACAAATCATCAGAACCCTTCCTGGGCTGCAGGAAGTCCCCCCTCTGGCTGGCACTGGGTTCAGCCTGGGACTCTTGGGTAATAGTAATTCCCTGGAGTCCACTGTTTCAGTAGCCCGATGTCCAAGGATTAGTTACACAACTGCGGGCCCTTTAAAGGTATAAAGTACAGGTGTAATCCAGGAGCAGGAGCTGCACACAGACAAAGAGCAACTGTCTCCACATCAAAGTCCACTTGTTGGAACAGATTACAAGGCTCCAGGGCGATACCAGGACATAGCTCAACTTACAAGGGACTTTACTGACCACACAACTTCTCTATTCTCACCAAGAATCGTTACTTCAGAAATTACCAAATTCTTAGAGGGGACCTGGCTAATTCTCAGGGCCCTGTGCTTAATTAAAATGTAATCATTAAGATCAAGATGGTGAGTGTGTGTGCAAAGGAGAGATGGCTTAATGGTTAAGAGCTCCTAGTCCAACAGAGGACCAAAGTTTAATGCCTAGCAACCACATCAGGTGGCTCCCAACTGTCTTTAAGTACCTCACCTCAGACACCTGTCCTTAAATGTATACATGTACAGACCCACACGGTAGTTAAAAAACAACTAAAAAGATCATCAAGACGGGACTTATCCCAGCACTTGGGAGGCAGAGGCAGGCGGATTTCTGAGTTCGAGGCCAGCCTGATCTACCGAGTGAGTTCTAGGACAGCCAAAGGCTATACAGAGAAACCCTGTCTCGAAAAACCAAAAAAAAAAAAAAAAAAAAAAAAGAAAAGAAAAAAAAAGAAAAAGACGGGACTTAAGGGTGTTGGTTCTATGATAGAGCACTTGCCTAGCATAGCATGGATCTCTCTCTCTCTCTCTCTCTCTCTCTCTCTCTCTCTCTCTCCCTCCCTCCCTCCCCCCTCTGTGTGTGTGCACATGCGTGCATGAGAGAGAGAGAGAGAGAGAGAGAGAGAGAGAGAGAGAGAGAGAGAGAGAGAGAGAGAGAGGTGTTAACCTATAGTGATATAGTGAGCCCTTTTCTTCCTTGGGTCCTCCTTGGAACTTTAAGAGGAGCACACAAAGGAAGCCGACCCTGTGTGAGGTAAACTCCAAGTGCTGATCCAGTCCAGTCTTTCTGGCACTGGTGGAGCCACTTGCCCCACTGGGGTTGCAAGTGACTCAAAGGAGAAGTGTTCACAACAAATGAATCCTAAAACTTCAGAAAGAAATGCATGGGATGTGCCCAGTCAGTAGAGTGCTTGAAAATCCTGCATAAAGACCTATGTTTGAGACCAGGTTCGGTTAAACAGGATGTGCTTGTCCAGGCTGTAATCTCAGCACTTAAGAGATGAAGCAGGATCAGAAGTTCAAGGTTATCCTTGGCTAAATAGCAAGTGTCTTAGAGTTTCTATTGCTGTGATAAAACACCATGACCAAAAGCAACTTGAGGAAGAAAAGATTCATTTTTGCCTCACAGCTTAATTAAACTCATCACTAAGGGAAGCCAGGGAACCTGGAGGTAGGGACTGAGGCAGAAGCCATAAAGGACTACTGCTGACTGATTTGCTCCTTGTGGTTTGCTCAGCCCGTTTTCCTATGAAACTTAGGACCACCAACCCAAGTGTAGCACCACCCACCACAGGCTGGGTCCTCCCACATCAATCACCAATCAAGAAAATGCCATCCAGACTTACCTACAGGCCACTCTGCTGATGGAGACATTTTCTAGATTAAGATTGCCTAACTAGCCAGCACAGTGAGTTTGTGGTCAGCCTGGGCTATATGAGACGCTTTTGAAAAGGAAAAAAGAAAAAAAATGGACAAGCTTTTTGCAACATATGGGGAGTTTTGGTTTGTTTGTTTTTTCCTGGAGAGAATGCATGCTCGTGTGAGTTCTTAGCTGCTGGTTTCAGAAGCTGCATCCCTTGACTATAATAAGCAAGCAGGAGTGTCACAGCAACAAAAGGACTGTCTCCTGCTCCTTTTCTATGTCATCTCTGCCCACACAACGGCGTTGCTAAGGCACGAGGGGAAAAGAATCCAGAACTCAATTCCCCTTTCTGAACATTTTCCCATAGCTGGGGCCCAGCCTTCAGATTTCATTATGGACAGGATTCTTTCAATGTGACAGTGTACACCAGTGAGTGAATGTTAGTTGTGTGCCGTGTGCACAAAAGACTAGAAAGCACATTTTCATTTCAATACTGAGCTGAGCTTCGTTGAGCACTCCTGTAGTCCCAAGCTACTCACAAGCCTGAGGCTGGAGCATCATTTGAACTCATGAGCTTGAGACCTGCCTGGAGAGTGTGCTGAGGTCCCCACCCCACGAAATATTCGTGACTGATAACGTTGAGACCTCTAACAAAGCACTAGGATTTCATGGCATTCCGTGAATGTGAACCGATGCTCTGAGTCGTTCAGCTAACAAATGTTTAATCACGTGGTACATCCCATCATCTCAGCACGAGGGTGTGGTGAGGAGGGAATACATCTGAAATGAAGGAGAAAATAGACTAGACTAGGGTTGATGAGATGGTTCAGGGCGTGAGGATGCTTGTGCTTGCTGCCAACTCCAACAACCTGAGTTTGATCCTCAAAACCTACATAGTAGAAGGAGAGAACCAAATCCCACAAGTTGACCTCTGACCTCCACGTGTGCACTGTGGTACTCATGCCTCGCGCCCCCGCCCCCATTCACACAGTAAAACAAATTAACAGGGAGGAGCAGGTCTAAGGAGTGGAAAGGAGTTGACATTTTAATTGCATGTGTGTCCTGTCTGAGTTTACATGTACCTCATATGTGCAGGAGCCTGGGGGAGACCAGTGTCAGATGTCCTGGCTCTGGAATTACAGGCAGTTGTGAGCAGCCACAGTGGGTTCTGGGAACTGAATCCTGGTGTTCTGCAAACACAGCAAGGGCTCTTAACCACTGAGCCATCACTCCAACCCCAGGTTGAACTTTTACTGTTTATTCTTATCATGATCATTATTTTGTTGTTTGCCTGAGACAGGGATCTCATGCTGGCCAATGCAAGCACCCCTAGCATGGGACTACAGGCCTGAGTTCTCATATCCCACTGAGGTTAAAAATGTACAGTCAGCTTCCCAGAGTACATGATGTTTAAGGTCATGCTTGCTTAAAGAAACAGCAGGAATTCTGAGTTTTGAGTGTGCTTGGGAAAGACTGAAGAAAGGAGAGAGGCAATGAATGATGAAGAAAGTGTGGAGGTGAGACAGGTGAGTTGAGAGGCACAGGCAGAGGCTGGCTCTGCTGCAGAAAAGGGCTAGTCTTGTCTGAAGTCAAAGACCACTTTAAAATGCATTAGGATCAGGGATTCTAGATCAGTTGGTAGAGGGCTTGGGTATCATGTCTGAAACCTTGGGTTTGATCCCCTAAGCATCTCATAAACTGAGTGTGTGGCACATGTCTGTAATCACAGAACCTGGGAGGTAGGGGCAGGAAGATCAGAAGTTCAAGGTCATCCTAGGCTACTCAGAGTTTGAGGTTAGTCTGGGCTACCTGAGACCCTATCAGAAAAACAAAACATATCTCTGAGGGCTGAGACACAGTGTGAGAGCTAAAAAGCTTATTTAAAATTATGAACTGGGAGGTGTAGCTCAGTGGTAGAGTGTCAGAACATTCAAAAATGGAGTCACATAAGGGCAATTGTGAGTACTTGTGAGAAAACTCCATGAAAACAAGAGTTTTGTGACCTCAGTTTCTTCAAAAACAGAATTGTTCTTGGAATGTTTCCATGCTCCTCCCAGGTATAGCAGATCAGAGTGTGTTTACTTCAGCTGTTGTTATTCATATGGCTCTGGGGGGAAACGTTTTTGCCACATGGGTCTTGTCCTTGTGATTGACCCACTCTGGTGATTCTGCTTAACCCTCAGAGTATAAATTGTCTGATGCACTGAATAAAGCTGGCTATCGCATGAGACTTTAGTCTACCTCTATTTTAGGTCCCCATCTCCCAGGTTCATGCCATCAACAAGAACGGTAAATGGTAGAACACCTACCTAACATGCACAAGGCCCTGGGATCACTTTCCGGTGACACACAAAAGAAAATATACTCCTGCGAGGACAGAATCAAATTTCATGGATTTTTAATATGGGCAACTTAGAAAGAAAGCACTTTGTAGAATAAGCCCATGATTTTATAATGTTGCAAAGCAGAAACAAAAACAAAATATCTGAAGGCAACCCAATAAATGCCACCCTCGTGCTTGTGCCTCATATCCCAGTGACATCGGAATGACAGGTGAGGCAGGTGAAATGGAGCTGGCCTGACTGGTTAGTGGGTAAAGAGGTTTGCTGCCAAGACCAGAGAACCGAGATCAATCCCAAACCAACATGGCAGAAGGAGAAGCTGTCCTCCGACCCCTACCGTGTACTGAAGGGGGCTCTCTAACAGGCCTGAGCACAGCAAACATGGAGCTGGCAGGTCCTGTCCTCTCCCCTTCCCTCTCACTTGCTAAACCATTAGGTTACATTCCTAAGACTAGCCCCTAAGGTCCATTCCCTTATTTGGCTACCGACTCATTTCTCTCACTAAGGTTCCATCAATGAAAATCCAAGGTCCAGCAATCAAAACTCATTCTACGGCTACTCTGGCTATCCTGTCCAATCAGGACTTACTAACTCAGCCTAGCACAGACTTCCCATTTTTCTCCTTCCAACTCTCACTCCTGCAAAAACACCTGCTGCTTGCTGTCTGCCTTTGCCCAACACAGAGGCACCCCCTCCCTGCTTGCTTGTTCCTACTGGGTAATACATCTCCTTTGTGCTGAGAATTCTGTGTCTGGCTCTGAGAGGCCCTCCCTTACACACACACACACACACACACACAAATGAATAAATGTAAAATATTTAAAGTAGAAATAAATTACATTATATGGCATTATGTTAATATTTCATTTTCTGTAAGCATGTTTAAGAAAATCATTAATGTGTACAAATCATATATTCAAACCTAATCTTTAGGACACATGTACTGCAGACTCTTTTATATTTAGAGGGAATTAAATAACAAAGAGAAAATATTTTACTTTATTTTTATCAAAAAGAATTGCCGTTTGCAATTTTATAAAGCAGAGGGCTAACATCAGGCAGAGAAAGAAGTAGACAGTTGCCCGTGGTGCTCTCGCAGTGAGTAAGTCTGGGGATCACATGAGTCCGTGGCAGTGGGTGGGGCGCTGACAGTCACACCTTGGTCCTCAGATGCACGTGTCTAGGACCTTTGTACAGATTCTAATGTAGCCCGCTGTAGGAATTAGATGTGTGATTTGGCTTGTGTAACTGAAAAAAAAAAAAAAAACAGAGATGGGATGTCAGGAATAGAGAAGCCCCCACATTGTTGTATCTAGGAAGAGAGGGGGGAGGGGGAAAACAGTGTTGATGCTGAGGTAAAGCAAGGCATAATAAAAATGCATAAGATTAATTTTCATCTCATAAATAATGAATAAAACAGAGGAATGCTTAAAAGCTATAACTGGACTTTTTTTTTTTAGGACCTTTCTAGGAAGAAATAATGATATCTCACTCCTGAGCACAGGAAATACATTAGCTACTATGAAGGCAAATTATCGGATACAAATGTTGACCCTGACAGCTGGGGTTGTGCTCTTCAGTTCTAGGAGAAGATAACAGACAGCCTTGGCCCTTTGGAGCAGGGAATGAAACTAGTAAGTTTCTCTGAAAAGCAACGACCTAAAGGAGGGGTTTCCTCCCCTCCCTCACAGGAGAACCACAAAACTGCCAAAACAGAAGCGCCAAGGAAGTTGGCTCTGAGTGCAACTCTAGAAAGCAAAAAGCTCAAGATGAAGTCTCTTCTGGATGTGAGATGCGCTGTGGTGAGGGAGCCCATGAAACACCTAGAGTGCCCTGCAAAGCCACTCAAAGTGTCCAGTGGGGAGCTCTTCCAGAAACATCACAGACACACACAGGATGAACAACAAAAAAAGACACACTCTCTCAAAAGACACAAAAGGGCAATCTGAAAAGGTATGAGATTTGATTATGGTTCACAAAAACACAGAACAAATAGATAAACAACATGAATGATAGAAATACTTTTGGGGGCTGGAGAGATGGCTCAGTGGTTAAGAGCACTGACTGCTCTTCTAGAGGTCCTGAGTTCAATTCCCAGCAACCACATGGTGGCTCACAACCATCTGTAATGGGATCCAATGCCCTCTTCTGGTGTGTCTGAAGACAGCTACAATGTACTCATATAAATAAAATAAATAAATCTTTAAAAAGAAAGAAAGACTTCTGTAGAATAATCTTTCAAGTTCTTCCAAGTTTTTTTTAAATCCAATTTTAAATGAATAAAATGGGCTGAGCATGTAACTGTGTTAGCAGAGTGCTTGCCAAACAAGTTTGAGGACCTGAGTTCAATCTCCAGCAACCACATTTAAAAAAAAAAAAAAAACAAAAAAACAAAAAAACCAGGCAGACAGAAGAGTCCCTTGGGCCTGCTGGCCAGTCAGTCACATGAGCTCCAGGTAATGAGAGACCAATTTCAAAAAAAAAAAAAAAAAGAATACAGTTAAGAGGGGAAAAAATAACACATCAGCCTCTGATATCCACAGCACTTGCACACATGTGAATGCATGCTCGCACACAATGAGCACACATGAACACATACAATGACATATACCACACACATACACAGAGAGGAAGGAGGAAAGATTAATAGAACAGGTAAATAGGTGTAAGTGCCCTGAACAAAGGTATGTTCATACACCTTGATACAAGCATAACACAGGACATCGAGTCATATTTAGCAAGAAGAAAACTTAATGTCATCCATCATTCTCATTGATAGACTAAAAAAAGAGGCCACAGCACCATTTTCTCTTTCTTTCTTTCTTTCTTTCTTTCTTTCTTTTTGTTTTTGTTTTTTGTTGTTGTTGTTGTTGTTTGTTTTTTGAGACAGGGTTTCTCTGTATAGCCCTGGCTGTCCTGGAACTCGCTCTGTAGACCAGGCTGGCCTCAAACTCAGAAATCCGCCTGTCTCTGGCTCCCAAGTGCTGAGATTAAAGGTGTGAGCCACCACTCATTTTCAAGATGCAGAAAAAGCAAACAGTGTAAAAAGACTGCGGCGGTGTAGCCGAGTCTTGTTGTCTCCCTCCCGGAGATTAAAACCTTCCATCTTGGAGGAAAGCCCCTTAAAGCACAGGATGCTAAAGAAGAGGTGAAACAGCAGGATGTACCAACTGTGCAGGGAAGCTCCTTGTGTTTCCTTAACAATTCAAAGGCTTCAGGAAGACCCTGAAACTGACCAGATTCACTAGGCACCTCCTTCCCCAGCTTCTATATGCAGTAAGCACTGCTGAGAGGCACTCTCAACAAGCTAAGCTATCTGACAAGACTCGGACTGACCAAACTAACAGAAGAGACCAGCTGAGCCACCAGAATAGGACACTCTCCAACCTGTTGACCTGCTTGTAGGCTGTGTGGTGTACTCCAAGTTTCCAGCTTTCTTGAGCTGTCGCCCATGATGGGATAGGCTTTGGTGATGTAGCTCTCTTTCCGTCATTTCTGCTTCTGTAAGTAGCCCCAAAACAACCTTTTGGCTCACCATGTTAGATCTTGGTGGTATCTATACTTTGTCATACATTCTCTATCTGGAGTGAGAAGACATTTGCTCACATCTCCTCAGGAACAGTGTCACACAGCAATGGCTCAGTTGATAAAGTACTTACTGTACAAGTATGAAGACTTGAGTTTGGATCCCTAGAACCTATGATGTAAATACGGGGTGGGGAGACAACTGTGGACATTTAGAAGACCATTTAATTTCTTCTGATGCTCCTGACCCCAGCAGCAGCTGCATCCCAGCTTCTCAGAGCTCATCCCAGCTTGCCCCTGAGCTCTGAGCAATGGCACGTGCATCTCTTGCTCTTTGCCTTTTCAATAAATAATTTCATAATTAACTAAGTCCCTTTCTGAAACATCTAAAGCAGCTTCAGTGTTTCTAACTAGTTACTAAGTGAAACAGGTGTTCCTGCATCACCCTTGGCAGTGAGACCTTGGGAAGGTTTCCTATGGAATCAAACTTAGAACTAAGATGGCTTCCCTTGGTGCTTTCCTGGGGTCTGGCCAATGGGGGAGTTACACGGAGTTTTTAAAAAGGCAATAGAGTTGTAAAGAGAGCACAGAGAATGCATGGAAATGTCACATTAGGGTGCTGGATGGTTAAACATGCTTATAAACAGGTGCATCTAGAAAGGTTTTAGTCCTTAAAGAAAAGGCCAAGGAAATGGTATGGTAGGTAGAGTGCAAATGTGAGGACTGGACTGTTGATCTCCATGACTTCAGTACAAGAGCCAGGCTTGGTGCCTACCTGTGGTCCTAGTGCTCTCGGGGCAGAGAAGGTATCTCTGGGGAGAGCTGGGTAGCCTGACTAGCCATAACTAATTCTGTGAGAGACCTTGACTCAACCAAAAAGGTGGAAAGCATCAACCTCTTCATCTACACACGTGCACCCACACACAGACAAACATGCACGGATATTCATGCACACACACACACACACACACACACAAACACACACACACACTATAAATTAGAAAAATAGTCAAAGTCGGTGACTTTATCTCAGAGTGAATTTGGTCAGGGAAGCAAGCTGATACAAACATTTATTTGGTAAGTAGAGGTGACCATGGTGGCTTCCATTTGGCCTACTCTACAGTATTTTTTTTCTCCAGGACTGAAGAAGCCGGTGCCAGGCTACTTTACTATTATGCATTATGCATGTCAGAACAAGAATGACTACGTGGCAAGTTCAAGAACCGAAGGAGCTTTCTGTGAAGTGGACCAAAGCCAAAGCCAGTCAAGCACCTGACCTTTGAAAGCTCTTGTGTGGATAGCGGGCATGCCATTCCTTTGGGTCTCTAGGAAAGAGTGCCAGTTCTACAGCATAGCCAATCCGTCTTCCAAAGCCCATCACCCTGGCAAATAACTGAAGTCCCTTTGGGAAAGGTTAGGAGGGAGATTTACAATATAAAACTTTGGCTGTGTGTCAGGGATCTTCTGCTGGGAACCTGGCTCTCCTTTAGTCAGCTGGCTCTTGGTGTGTAAATGTGGAAGTCTTAGACTCGGTTAAGGGGATGAGATTCTGGTGCATCATTTAAGTCGGATTCTGCTGATCAAGCCTTGAGCTTTGAGCTTCCTCATGTCATGCTGAATACAAATGACAATAAATGACTGCACAGAAGTGAAATTTCAGTCAACTGCCCATCTAACTCAGATGTGTGGACACTGTAATCCAGCACCAATGATTCTGGGGGCAACTGTAGAGAAACTCTGTCTCAAAAACCAAACCGCCCCCCACACCCCCAAAAAAAGACCAGGCTGGCCTTGAACTCACAGATCCACCTGCCTCTGCACCCCAATCCCTGTGTGCTGGGATTAAAGGAATGGGCCACCACACCTGGCTACTTCCTGATCTTAAGAGCCACCTGTTATGAACTGTAATGTAACTATCTGGTGTGCAATATATCTGATATGTGAGCCCTGTGAAAGGGGTCGAACCCCACAGGTTGAGCTCCACTGCTTTAGAATTTTCTGAGTCTTAATGAGCTTTCCTCCAGGATGCAATGTTTCATTCCGTTCAGCAGGAATTACTACACAGCAACCCTCCCTTAGAGATCAAGGCTCGCCCATTTGCAGCTCTCCCTGGACAGAGGGCTCTTGATTAGCCAGCCCCTCGTGTCCTTGCAGCCTCCCTCCCTCCCTCCCTCCTTCTTGCTTGTGCAAGCCAAGGCTGCCACCTCCCATACCCAGGCCCAAGACAACCTTGAATTATAACTTTACTTTTTATCTGGTGTCTTCCTGCCTTGTGACTTCTTGTAACCCCTCCAGCCCCAGAAACCCGTAGGAACAAGAAACTCCCTTTGTTCTCAGGAACTGAAGGTTCTTTTACTTCAGGACCTCTAGTGCTGCTCTTCTTTGGAACTGAAGAGAACTGTAGGATCCTCTCTCCCTTCAGGGCCTCCCCATGGCTGTCTATGGCTTTGATGCTGCCGCTGCTCTTCCAATAAGGCTCCCCTTAAAAGTAATTATTTCAGTTTCATTACTATAAATCTGTCATCTTTTATTTCTAACGCTTCTCAGACAGGAATGGCAGATGGATGGAGGTCTCTGCCACTGGATACCTCATACCAATTTTCAAACACCCACTTCTTTCCAATTGATGCCTTATTTGAATAAAAGGGACTCTCTGCAGTTGTAGATTCCCATTGTTTTATAATTCAGTCAGTCACAGAATTAACTCCTGTGTTTGTTTTTCAGAAGCCTGAGCTTAGCCACTGCAGGAGGTGGGACTTTCTTAAAGGATAGTCAGATGCAAAGTGTAATTATGGATGTCCCCAAAATACCCTGGTGTGGGTAAAATCACCTTAACATGGTGGTGGGGGGGGGGGTGATAGCCAAAACCTTGCATATGCTAGGCAAGCCATGTGCCTCTGAGCTGTATCACTGCCGATGCCCATGTTCTAGGACAGGGTCGTTTGCTACAGCCAGACTGGCCCCAGCTTTCAATTCTGCCTCAGCCTCCCAGGTGCTGGCAGTTCAGGCTGGGCTTCCTTTCATTTGGAGAATTCCCAGCACCAGTTTAAAGCCCTGAGGCTTTCTAGAGATCACATTCAGGTTTGTGGAAGTTGTCATGGAGTGTCACGCATCAGACAAAGCCACTGTGTATGACATTCTTCTACCTTGTTCCCAGGGCCCTTTGGCTCTGGGCCACTTCTGGAAATCCAGCTGATATTGCAGCACTTCTGAGTTGTCCTTGAAGGGGGACACTGTTGACACAAGGTCACTGAGCCTGCTACCTGGGAACATAGCTGCTCCACCTGGATCCCCAGTCTGGCCCTTAGGCTGTCCCTCATGCTCCTGCTGCCCTGTGTGTACCTGTTTGGCCCTTCCACGAGTGCTGCTGTGGCACAGTGGTGTTCCCTTCCCCATCACTGACTGCTTCTGCTGGATCCGCTTTTTTGCCAGCTGTCAGCCATGGCTGGGACTTCTGGTGAGGTCACACTATCCTCTAGGGCCAGTCGGTCTCCTTCACGGTCACCATTCTCTGCCACCACCACCACCCCCTTTTTTTTTTCTAAAACAGGCAGGATTCAGTTTCCTCTTCCCCATGCTCCTATGGGGAAAGGAGCGGCTTGGGGCCAGGGTGTCACTACAGTGTCACTTGTTCTCCTTATACAGGTCCATGATGGCCAGAGATGGCCTCAGAGGCTGTGGGGGCTGGGGAGGTTGGTTCCAACGTATTACACTGCACATCAAATGCTTCCAGAAATCTCATCACTAAATTGGTTTGCCTGGCAGATTTCTGCCGCTGAGATCCACTTTGTCCTTTAGGAAGGCATCCCTGGGCTGCATTCCTACCGTGAACAGAGCATGGATACTTGTCCTAGACGATGTCTTAACTGCGGCTCAGTCACTGAGCAAAGGCCTGGCTGATGGTACAGGCCTCACTCCTCTCTGAGTGCAGTCTCCACTGCAGGGTCCATACATTTTTCTTTTGATATTCTCAAAGGGAAATGGCTGTGGTGTGTGTATGTGTGTACACCCACATGTAGACACGTAAGCCTGCATGCTCGCACACATACATGCTGCCAACAGCTAGGGAGGCAGAAACAAACCCAAGCAGGCACTCTATTCTATAAGTAAAGGGCAGAACAGACACGGAGGAGGGAGTGGCCTATGACATGAAGTGCCATTGGACAGGAAAGATGAGGACTGGGAACTGACCACAGACATGATTGACAGGGAAGCCACTGTAGCCCTGACAGGAACAGTTTGCTGGAATGGTTGGTATGGGGAAACTCAGCTGGTGTAGGGCTAGGGTAGAGCAGAAAGAGGAAAGGTAAAGATGGTCTATAGATGGTTATTAGGAAGTTTAGCGGTAAAGAAAGTGGGCAGCAGGTAAAGGGGGAAAGCAGGTAAAAGCCAGTGTGCTGTATAGTCATTAAGGATGAGCTGTGCCCAGTGGCACACTGTGCAATCCTAACACTTAAGAGAATTACCGGGCTTCAGGAGGACCAGGAACCCAAAGCGAGTCTCAGCCACATAGTGAGCTCCAGGAAAACCTACGCTAAACGAAATCCTACCTCAAACAATACAACTAAACAATAAAATAAGAGAAAAACAATCAAAATAATGTCCTTGGGCTGGGGGTGAATGTAGGTCAGTTGGCAGAGTGCTTGCCTGGCAGGCATGGCATTCTGGGCTTCATCCCCAGCACCGTATGAATCAAACTGTGGTAAAGCACATCTGTAATCCCTCTCAGGAAGAGGAGGCAAGAGAAACAGAAGTTCAAGCTTACTCCCAGCTATATACAGAGTTTAAAGCCACCCTTTGAACTCTAAATAAAGGCTACATGAGACCTTTATTTCACAAACAATAACAGTAATAATAAAATATCCTTGTTGGCTTATGGAGCTAGCTCAGCAGAAAATGAAAAATTGATACTATGGGCCAGTAGCAGGAACAAATGGCATAGACCCCAAGCTGGTTTTTTTTTTTTTTTTTTTTTTTTTGAGGTCTTCTGTATCCCAGGTTGGCCTCAAATTCACTATGCAGCTCAAGACAATCTGGAACCCCTGATGCCCCACCCCATGCCCCTCCCATGGCTGGGATTACAGGCATGAATCACCATGCTCAGTTTGTTATGCAGTGCTGGGGACTGAAACAAGGGCTTCATGCATTTCAGGCAAGTTCACCATTTTGGCTGGACCGCCTAGCTATTGAGCCCCTGAGATCTACTCATCTCTGTCCCCTTTTCCCCGGCACTGGAGCAAAACACATATGTAGCCATCCCCCATGCCCTAGAATTTGTGCAGCAAGCACTTTACCAACTGAGCCATCTCCCAGCCCTGAAATCACATGTTCAATCTGATTTATAATATTGATCGTCAGGAAGCAAGTGCTTGCCAGCCCCAGAAAATCAGCTTCAGAGGCTGCAGCTGGGCTCCCGGGAGCATCTTCTCTGGGAAGCACATCTCTAAGGACAGGAAGTTGAGGCAAAGGTATACTTAAGGGTAGCCAGAGAAGGGGGACTTTCTCAAGGTCACTGGTGGTCCAGATTACATTGGGATATCAGGTAGGAATAGAGGAGAGAAAGAAGCAATTGTGTCTGACAGTCAATTGAGTTCCATTTAGAACTGGAAGGGAAGACGGGGGGGGGGGGGGATGGTGGTTAGGAAAGTCGTCTATTTTAAGTAAATGGATGGGGTGAGGATGAGCCAGTTAAATTAGCTAAGAAACAGTGCTGGGAAGGAGGAGAGAAAATAACCTATTTTAAGAAAGTGGATAGGGTACTGATGATTTCATCACATTAGCTCAGAAACCAGTCAGCGTTCATTATGGCTTTCAGGGCAGAGGGCCAGGGACTCTGACCTGTGGCCGTTGGAGACACGGGCAGCAAGGAGCAGTCAGAAGCAAAGATGGGTGTATGGCAAGACAGAGGTAAAAAATGATACATCCTTTAGTGGGGCTGCAGTTCAGCTGGTACACTTCTGACTTCTGCAGACACAAAGCATGTGTGTGCATGCGCACACACTCAATCTCTGTCTCTCATACACACAAATACACACACACATACATAGTAAAGATTGATAAATCTCTCTTTAAAATGTTTTTAATTAAGTCTGAGGTGCTATGTACACAAGAGTGGAAATGCCTTCAGGGACCAGAAGAGGGCACGGTATCCCTAGGGGCTGGGAGTTAGAGGCACTTGTGAGCTACCCAGTGTGGTGCTGGGAACTGAACTCGGATCCTCTTCAAGAGCTGTACCTGTTCTTGATCACTGACCCACCTCTGCAGCCCCGGCAGCTCAGGTGTATTCATTAATTTCGGGAGGAGCACCATTCTCCTCTGACTGATGAGGGTGGGGGAGGGGATAGGTGCCTTGCAGAAGCTCTGAGGCGGCCCAGCAGCCTGACTTTATCACCTAGACTTCTGGACAGCCAAAAATGCCTTTCGTCTGAGATATAGTGAAGGCGCTATATCTTTACACAGTGAGTGTCCACCTCAGGTTACTGAGACTTTCGTTTCATCACAGAACCTTGCAGTAGAAAAGTCTACCTTCGTTGCTGTTGTTTGGAGAAAGATTCCTACTATGCGTCCCAGAGCATGCCCACTTTACATTTTTCCCTGTGTGAGCTGAGGTAGAGCTGTGGTGGTCTGGGAAGCAAGAGTGTCTTCACGTTAATTGTCTCAGGTGGCTGAGGCGATCACCAGGCACAAGCACAGCAAACACTATTTACCTAATCTCTTTCCACGGTATATAAATCTGTGTACACAGATGTGGGTCTACAGAAAGATAACTTGTCAGGTTCCATTCAGTGCCTGCATTAGTAATAGGCAGTTACAGTCACATGGTTTACCCAAGGAAAGGGGTGGGTGGGAAATGGAGAGAAGGGAGGGGGATGTGGCTGGGAACAGCAGCATATGCCTAAGAGGTGGAGGCAGGAGGATTACAAGTCCCAAGCTAGCCTCAACCACATAGGAAGACGGTTTCTACAAAAACAAATGAGTAAAGAAATAAGCACAATTTCATCTCTGTGTTTATTATTGCATTTTGTACTTTGTCTGTGTATGTGTGCGCAGGCATGTGTGTGTGTAAATGACTTTATGTGTGAGTGTATCTGTGAGTGTGTGAGTGTGAGTGTGAATGAGTGTATTGTGAGTGTGTGAGTGTGAATGAGTATATGTGTGAGGGGTGTTTGTGAATGTGAATGGGTGTATGTGTGTGAGTGTGAATGAATATGTGTGTGAGTGTGTGAGTGTGAATGAGTTTATGTGTATGAGTGTGAATAACTGTGTGTGTGAATGTATCTGAGTGAGTGTGTGAGTGTGAATGAGTGTATTGTGTGTGAGTGTGTGAGTGTAAATGAGTGTGTGTGGGAATGTATGTGAGTGTAAATGGGTATATGTGGGGGGTGTGAGTGTGAATGGTATATGTGTATGAGTGTGAATGAATATGTGTGTGAGTGTGATGAGAGTATGTGTGTGAGTGTGTGTGAATGAGTATATGTGTATGACTGTATAAGTGTGAATGAGTGTACTGTGTGAGTGAGCATGTGAGTGTGTGAGTATGAGTGAATGTGTGTGTGAGTGTGAGTGTGTGAATGTGTATGTGTGTGTGTAAGAGAAAGAGTGTGAATGAGTGTCACCTGGAGTACAGGGGAAGACCCTGTGTGTCTTCTATCACTGTCTGCCTTACCCCTTTTGTTTCATTTTATTTGAGACAGGGTCTCACTACATAGGCCTGTCTGAACTCAGAGATCTTCCTGCCTCTGCCTTCTGAGTGCTGGGATTAAAAGCGTGCACCACCACCACCACCCGGCCAGGACAGGATCTCTTAATGCACCTCGGGTCCACCATTTTGGCTATGCTGGCTGGCCAGTCGGTCTGAGGAATCCCTGTCTCTGCTCCCTGACACCTGGCTCTCCACTCAAGTCCTCAGGCCTATACAGAAAGAGCTCTACCCACTGTGCCACCTCCTCAGGCCCTAATCCCGCCTCTCAGCTGGGTATGTCTATTCTAGCAAATACAAGCTACTGTTTTACCTTGTAGGATGTGTGTAAATGTTTTCTTCTGCCACAACTGCTGTTGTGCAGCCTTCATTTGGGCTGGTTTCATCGTTTTGCTGTAGGAAATAGCTTTACAGTGTATACCCTACAGCCAGAACACATGTATATACTTAAAAATACATTGGACAGGGGCTGGAGAGACAGCTCAGTGGTTTAAAGCATGTCTACTTCCAGAGGACCTGAGTGTGGTTCCTAATACATGCATCTGGTGGCTCACAACTGTCACTCCAGCTCCAGGGGAATCCAGCGCCCCCTCTGGCCTCTGTGGGTACTGTGCACTTGCAGGACACATGCATACACACAGGCAAAACACTTGTACGCATAAAATAAAAATAAAATAAAAAACAGAAGCGTTGTGTGGGGAGGGATAGATGGTTTTATGCTAAGAAGCATCACCCACTGTTCTGGAATTGACATTGTGAATAGATGTGCCGTCTCTTGGAACAGGTGAGTAGGTATTTTGGGCTTGTCCCTCACCTGCCAATTATACACTTATAGGACAAACTCTGAGGTGGACTCGCATGTCTTACTTGGCACAGCATCCCCAGTTGCACTGGGTACAGGCAGGCGTTCAGTGTGGATTTGGCAAGGAGACAGAGTGGATGAGAGGACCATATCAAGTCTCCAGTGAGAGTCTCTGGAGACCTTTCTGCCTTGCAGACCACAAACTAATGTGCACATGCAGCTTTCAGTCAAATCGACATGGGCAATAATGGCAGAAGGAGGCTGAAGAAATGACCTCATTTCTCACAGCTCTCCAAACACCATGTGGCAATTGCCTTATTCTGAGCAAAATTCCTGCAATAGTCGTGCCCCAATTCTCCTTGAGAGCTTAAGTAATGCATCTCTGCTGTCTTCCATCTCTTACCTCATCTGTCATGGCGCCCGAGTCACACCAGCTGAACGTCCTCACAGCTGCAAAGATGTGGTATTCGCTGCTTGCTCGGACATGTTTTCTGAGAAAGGGGTCCAAGGACCTTCTGAAGCAGGGTTATTCTTGAATGACCAGGGCATTGTGAACTCACAACTTCCATTTATAGAAATTCGATACTCCTGTAGCAACTGATATTTAGCCAAACCAACATAGAAGAATTCAGTGAGCCCACGCAGATACAGTCGAGCGCATTACCATTACTGTGGCAACACTAGCCCCTCGGCAGTGTGTGCATCAAAAGTGCAGCACCTTGTTTTTGTGACATTACAGCTGCGCAGGTCTGAGTGCAGTGGTTAATGACCCGTCTCACCAAGCTTTGTTTCCGTTCGCTTGCTCACCATCATGAAGGGCAGTAATACAGCACAGTTCTGGGGGGTGGGGGTGGGGGAAGTCGAGCTTTATTTTTAGCTTAAATGAAAGGTATGTTCAGAGTAAGCAAATAAAGATAGCCTTTTATCTAACCTGCCACCAGGGAGTAAGCTACACCAGACTGTGTTAAATGGTGATGGTGGTGGAGGTGGTGGTGGTGGAGGTGGTGGTGGTGATAGTGGTGGTGGTAATGGTGGTGGTGGTGGTGGTGGTGGTGGTGGTGGTGGTGATGGTTGTGGTGGTGATGGTGGTGGTGGTGGTGGTGGTGGTGGTGGTGGTGGTGGTGGTTATAGTAATGATGGTTATATAGTAATGATAGTGGTAGTGATGATGATGGTGATGGTGGTGGTAATGATGGTAGTGGTGGTAGTGGTAGTAATGGTAATGGCAGTAGTGATAATGATGATGATGGTGGTGGTGGTGGTGGTGGTAAAGGTGGTTCCTGCAGGGCTGGAGATGGAACTCAGAGCCTTGTATATAGCAGGTAAGTATTCTGCCTCTGAGTCCCATAGTGATAAGTTTTAAGTCGTGAAATACAATAGGATTGTTTACAATTTCAAGTAACACAAACATTTTTTTCTAATATCTATAATGGGAAAAATATATACATGTATATGTATGTGTACATGTATATGTTGTATATGTATATGTTGTATATGTATATGATGTATATGTATAATATATATCATGCCAAAATCATAAGATCTGATAATCTAGCATAATCTTTCTTAATACATTAATTAATTTCTGCATGTCTGTGGGTGACAATATGCACAATTCGTACATGGATATTTTACAATGTGGATCCCATGGGTCCAACTCAGGTTATCACGTTGGTCAGCAGGTGTCCTTACCTGCTCAGCCAGCTCCCTGGCCCTAGGTTTTTCTTTTTTAATAAGCTTTTTAGGGAGCTGGGGATATGGATCAGTGGATACAATGGTTTTATAGCATACAAAAGCACTTGGTTTTGATACCCCATGGTGACTCATGACTAGAATCCCAGTATTTGGGAAAGGGTGGCAGGAAGATCAGAAATTCAAGGCCATCCTCAGCTACATAACTTGAGGCCAGCCTGGGACACATGAGACCCTGTCTTGAAAACATATACAAAAATTCACACAAATCACAGCTGCACAAGCTCAATGAATTTTCATAAAGCAAATAACTGTTTGGCCTTAACCTTCAGAACAGTCAGGTACTGTCTAACGATGCCTCCTGAGGACTTCACATATAGCAGTGAGCTGACAGGGTTTCTCTGTGTTGCCATGGCTGTTCTGGAATTAGCTCTGTAGTACAGGCTAGCTTCAAACTTACAAAGGTCGATCCACTTGTCTCTGACTCCCAAGTGCTGAGATTGAAGGTGTGTGCCAACATGCCCAGCAACAGCACACTTTTTATTGCCACGTCACAGAGCACTGTCACTAAGCCTCTAGAGACCCTGCCCACCCTCTATTAATTTTGTCCCCATTGTACAGTGCTAACCCTGGAGTACTTTACAGATTTGGTAAAGCATCTGGAAGGACAGTAAATACAGCATGTAAAGTGTTTAAAGACTTGCCTACCTGGCAGGGGAGACCCCATGGTCAGGAAGGAGGTTTTCCAGGGCAAGGCTCTCATTCATCATTCTTCATGTGTGCCCATCCCTGCATTTTCTCCACGTCCAAGGATTTCAGCTGCACCACCTGTGGTAGTAAGGACTGCATGCATACTCTTCTTCAAAAAAAGTTTGAAGAAAGCATCCTGCATACATGGAAGCAGAAACTCCATAGTTCTTTTGTGTAAATACCTGTGCCATTGTGAGCTACCACTCTATGCCCTCTTGGCCAGGGAGCCTCCTAGGGTCCACAAACTATAGAGTTTAACAGATGCTCCACAGGGCTCAGTTGGTAAAATGTTTGTCACACAAGCATGAAGATCTAAGTTCAAGTTCCTAGTACCCACATAAAATGGTGTGGCTGTGTGTAACCCAGTGCTGGGAAGGAACTTGGGGCAGGGTGGGACAAATGGATCCCTGAAGCTCATTGGCCACGCAGCCTAGTCAAACTGATGAGTTCCAGCTTTAGTGACAGATTGTCTCAAATATATGCAATTATAGAAGCCAGGCATAGTGGCTCACACCTTTAATCCTTGCACTCAGGAGGCAGAGGCAGCAGGATCTCCATGCGTCTGAAGTCAAGCTGACCTACATAGTAAGTTCCAGGACAGACAGGGCTACATGGTAAGATACTGACTCAAAATAATGAAAATAATAATAGTAATATGAAGAGAAACTGAGGAAGACACTTAACGTTCACCTCTACCTCCATAAGCATGCACACCTGCATGTACATGTGCACACACACACATATATGTACTGTCCTGGCTGGTTTTGTGTGTCAACTTGACACGAGCTGGAGTTATCACAGAGAAAGAAACCTCCCTTGAGGAAATGCCTCCATGAGGTCCAGCTGTAAGGCATTTTCTCAATTAATGATCAAGGGTGGGAGGGCCCATTGTGGGTGGTGCCATCCCCGGGATGGTAGTCCTGGGTTCTATAAGAAAGCAAGCTGAGCAAGCCAGGAGGAGCAAGCCAGTAAGTAGCATCCCTCCATGGCCTCTGCATCAGCTCCTGCTTCCTGACCTGTTTGAGTTCCAGTCCTGACTTCCTTTGGTGATAAACAGCAATGTGGAAGTGTAAGCTGAATAAACCCTTTCCTCCCCAACTTGCTTCTTGGTCATGATGTTTTGTGCAGGAATACAAACCCTGACTATGATATGTACCACACATACATTCACACAATCCACTCCACAGGATATAACTCATGTTTGGAATGGTAAGCTAGGGCAGAGACCTGAGATTGAGGAGGTCATCAAGAAGGTCACTGCTGTTGTGGATACAAGTTGCCTCCTGAACATTTATGTTTACATCCAGAGATTACTGCTAAGTCAGCCTGAGTCGGGAGAGAAGCTTTTTTCTGCAGTGGGTGATGGCTACTTCTGAGACTCAGTGAACATCCTGAGAATAAGAGGCTATTGATGTGGCCTAGTGGCTCAAAGCTCAGCCATAAATGGAAGAAAATCAGACATTCATATCACTCCCTTCAAGCCTCGGGGAGCGTTGCAGAAGAGGGGCAGAAAGCATGTAAGAGCTGGGAAAAGGGCGGAAGTGTGGTGTTGGTATTAGTTGGAAGATTCACAAGATACCCACACCCAGCTACATAAACAGCTGATAGGGGGCACTCTTCAGTGGACCTGCCTGCACACTGATCAGTGAGCTGAAAGAACTCAGCTTTTATGAGAAGTCACTCATGCTGGGGCAGGCTTTTTGGTGATGCCTCACCTTTGAGCAACCTTTGCTCTTGTTAAGTAGCCCCTCCCCCACGCTCCTGCAATAGCCCCAATGAGCCCCCAACTCACCAGACTAGATTTGTGTGGAACTGCTTCTTTCTTCTTTCATCAGTGCTCTGAGGGGTGGAAAGATGTTGGTTTACATCTCTCCAGGAAAAGTCACAGAGCAGCAGTGTTTGCGGACAATGTGAAATAATGTACGGCACACAGCGGTTGCTGATCACGACTTGACTGTTGTTGGCTCATATTTTCACTATGCTACTTTTATGATGCCATGCTGTTTTGGAGTACAGCTATTCCTGGGCTAGAGGTGTGGCTCAGGGGTCGAGTGTTTATCTCACAGATAGAAAGCTCTCTTTTACCCAAGCAACTGCAAAAAAAATTAACCAAATGGAAATGCTTCCTGTCCGACACACCGGCTCTAGGGCCATGCATCTCATGCTTTCCGTGTCTCTTGCTCACAGTAGGCCATGTGGGGCTGCCCGACTTCACCCAGGGCTCTCTAAGTACACACTGTTCTCTTCCTGGTGAAGCTGCCTCAAGGCGGATTTCTCTGAATTCACTCCTACCATGAAGTGACTTGATATTGTACAGTTTATTGTTAGGATTCTGATAGTTCCTTGTTACTCTTTTCAGCTTTTAAGAAACACTGTGTGCATGGGCGGTTTGCCTGCACGTGTCTATGCACTGCTGCTTGTGTCTGATGTCTGTAGAGGCCAAGAGAACTCATTTTGGCTCCCCAAGAACTGAAGTTACAGACAGTTGTGTGTTGCCGTGTGGGTGTCAGGAGTCAAACCTGAGTTCTGGGAGCGTGCTCTTAACCACTGAGCTGTCTCTCCAGCTCGTACCAGTTACTTTTTAAAAATCATTATTTGCCTGTTCTCAAAAGTCATCCACCAACCTGACTAATATAAGTCTATGACTTCTAGATTTTAAAAGGTTTTAATGAGCACGTTTCGAACACCCAAAAGCATAAGTGGAAAGATACAACCAATATCCATTCATTTGTGCTATCGATTGTTTTGAGACAGGGTCTCATGGGGCCCAGGCTGGCTTGGAGACAGGGTCTCATATGGCCCAGGCTGGCCTGGATTCACTACGTAGCTGAGGATGGTCTTGAACTCCTATTGTTCTGCTTCTACCTCCTTTGTGCCAGGATTACAGGTATGTGCTTCCTGTTTCCTTTCACTGATGTGTGTGTGGTGACTCACTGCCTCTGCCACCTTTACCAGGTGACTTTCATGGAGAGTAAAAGGCTTTCTCCCAGGGATGTGTATATTGGGTGGACAGGCTATGCTGACTCTGGCTCCCGGTAGAAGCTTTAACGTATTACGGGTATGGTTCTGCTTCGATTCACAGGAGCCATGCTGCACATACTGAAGGTCTCTGCTGCGGTAGGTTACAACCAGCTGGGATGCAGCTGTTTAGTGTGAGATGGCCCACCAACAGCTCTGGGTATGGTGCGCCTGGATGCAGGTATTGGACGCCTGCCCATTCCCGTGGGCATGGGAGGGTAGGGCTGTCCTGATGGACCACAGTGAGTGTGGCACAACTTGATTGTTAGTGACATGCTGATGTTGTTAGTGTCTGGAGCCTACAAGGGTGACTTTTCAGAGAACCTGGTCCCTGATCTGCTAGAGGAAGGCTGCTCAGCTACTTCCTGGAGCTGAGGGTGAGTGCGTGGTTGGTGTTTCTCAGACTTTGTAATTAGGCTAAGCTGAGAACAGGCTGTTCAGCAGCTTCTTGGGACTGAAGGCAGATTCATAAGGCTGCCTGCCTGTTTTTGTCAGGGCCTTGGTGAGAACCAAGCCAGTTATGGAAGGCCACTCAGCTGTTTCCTGGGACTGTGGGTGGGTGAGGAGGCCACACATCTGCTTCTTAGGACCTCAGTTGCTCATGCTGCCAGGCTGTTTCCTAGGATAGTGGGTGGGTAGTTGAGGCCACCCGGCTCTTTTGCAGGCCTGGGTTGTTGTCCCTTTACCACAATGCTTAGGGGTTCCAAAGTAGCAGCATACAACAGGAGCTTATGTGTTGGAAAGCAAATGTAGGCCATGCTCTCTCAAGAGAATGCAGATGCCTGAAAACCAGGAACTCAGAGCCTATAACCATTGCAGACCTGAGTAACAAATGTTACCTCAGGGATGGGTGGGAATTGCTGGAGTCTCCTGCTTATCTGTCCCTCTTCCACACCTCAGGCAAGATCTCTTAGGCCAGGCTCAAACTCCATGTTTAACTGAGAATGACTGGATAAACTCCTGACCCTTTCTGTTCCCGCTTCTTAATGCTGGGGCTTAAAGTGTGTAACACCATACCTGCCACATGAAGTGCTGGGAATCAAACCCAGGGCCCTGTGAATGCTAGGCAAGAATTCTACCAACTCGGCTATAGTTCTGGCCCCTGCTTACCTTGCTTTAGGGAGTGAAAACCCTCTTACTCCAGGGTCGATCTTGAAAGACTGTGTGGGCTGGGCAGTGGTGGCACACGCCTTTAAGCCCAGCACTCAGGAGGCAGGCAGAGGCAGGCAGATTTCTGAGTTCGAGACCAGGCTGGCAGCCTGGTCTACAGAGCGAGTTCCAGGACAGCCAGGGCTACACAGAGAAACCCTGTCTCGAAAAACCAAAAAAGAAACAACCCCGAAAGACTGTGGTAAATGCTAAATGCTTAGCTTCCTTCTTTATAACTTCAGTACACACCTCTACACTCTGCAGAGAACAGCCTCAGCTTCAAATCTTACAATGAAACAGTGGGTTTTCTTCATTGTAGTCTTCTGTTGAGGGACATAATTCAGACACCGCTAGTAGGCATCATGTTCCCATCCTCCAGTAGGGGGCGCTGGTTAGACCAGTCTTTTGTGGGGTTTATAGGCATCTTGGTATAGTATCTGGGAGTGGGGAAACAGGGAAATGAGATTAAGAAAATCTGCATCAAGAACTGGAAACATCACAAACTACAATGTTGCCTGTTCTTAGTCAATGAGCTACGCGGTAAGCCAATGAAAAGCCGGCCGGGCGGTGGTGGTCCACGCCTTTAATCCCAGCACTTGGGAGGCAGAGGCAGGCGGATTTCTGAGTTCGAGGCCAGCCTGGTCTACAGAGTGAGTTCCAGGACAGCCAGGACTACACAGAGAAACCCTGTCTCGAAAAAAACAAACAAACAAACAAACAAACAAAAAAAAAAGCAGGGAAAAACACATCTTCCTCATTGGTTTAACTCTCAGCATTTTGTCCTGCGGTGGTGGCTCATGCCTTTTAATCTCAGCACTGGGGAGGCAGAGGCAGAGGCAGAAAGATCTCTATGAGTTCAAGGCCAGCCTGGTCTACATAGTGAGTCCAGGACAACCAGGACTACTCGGAGAAACTCTGTCTTGAAAAACCGAAACCAAAACTAAACCAAAGCAGCCAACCAATCATCATCACCACCATCAACAAAACAACAACAGGTTCTCACTATTTCCCCTCTGGGACTGCTGAGTGAGCCCTGCCAGGTAGGATCCCCAGGAGAATAGTCAGTCTCTTGAGTTAAATAGGAAGTGAGGTTGCCTGCGTGTTTCTAATAGGTGTTTCTCTACTTCCCTAATTCATTATCAAATTTTACCCATTATAGTTTTGAGAAGTTAATTAAATCTATTTCTTGCAATAGGCTTTCACATAAGTCCATACTAGCTTTGAACTTTTGAACCTCTGATCTTCTGGTATCTGCAGTGCTAAAGACAAAACTGGGACTTCGTGCATGCTAAGCAGGTGTCTGTCAAGTGAGCGGCATCTCTGGGTCATTCGCTTCACTTTTGTTTTATAGAGCCAGTTGCAGTGAGTTTCTATTAAACTAATCCCTACTAGGACTGGTGATATGGCTCAGTGGGTAAAGGTGCTTGCTGCCAAGCCTGACAGACAGCCTGAGTTTAATACTTGGGACCCACATGATGGAAGGAGAGAACCAACTCCTGAAAGTTGTCCTCCGCCCTTCACACGTACAGTGTAATGTAAATTAAAAACAAATAATTTTTTTAATTTAAAACAATTCTAACTAGCATAGCATCAGTTTTGTTTTAAGTGTTTGGGGGTAAGGACTCATGCTTCCATGCACATTGGGCAATATAACCAGAAGTCCCCAGGGGAACGTGTTCATGATTTCCTCAGACACACTGTTTTCAGTGACATAACCATGCCTAGAGTCCTGTCTCCTGTTCCAACCCTTTAGTGGATTTTTTTCCATGTAAGTCAAACTAGAAAAATATTAGCTGGACAAATGACTGGAAGGTGCTTTAATTCACATCGCTCTCGGCTTGTACCTACAGTCATGTCCCTCAGAGAAACACTCAGCTGCCTCTGGCAATCTGAGGCTATGGCAAGCAAGGTTTGTGTTCCTTATGCACGGCCCAGAGGCCTGCAGGAGCCTTCTCTCCTTAGCTGTAGGGAGTGTTGGCCTGAGGCTCACCCACATGGCTCTTTGCTGAGGGTCTGCTTCTCTCCTAGCAGGCCAGGATTTGGTGCCAGGACACAGAGTTCCAACCTCCTGCTTTAGTGTGACCAGATTCTGAGGGTCATTTCAGCCCCAGGCTTTGCTACATTTTGTCCCCGTCACTTCTCAAGACTCTAATTTAAACCTCCCACAGGCATCTTTTTCCCTGGGAACCCCAGCTAAAACATTAGTCTTTTCTTTTCACCTTCTTGTTTAAAAAAAAAAAAAAAAAACTATGTAAGCTGTGCGTGGCTAGAACAGAGTACTTAGTACACAGAGTACTCCTCCATCACCAGCAAGAGCTGATTTTCTCCTAAAGCAGGCACAGGGTGTACACCTGTAATCACAACACCATGCTGGGAAGATGAAGGCAGAAGGAGCAGAAGATTTGGGTCAGCCTTGGAATATAGTTTGAGGCTAACCAAAGCTATATGAGACCCTGTCTCAAAATTATTTTTAAGCCTAGATTTATATTCTTGAAAATAGCTAGGTCTAATTATTTTATACTTAGCTTTTGTCTTTAAATTGTGTGTATATGTGTAGTCACACACATGTGAATACAGGTTCCTGGAGGGTGGAGGGAAGGCTGTCACACCCCTTGGAGCCAGTCACCATCATCTGGATTTGGGGACCTGCAGAACTTGAGTTCTGCTACTTGCAAGAGAAGTACACATTTTTGTCTCTTAGGCCCATTTAATATTTTGTTTAAGATGGAGGTCTCTTTACATAGCTCTGGATGTCCTGGAACTCACTATGTAGACCAGGTTACCACTGCCTCCTGGATGCTGGGATTAAAAAAACATTCATAAGCATGGGACTCTCCAGGTATCCTTGAGATACCTGACAAAGGCAGGCACAGTCTGTTGGGACATTGCAGCCCAAACTTCTGCAGACTTCACACAGAATTATCAATCCTTGTACATACTGTGCAAATTCCATACCACTGAGCTAAAGCCCCAGCCCTTCACAATGCCAACTCAAGTTATACATATAATGTAGGCCAATGAGATGCTTCAGTAGAAAAAAAAAATGTGCTTGCTGCCATGACCCAAGCTCAAGTCCCAGAGAATCAACTCCCAAAATTATTCTGACTTCCACGTGTCATGGCATGTAAATATATGCACTCACAGGTGCACACACAAGTGCACGTGTGTGTACACACACACACATACATGTTACCACTTGACTCTGAAAATGTCTCCACAATTAAAATTTATTTTACCTTAGCCTGTAGGACTCTTTTGAAGTATGTGGGACCTTTAGGAGGCGAAACCTGATTGCCACAAGCAGGCCACTAGAAACAGTCATTGTAATGTAATGAATGCCCACCCACCTGCTCCCTGCCAGGCTTAGCCATGTGTTTCCTGTCTGCCACCATATTTTGCTGAGGTATCACCCTTAAGGTATCGGAATGGAAGCCGGGTAGTGGTGGTGCATGCCTTTAATCCCAGCACTCAGGAGGCAGAGGCAGGCGGATTTCTGAGTTCGAGGCCAGCCTGGTCTACAGAATGAGTTCCAGGACAGCCAGGGCTACACAGAGAAACCCTGTCTCGAAAAACCAAAAAAAAAAAAAAAAAAGGTATCGGAATGAAATCATGATGTGACACAAACCCGTAAGTTGTTCTTCAGCTGTTCTATCACAGCAGTGCAAAAGCAACCATCACAATAAAACGTGAATCTGTCCTGAGCCAAGAGGATGATGAATAATCTAGGGATTTGATTAAATAAGGAAAGAAGCAAATACAAATGTCTTCTGGACTAGTCAAGGCTACACAGTGAGATCCTGTCTCAGAAATGTCATATCCTTGTCTACACTTGTCAACCATCCAGATTTTGGCCATTCTAATAGACACATGACAGTATGTTACTGTGATTTTAATTTCTAGTACCTGTTAATGTTAAGCAACTTCTCACACTATATCTGTCATTTGCAAATCTTAAAAAAAAAAAAAATTGGCTGGAGAGATGGCTGAGTGGTTAAGAGCACTGGCTGCTCTTCCAGATGACTGCGGCTCAATTTCCAGCAACCACATGGAGGCTCACAACCCTCTGTAAGAGAGTTTTGAGGGATCCGACAACCTTTTTAGGTCTCTGTGGGCACCAGGCATGCAAGTAGTAAGCTGACATACGAAGCCACAGGACACCAATAAATACAAAATCATTTCTTTTTAGGTGAGTTGTTTGCTTCAAGATTCCTTTATTATGTATATGTGTTATTGTTGGTTTAAGTTTATACATGTGCATGCAGTGCCCATGGAGGCCAGTAGAGGGCACTGGATCCCCTGGAGATGGAGTTACCTGACAAGGGTGCTGGGAACTGAACTCAGGTCCTACAGAAGAGCAGCAAGAGTTCTTAACCTCTGAACCATCTCAGCCCCTGCTTGCTTTCTTATACCTGAAGTTCTTTATATAGTCTGATAACTTATGTACCTGGTAACATATATATTATAGAATCATCCAGATATATGACAGATATTTCATCTATAATTGTTCATTTATAGTTATGTAAATGTTTTAACTTTGATAAAATCTAATTATTATTATTACTATTTATTTATTTGGAATACTAGAGATCAAATTATGTGAAACACCGGGGAGCCAGAGGCAAGTGGATCTCAGAAGTTCAAGACTAGGACCACACAGGGAGACCCTATCTCAAAAAAAAAAAGGGTGGGATGGAGAGAGAAAGAAAGGAGAAAGAGAGAGAGAGAAAGAGAGAGAGAGAGAGAGAGAGAGAGAGAGAGAGAGAGAGAGAGAGAGAATTTGGTCATCTACAGCATTTCACAGCAAAGTCTAACTGTGAACTAAATACAACTAATCCTACAAAGACCACACGCCATCTGACAGAAGGCCACTGCTTCCTAAAAAGGATGTCTTTATTCTATAGTGACCAAGAATGACTTTGACATTTCATCTATCTAACTTCAGAAGACTGTTTAAAATGTCTTTAGAGGGGCTAGAGAGATGGCTCAGTGCTTTAGAGCACTGGCTGTTCTTCTAGGAAACTCATGACCATCTATAACTCCAGTCCCAGGGGATCTGATGCCCTCTCCTGGCCTCTGCAGGCACTGCACACACATGGTGCATAGACATTTATGCAGGCAAAACTCCCATGTATACAAAACAAAAAGGGGAGCGTTGTCTTTATAAGAATGCAGAGAAATGCACTACATAATTATTTGTTAGCCGCAGAAATAACCATGGGGCTTTGGGAAACAATGCCTGCTTTCAGTAGAGAGCTGGCAGAAAAACGTTAATTTTTTACCAACTTAATATTTTGGGGATTAAACATCAATTTAATGTAGCATTTTGTATTTAGCTATGTGTGCCCCATGAAATGAAAAGTCACCAACTTGGTAAAATGCTTCATTGGCAGCTTTGGTAAGACCAAAGGAAAGAGAGGAGTGTCCTGCCTCCCCAAGCGTTCAGTTGCCCATAAGGCTGCCTGTCAGTGAGAAGGCATGGATGTCTGTGTCCTCTGTAGCCCTCCGCCTGCCACTCATTCGCAATGTGCCGCTTCAGAGAGAAACATGTGCACGTCCAGGACCTTAGCCAGGTATATATTTAAAGTGGGAAGGAGCAGAGGCGGGTTCTATCCTGGAAGCTTTACTGCTTCAGGGTTGGTGCATCACAGTACGGCACATTTTCTGTAAGAAGATCTTTCCTGGGGACCAGTTCTGAAAGGAACAGAGAGACGAGCGGTTAAGACGGTTAGAACTCCAGTCACTACTGATCTTAAACTAGACCTAGGAGCCAGCACACCCATTTCCCTAACAAGTTCTAACTGTGAGCTGTGTAACTTGGAATGCCTGAAGATAACTCTTCTAGAGACATTTTATTTCAGTTGATGTCTGAGGTGAAATCTCTGACTCTAAATGGAAACATTTAACAAGATCCTCATTCATGTTACAAAAACCATACACAGCCAAGTCCTTTATCATTTCATTAATCGTGACTAATAAACAACTGAACAGAATTAAGCTAAAAACACATTAATGGCCATCTGTCAATTGCTGATTAAAAATGTCAACTACAAATGATTTTTGAGACAGGATCTCATGTAGCTCTGGCTAGTCTTGAACTCCCAATATAGCTGAGGCTAACCTTGATCCTCTAGCCTCCATCTCCCAGTGACGGGATTATAGGTATATCACACCATGCCTGGATACTTGAATATTGTTATAGAAAGCAAGGCATCACTCTCATAATTCAGACAGTCCACATTTATAGAATGGTTCCCCTCCCCTCCCATAACGTCCCTTGTCCTTCCCTCCTTCCTTCTTGTTTTGGTGCTGGGGACCAAACCCAGGGCCTCACACACTGCAGAGTGTATACTCTACCACTGAGCTACACCCTGTCCCCTAGAACAATGGTTCCTCACTGAAGGAGTCTTCAGATGTATGTACCAGTTAGGGACTGCTACCAAAAATTTACTGGGCAGGAGCCAAGGATGCTAACTGTGATGTGAAAGACAGTTTGGGGCAGAGAGGAGCCTTCACGGCAGAGTGACAGCAATGTCCCCACTGAGATGCATTGCTAAACAACTAACGGCAGGCTCCTAGGCAAGACAGCTTGAGAGAGTCAAGATAAAATTCTTAGAATACAAAATTTGGGGGCCTCGAAGATTACTCACCGGTTAAAGTGCTTACTATACCAAGAGTTCAGATCCCCTAGGAAGACAAGCCTTGTCGGGGAACTGTGTGCTTAACCAAGAAATCCTACTTCAGTGAAGAAAAAGAAGGTTTCAAGGGCCCACATACACATGCATCCACACACATGTAAAATTGGAAAAGGAAAAGAGAGGGTGAGAACACTGCCCACATCTGCTGGTGTGTTTCTATAACCCCGAGAATCATAGACAAAGGCAGTGAGATCTGCACTCAAGGCGGGCTGCAGTAGATAGCATGATCATGGCTGGGCTGGGCTATAGTGAGACCCTGTCTCAAAGGCCTTGGGTTTAATACTCAACACTGAAAAACAATTAAAAAGAAAAAAAGAAAAAAACAATGAGATACATCACATCCCCCCTTCGTGGGAAGAGCAGGACCCAGCTAGACCCTCCTCATAGGCTCAGTGTGGTGGCTTCCACTTGTAATCTTAACAGTTTGCAGGATAAGACAAGAAGATCGCCATAACTCTGATTACAGTTTGAGCTATACAATGAATTCCAGGCAAACCTAATTCAACCCATCTCAACAAAAGCAGGGTTTTGTTGGCTGGGTTAGTAAAGTGCCTGCCTATATGCAGAAGGCCCTGTGCTCTTCAGCCCAGCTGGTGTGGTGGTACATACTTCTAGCCCTGGCACTCAGGGTAGAGAAAAGAGAATCAGAAGTGAAGGTCATCCTCAGCTACACAGGGAATTTAGGCCAGCCTGGGCTATATGAAATTCTATGTCAAACAAGAGAGCAAATGCCTCCCTAACCACTGCTCCCGTAACCTGCCTACAATCTTTCGATATAGTTATGAAAGATAAGCAACTGTTCCAGACTCAGGAAACTCAGTAGCACCCTGGACCACAGGGGAAAGGGTTTCCTCCTACCAGAAAGGGCCTTGTTAGCTGGGTGATGGAGGGTGCAGGTCTTTAGTCCCAGCGCTCAGGAGGCAGAGGCAGGCAAATCTCTGAGAGGCCAGCCTGGTCTACAGGTGAGTTCTAGAACATCCAGAGTTATACAGAGAAATTGTGTCTCAAAAACAAATAAACAAAAACAAAAAAACAAAGGGCCTTATTAAGACAAAAGAACAAAATGTAAACAATGGTATTAAATAAATACCCTAGTTTTGATAAACTGTCGTTAAGGACTGTCCTTTACAGTCAAGAAACGTACATTCAGGGGACTGGACATGATGGCTCACAGTTTTGTTCCCAATGCTAAGAAGGCAGACGGAGGGAGGTAGGTCTTTCAGAGTCTGAGGCTAGCCAGGTCTGCATATCAAGTTCCAGGACAGCCAGAGCTATATAGTGAAACTCTTGTCTCAGAGAAAAAAAAAAAAAAAAAAAAAAAAAAACCCAAAAAGGAAAAAACAAAGCCAGGCAGTGGTGGGGCACACCTTTAATCTCAGCACTTGAGATCAGCACTTGAGAGGCAGGTGGATCTCTGAGTTTGAGGTCAGCCTGGTCTACAGAGTAAGTTTCAGAACAGCCCAGTCTCAAAACAAAACAAAACAAAAAACAAACAAAACAACAAAAATACATGCATATTGAAGTATTTTTGAACATTTATTTTTATCTGTGTACATGAATGCATGTCTGTGTTTGTGTGTGTGCCTGTGTACAGGAGCCTCAGTAGGCCAGAAGAGGATGTCAGGTTCCCCAGGAGCTAGAGTGGCATGTGATGGTGACCCACCCAGTGTGAGTGACAGGAACTGAACTTCAGTCCTCTACAAGAGCAGCCGTCTCCAGAGCCCCACACTCAAGTATTTTAAGGAAACTGCAGTCTTGTAATCTTAGCACCTGAGAAGTGGGTGTGTGGGGGCCAGGAGCCAAGGTCAGCATGTACTGCATGAGACCCTGTCTAAAAAATTAAAATAAAGTCAACAACAAGGATAACAACAAAAACTCAATCCAGACATTAACTGAAATTTGTACTTAATAAAAAGTTGAAATGTCTCAGTGGGTAAGGATATTTGTCTCCAAGCCTGACGATATGAATTGGATCCCTAGGACCCACATGGTGGAAGGAAAGCTGTCATCTGAGTTCCATGTGCACACCATGACAAGGCACATAAACACCCTACCACGCACATAAATATGTTAATAAAGCAATGTGCCCATGAGATAAATCTGGCTTATGAAATGAGAAAGCCTCTGCTTATTTCTGACTTGTAACTCTGTGTAGCCCTGGCTGTCCTGGAACTCACTCTGTAGACCAGGCAGGCTGGCCTTGAACTCAGAAATCTGCCTGCCTCTGCCTCCAGAGTGCTGGGATTAAAGGTGTACGCCACCACTGCCCAGCTGACTTATAACTATTTTTAATTGGTGCTTCCATCTAAGTAAGGATCAGTGTTAACAATATATTTCACTTATCAAAATATGTGTCTATTTTATGCTAGACATTCCATCAAGAAATAAGATGAAGGTCGTTTTTTTTGGCATGCCAGGCATAGCAGTGTAAATCCAGCACTTGGGAGGTAGAGGCAGGTGGATCTCTGTGAGTTCAGGGCCAGCCTGGTCTACAGGGCAAATCCAGATCAGCCAAAGCTACAGAATAGAGAGCCCTGTCTCAAAAAAAAAAAAAAAAAATTTCTTTGGCTCACTCTATAAGAATTCACAAATTTTTTATAGTGAAAATACAAGAATCTGAGCTATTTTATTGAAGAATAAATTACTAAACCTATCAATATTACTTTAGATTATGCCCAGCTTTGAATAACCACAAGTCTACCAAACAGTGGTTTAATAAAAGAATTTACAGTTCTAGGCCAGCCTGGTCTACAGAGTGAGTTCCAGGATAGCTAGAGCTACACAGAGAAACCCTGTCTCAGAAAACCAAAAAATAAAAATAAAAAAAAAAAAAAGGGGAAGACTTAGTTTTCTTCCCTTTTGAAACATGGCAGGTCTGAGCTAGTACAAGTCCTCGGTGCTGCTGAGAACCTAGGCTCTTCTCCCCCTGCCCTGGTGAACAGCAGTCTGCCTTCCCTGGCCACCACAGCTGCACATCCGCAGGCAGAAAGAACAAAGTGCAGGGGAGCCCCACCCAGCCCATTCCTTCTCAACAAAACAATGGCTTCAGTGGAAATAACACACAGTAGGTAGGTGCTTATAAAAGTTGCCAGAGTGTCTGGGAATCACATTATGTCTTCCTTGACGTCCCTCTCTGGACATGTGTGGGCAATAAGCAATTCACAGAACACTCTCATTTACTAAACCTGTCCCCAAAGTCTCACCAGGATTCATATCAAGGCTCTGGTTAATGGGCTGGCCTGCTCTAGCCATTGGCTCACACGGTAAACACTGACCCCACTTCAGTTAGAAATAAATGCTAGGATGAAGAATACAGACATGGGGTTGGGACTCAAGGCAGTGGCTGGAAACCCTCATCTCAAGACAGGAAAAGATAATGACTTCTTAACTTCATAACAGAATAAATCCTCAGCCTGCCAATTTGGCACTACCAGATCTAGTTTCAAGAGACTCAACACCCACCCCCACATACACTCTACTACCCAGAATCCAGCTCTAGCCTCTGAGCCGCTTCCTGTCCTGGGGAGATGGAGATCTTGAGGAGGACGGCCTCTTTGGGGGACTTCAGAAGTTTTCACAGTCCACTTCCTGTTCATCTGAGTTCAGAGGACCAGGGATGGCTTCAAGTGAATTAGACAAGCCTGGGTTTCTTAGCAATATAATCGGCTCAAAAACTATAAACTTCAAGTCTGCTTCCAGTTGTTTCCAGAAACAAGAAGCCGCAGGCAAGCATCTTGACCCAATTTTAAGCACTAAAGACATCTTTTAGTAATGGCCTCTGAGATTTGAGGCACTCGCTAGAGGTTCCATTTAACGTTTGTCATGTTCACATAGTTTACTATCAAAGGATGGAAGGTGCAACTGTCCCAACCAGAAAGCAGCTCAGAGGCAGAGACACTAACAAAGAAAAGTGGTGTGCAGGATGTGAAACCCTGAGCAGGAACTGCCATTGTTGTGGAGCGGATTTCAGCACAGCTGACGCCATGATGGGAGTTCCATTCAGGCCTGGACCCAGGTCACAGACAGCGATATCTGCCGAAACCAACGCAAGGACTTCATCCATCAAAGTCCACAGTTCTGGGAAAGTCCCTAAATAATGTGTGTCAACCCAGGATGTGGGTGTTTTGTTTTGTTTTGTTTTCCTTCAAAGCTCACCCTGAGAAAAGCCAGGGACTGAACACTCAGTGTAGTTGCCTGCCAGCTAATAGTCTTTCTATTGTCTTGAACCTGTGTCCAGCGGTCTTCTCTAAAGGATGCTTCACAACAGTTGCTCCTCCACAGATCCTCTTAATGGATGTGTTACTTGGAAGTCACAGCAGACTTAGAAGGTGCCGGAGCTGACAGACATGTCCCTTATCAGAAAAGCACTGGTTTGAGAAGTCCAGACTTCTGCAGCCTCCAAAACGTATTCCTGTCTCCAAGCCTCCAGGCTGTGGGAAAACATTTATCACCATGGCTACAGCCAAAGCAGCTGTCTGCCGGTCACGTTAACCTTCAGTCTTCAACACTGGTAAGTGGTATGAAGAAGCTCTGAAATTGGCTGCTATTGTTTCTATCTGACCACAAAGCTACAGCCTTCTATTATCTTATAAAGACTCCTTTCTATAAAGCTGCTCATGTTCTGACCACGAAGCTACAGCCTTGAGGAAAGCTCAGTTTATGAGTCTCTGGGATCGGACCAGATACTAATCACAGCAGCTAAGTCACAGTGATAGCTCCCTGACTAGGCGAGAATGAGGAGAATGAGGAGAACGCCTATAAGATTTCACTCCAAGCAGCCAGCTCCAAAACAAAGAGACCAATCTCGAAACTCATCTTAAACAATCAGGTGAGGTTTGCAGATCCGCTACAAGTTGCCTAGGAAACTGGACGGGTTTTCTGGAAGTGATTTCAAGAAACAGAAGATACTAGGCCTAGCCTGTTAGCACAATACACCTTAAATTCCAACACTTGGGAGAGATAGAGGCAGGCAGATTCTTGGAATTCAAGGCCAATCTGGTCTACATAGCAAGTTCTAGAACAGCTAGCACTACACAGAGAGACCCCATCTCAAAAATAAATAAATAAAAACAAAACAAAAAAAGGAATGTGAGATGCTGCCTTCCTGTTGAGGGAGAGAGGGAGGATATGCTAATTCTACACCAGGAGAAACTCACGAAGGTAAAATCAAAACGCAGCCTGTGTGTAGCGGGTCTGCATGGCGGCTGCAAAGGTGAAGGAGTCGGGTTTTAATTCATGTTTGATGAGGAAGAGTTAAGGTCCTTCACCTGGTTCAGTAATCTAGTTTGCCATGGAGGCTCATTTCTCAGTGGAAGGAGGGTGTACCAAGTGCTCCTAAGACACACAAATCCAGCTTTGATAGAAAACCAAAAGCTCCCTTATAGAACAAAGCATGGAAGAATCCATCCGTGCCTGGCTTGATATTTAAGTCTTCTGCAACAGGATCCAAAAGTACCCATAAAAGAAAAACGGGTCAACTGGATTATATTAAAATAAAGAACTCCTCAAATGGAAAAGCCACAAGAGAAGGTTCTTAGAATATACATATCCAATGACAGATTTGTATTTAGAACACACAAGAATTCCTTTAAGTCAATAAAAAAAGGCAAAAATCCTCTAGACAAGTGGACAGAAGGCTTTAATAGGTACTTTGTAAAGAGAATATTCTGATCTGTACTAACTAACTGAAGGTGCTCATGCTTTCTTAGTTAGCAGACAAATGCTAACTAAGGGGCCTGTGAGATGGTTCAGTGGGTAAAGGGGTATGGCACCAAGCCTGGCATCCCAAATTCAATCTCTCAAACTCACGTGTTAAAACCTATCCTCTGACCTCCTCTTGTATGTAGGTAGGTACATGTGACACACACACACCAAGTTGTAATCTACAATGAGATTTCGCTAAGACTCCAGTAGGAATCCTGAGACATAACAGATTCTTTTTTTTTTTTTTTTTTTTTTTTTTGTTGTTGTTGTTGTTGTTTTTGTTTTTTTGTGACAGGATTTCTCTGTGTAGCCCTGGCCGTCTGGGAACTCACTCTGTAGACCAGGCTGGCCTCGAACTCAGAAATCCGCCTGCCTCTGCCTTCCAGGTGCTGGGATTAAAGGCGTGTGCCACCACCGCCCGGCAACATAACAGATTCTTAAGTACATTTCCATTTTCTATAACTGCAAATCTTCTAACTAAGATAACTAATTATAGGATAAAAAGTAAAGGAATAGACTAAGTCTAGGTAGATAATAAATGATGCCAGGAAAACAATTAATAAATATGGGTATACAAAAATGATTGACTGGGGGCTGGAGAGATGGCTCAAAGGTTAAGAACATTGGCTGCTCTTCCAGAGGTCTTGAGTTCAGTTCCTAGCAACCACATGGTGGCTCATAGCCATTTATAGTGAGATCTGGTGCCCTCTTCTGGCCTATAGGTGTACATGCAGGCAAAACACTATACAGAATAAATAAATCTTTAAAAAAAGGTTGGCTGGGAGGTGGTGGTGTACCGCTTTAATCCCAGCACTCGGAAGGCTTAACAGACAGATCTTTGTGAGTTCAAGGCCACCCTGATCTACAGAGCAAGTTTCACACAGCCAGGGCTACGCGAAGAAACCCTGTCTTGAAAAAAACAAACAAAAAAACCCCAACGCAATCTAAAAATAAACTTAAAAATACACATAAAAACGAGGGGCCAAGGAAATGGCTGGGTTAGTAAAATGCTTGCTGTGCAAGCATGAAAATTTCTTCAATTCCTGGTGTCAACATTAAAGAGTAAGGCCAGTGGTGTGGTCACACCTTTAATCCCAGCACTCAGGGAAGCCAGACTGATTTACACAGTAAATTCTAAGAGCCTGGGCTACATAGTGAAACCTTTTCTCAACAAAACAAAACAAAAACAAAACAAAAAACAAAACAAAACAAAAAAACCTTAAAAATTGAAAATAATCAAGAAAATCTAAGACAAACTAAGGCGCAGTCATTGTTCACTATTTTGAAACATTTTAGTCAGCAGTCATTTCCTCCCACTTTACTTACGTAGCGTGTCATGGTCTGTGTGAATTCCTTGAATAACAGATGTTCTGAGCAGTAATTCAACATCAGAACCTATTTTCACCATCTGTTAAGAAAAACAGAAAAACAAAACAAACAAACAAACAAACAAACAAACAAAACCAGTCAGACAGAGGAACCCCTAAGGTTAAGAGTGCTTTTGCAAGGCTGCACTGGTTTTGAAAAGCACAGTTTTACAGGTCCCTCTCTGGGAATGCGTCTTTTCTCTCTGTGCGACGGTAGAGAGAGGACTGTAGAGAGCACAACATTCCACACACTCTCCATCTTTATTAGACATCCCATAGTTCAAAAACAAGTTTAGGACATTTTTTGTTATACATTTTTAAATGTGTTGGGGGTCGGGCATGGTGGCATGCACCTTAAGTCCCAGTACTCTGGAGGCAGAGGCAGGCAATTCCCATGAGTTCAAGGACAGCCTTGTCTACATAGTGTTCCAGGACAGCTAGAGCTACATAGTGAGACCCTGCCTTGAAAAAAACAATACAAACAAAAAGTATTTTTACCTAATATTTTATCCACTTGTATAAATGGTATTAAATGTGAGAGATATTCTCTCATTTGTATTTTCTCCTTTACGAAATCAATTCTTCATACCATAAGTATCCCTAGAAATCATTTTATTTTCTTCTTTTTTAAGGCAGTATCTCAATATGTCTCCCTAGCTGACACTGGATTTGTGACTTTCAGCTTCACTTCCTGAGTACTAGGACAGGCACAATCCCTCCACCACGCCCAGTTCTGCTTTGTATGGCCTTTCCTGAGGGTGCTTCCCTACCTTTATACAAAGTGAGACTTGGAAAACGCACCATAAAGGCAATGTGTATTCACCAGGTTATGCACAACACAGTGAAAGAATTCATGTGTACTTTTTCAGTGACCATGTATTGAGAGCAGTAGGCATTGGCCTGCTAGTGTCACGAGAGCTTCTTCACCTTGAGCAAGTAACCAAAATGCATATTATGACTGTTTGCACCAATGCCATGATAGAAAAAATTTTAAATATATTTAGTTTTATTTCACATGTATTGGTGTTTTGCCTGCATGTATTTCTGTATGTAAGGGTGTCTGATCCCTTAAGACTGGAGTTACAGACAGTTGTGAGTTGCCATGTGAGTGCTGGGAATTGAACCTGGGAAGGGCAGCCAGCATTCTTAAACTGATGAGCCATCTCTCCAGCCCCCACCCTCTCCCCCAAAATTTTTTAAAGTCTACTTCTGATGAAAGAGCCGAAATTCCCCCTGAAGCACTGCATCATGGGAATGCTTGCTCTTTATCTTTAGTCACTCCCCTCAAGTAAAGAAAGTCTGTCATGGCTTCTCCATGGTTCAACTCGTCTGGACCTGGCCAGGGTCTTGTACGTTCTCTTCCCTTGTTATCTTTGGGGCTGGGAGATAACCCTGAGGAGGGTGCCACAGTGCAGGCTGTCCACAGCTGTGGAGGCTGTCACCACAAAGTGATGGTTTTCCGTCATAAGCCTCCATTCCCACGGCCCCCTCTTTACCACAAGCATTTGTGCCAGCCGTATCACAAGCGAAAGCCATTACCGAACCTCTTTTATTTTCTCCGGAGATGTCTCGTTTTTATGTTTCTTGAATTCTTCATTTATCTTTACTCTGGCTGCTAGAGAGAGAGAGAGAGAGAGAGAGAGAGAGAGAGAGAGAGAGGTAATTAACACATGATTCTTACATGTTATTCAGTGTTGCTCATTATGACTCTCTACTTCCCACATAAAACAAAGCAAGAGAAACGTGTTACAAGCACAATGTCACACACCACCACAGCAGCGCTGGGGGGCGGGGGCCAGGGGGGATTTCAAGTTTGAGGCCAGCTTGGGCTATGTGGTGAGTTCTGTCAAAGAAAGAAAGAAGAAAAAAAGCAAAGACAAATGTACTGTTATCCAGGTTTCTGGGTGACTCTATGGAAATAACTTAGTGCTCTGATACTCTGATCTCTGCCTTTTGTTTTCAACTTCCTTCTCTCTCTCTCTCTCTCTCTCTCTCTCTCTCTCTCTCTCTCTCTCTCTCTCTCTCTCTCTCTCTCTCTCCCTGCTTGAGACAGGGTCTCTCAACATAGCCCCGGTTGTCCTGAAACTCATTATGTAGACCAGGCTGTCCTTGAACCCACGGAGATCCTCCAGTCCTCTCCTGCTAGGATTAAAGGCCACCATGCCCAGCTTCTTTTCAACTTCATTTGTGTGTTTACAGAACTAAAACTACTTGATTCTAAAAAATCAAAATCCAGGTAAATTTTTTTTCTCTAAATCTTAAGATTTAAAGTAATGCCTTGCTTTATTGGTTTTGAGATAGGGTCTCATTGTAAAGCCCAGGCTGTTCTCGAACTTATGAACCCTCAGCTTCAAGAGTGCTGGGGTTGCATGCATATGACACCACATCCCACTAAAATGCTTTATGATGATGGTAAGAACCAGCACAGACAAATACGTAACCTATACCCGTGCGCGTGAGCGCACAAACACACACACACACACACACACACACACACACACGCACGCACACGCACACGCACACGCACGCACACGCAAACACACACACACACACAGTAGATGGATTAGTACAGTTTGATCCGGAGCAGCACATTGGCTGACACAAAAGTGAATGATAAAATCGAAGTTGCTAGGTGTGGTACTGCATGCCTTTGGACTAAGTACTAGTGGTATAGAGACAGGAGGTGCCCTGTGAGTTTGAGGCAAGGCTGGTCTACATATTGAGTTCTAGGACAGCCACAAAGAAGCCCTTTCAAGATCACATATAGCACTCACACACAGCAGCTTAATCTATTCTAACCTAATTGAGCTCACCGTGTTGGGAGCATTTAATAGAACAATCTATATGAAGTCCTTACTAAATATTCAACAAATGTTGGCTAAAGCAACAAAATCTACCATGTCAACAGAAAAAAAAATTGTAAAAAAGAAAAAAAAGAAACAACACACACACACACACAAAATTGCTATGGAAGCCTCCTTCAGTGCTGGTCTTCCTCGGTATGTAGGTGGGCAAGAGTCTGGTCTTGGTGGAGGCTGGTGAGTTGGCTCAGTGGTAGCTCTGATCCATCACCCTCTTCTGGCTTGCCAGGACACCAAGCTCTCGAGTGGTACACAAATGTGCATGTAGGCAAAACACCCATGCGTGTAAAGTAATAAAAGCAAACCTTTTTAAAGAGTGTCTGCCTTCTGGGCTCACACACTTAGTGTGACTCTCCCTCAGTTCTACTGTTGGCTAATGACATGTGCGAGATCTTTTTCGTATTTTGTCAGTTTTCTCATCTGCAAAGGTTGGAATTATAATTACCTCACAGATCTGAGAACTGTTAGGGATTTGTGTAAAGTGCATGAAATTATGTATTTCTACAACTAGGGGCTGGAGAGCTAGCTTAGCAGTTATGAACATGTACTGCTCCTGCAGAGTGTGGCACCTAGTGTACCATGTGTCTCACAACTGCCTGTGACTCCAGCTCCCAGGAGCCTATGCATCTGGCTTCCTGTGACTCCAGCTCCCAGGGGCCTTTGCATCTGACTTCTGTGGGCACTTGGATGTACATGCACAGTACACGCACAATTAAAAATAATAAAAATCCCAGCACTTGGAAGGCAGAGGCAGGCAGATTTCTGAGTTCGAGGCCAGCCTGGTCTACAGAGTGAGTTCCAGGACAGCCAGGGCTACACAGAGAAACCCTGTCTCAAAAAACCAAAAATAAATAAATAAATAAAATGAATCAATATTTAAAAGAAATGATGAAGTCTGATTTCCTGGGGATGCTTTGCCCAGGGCCCTCTTAGGAAGGTTTGGAAATGCATGGTGGGTGGAAATCCACAAGATTAATGCAGAGCCTGAGGTCTAGGGCTGTGACTTGCAGATGATCCTGAAGCCGCTTCAAACACAGAGATGCTGAGTCAGGATTCATGTGGTCCTGCCGGGTTCTCTCACAGCTGCATAGACTGCTTTACCCAGGCACAAACAAGGCGCACTCTACTGCTGGGAAATCAGGCTACACCCCAGGGAAGTGGGATTAGGGAGAACCTTAAATCTGACACACTCTTTCCTTTTTCACTGATTCTATATGAAAACTTGATCTTTTTACATAGTAAGTGTTCTCCCATAATGTGACCATAAATGGATCTTTATGGAACATCACGGAGAGATGGTAAAGGTCATTCCACAAAGTCAGAAAGAGAAGAGCAGTCAGCTAAGAATGGATGTGCTCAGCCGGGCAGTGGTGGCGCACGCCTGTAATCCCAGCACTTGGGAGGCAGAGGCAGGCAGATTTCTGAGTTCGAGGCTAGCCTGGTCTACAGAATGAGTTCCAGGACAGCCAGGGCTACACAGAGAAACCCTGTCTCGAAAAACCAAAAAAAAAAAAAAAAAAAAAAAAAAAGAATGGATGTGCCCCAGGCATGGGGACTCACAACTCAGATGGGAGGATCAGGAGTTCAAGGTCATCCTCCAGAAAAGCAAGTTCAAAGCCAGCCTGGGATGTTCTTAAGATCCTGGTTCAGGCTGGCTACCTAGCTCAATGGTAGAGGGCTTGCCTTGCATGTGTATGATCTAAGCTCAGCTCCTAGCTCTGCAAAAACAAACAAACAAACAAACAAACCAAAAGCAGCATGACCTTTTGTTTTACATATTTAGGAGTGAACAACTTACTTACCTTCTAATGCTCTCTTATCGTTTTTAAAGACTTGTTGTCTGGTCCTGTGCAGTGTTTTAAAGAGCTGTAAAACCTATTAAGAAAAAGGAGAATTCCAGACTGAGGAGATGGTTCAGTGATAAAGCACGTGCTCCATGATCATGAGCAGCTGAGTTCAAATCCCTGCTATCCACAGAAAAACCAAACATAGTAGCACCAACCTGTGAACCTTGTGTGCCTGTTTTGAGATGGCAGCAGAGAGACAGGGGAATCCCAGAAACTCAAGAGCCAGCTAGCCTGGCACAGGCAAACAAGAGTCCCTGCCTCAAACAAGGAAACAAGGAAGATGGCAAGGACACACACACACACAGAGAGAGAGAGAGAGAGAGAGAGAGAGAGAGAGAGAGAGAGAGAGAGAGAGAACATAAACATATATAGATATGCACACAGAGATATACATATGTCACAAAAAGATAAGAATAAAACAGATTTTATACTTAAGGAAAAACATACTTTACATAACATTTAGAATTCTTATATTTAGAAGAATTAAACAGTATTCATTTTCTATTTGTTTCTGTTGCGTGTAGTTTTTGTTGGTGGTAGTTTGGTTTTTTTTTTGTTTTTGAGACATGTTTTTTTTTGTGTAGACCTGGCTGTCCTGCTTGGAACTGGGAGATCCACCTGCCTTCTGCCTCCCAACTGATGAGATAAAAGGCGTGAGTCACCAATGCTCAGCTTCTATTTGTTTCTGAAAACTACTTTTCAGAATAAGTGGTAAAAGCAAGGACTTGCAAAGTAACTTTCTAGTGTTATCTCTCTTTAAGTTAAAGAACAGAACGGGTCTGGCTGCTAAAGAGAGAAACTCTGTCTCAAAAAAACCAACACCCACCCCATCAACAACCCTCCCATCCCCCCCCCCCACCCAGCCAAATCCAAACCAACAAAACCAGTGAGGAGCATACTGTTCTCTGGTGGGCGTCAGCTCTGTTCCTTAGATCCCAGCACCCACATCAAGTGGCTCTGGCTTCCGCAGGCATCTGCGCTTGCACACACATGCCCACATACACATGCACACAGACATATAATTTTAAAAAAAGGCAGCAGCTGAAGGTACAACCTAGTGGTAGAGTATGCAACTTAGCTCAGGTGAGGCCCTGGGCTCCATCTAGCAACACATTAAAAAAAAAACTCTTCTATCAAACAAACAACAATCAAAAAAAAAAAAAAAAAAAACAACTAATTTTCTATATGCCTCGTGGTGGTTCATATATATAAATCCAGTACTCATGAGGTGGAGGCAGGAGGATCAGCTCAATGTCACACACTGCTGTGTGGTGAGTTCAAGGCCAACCTGTGAGAGCCTGTTTCAACAACTCCCTCAAAACAAAACAAAACAAAACAAAAGCCGAAATGATCATCCGAGCAAAAACCTAGTGTGCGAAGGGGGTGAACTCTGCCGGTCTGCATAGGTTTCTAGCTCTCTCTCAACCTACCCCTTTCATCTCTTCTTGACTCCTCCACACACAATCAGGAACATATTCTATCCCAAGAGCCCGGGAAGATGTTTCAGATAGCTCAGGGAAGCCTAGCTGCAATTTCTGAAGTGAAACATGGAAGGAATGCCAAAACTTCTCAGCATCCCGAGTCTGTGGGAGTCAGGGTGGGGCCAGGGATGGGAGTAGACACAAGCCTGACATTTTGATAATACATCAAATTGGAAAGGAATAGTGGTGAGGACAGCTGAGAAACTGGAGGGGAGGGAATCGGGATGAACCTAGGACACATATGTATATCTGAAAGTCTCAAAGCTGGAGAGATTACTCAGTGGTTAAGAACACTGGTTTCTCTTGCAGAGGACCTAGGTTCAATTTCCAGCACCCACATGCCAGCTTATAACTGTCTGTAACTGCAGTTCCAGGGGATCTGAATTCATACAGACATGAATGCAGGCAAAACACCAATGCACATAAAATTTTAAAAATTAAAAATGATAGATAGATAAATAGATAGATAGATAGAAAATCAACTTTAGATTTAAAGCTAGGGAGATGGCTCAGTGATTAAAATGCTTGTTGTGCAAGGGTAAGGACCAGAGTTTGGATCCTCAGAACCCACAAAAATATAGGGCAGATGTGTATTTCCAGACTAGCCATACTCATATTGGAGAGCTGAATTGAGTGATGTGTACAGAAAGGATTTTTCTAAAGTGCTTGGCAATAAGAGCCGATTGTCTGGCAGAGATTGTTGGTAGGAATATGGATTTTTAAAGGCACAGGTAGATTGTGCTTAGCACGCGCGCGCGCGCGCGCGCGCGCACACACACACACACACACACACACACACACACAGGAGACTAGGTGTCTAGGTACACACCTGTAGTCCCAGCATCTTAGGAAGTGAAGAAGGGAGGATCATTTGGCCCCAAAGTTTAAGACCACAGCAAGCCATAGTCTGGAACACCGAGAGGATAGTAATCTCAGTAATTTTATATAATACTTCCTGGAGGTGGGGGTGTCCATAATATAAAAACAACACCACTAGTTTAAGACCATTATCCTAATAAAAAGAAAATAGGGGCTGGAGAGATGGCTCTGAGGTTAAAGCACTGTCTGCTCTGACAGGGGACCCAGGTTCTTCCCATCAGCCACATGGCAGCTGACATCTCCCTGGAACTTCAGTTCTAGAGAACTCTGAACTGGCCTCTGTGAGTACCAGGCATGCACACGGTGTACAGACATACATGCCTTGTAAATAAAATCATAATTAAACAATTATTTTAAAAGAAAATGTGGTCTTTATCACCACAAAGCTATTAAAACCAGTATTACATAGGAGCTGACGATATTTTTTATTTATTATTTATGCAGTGTTGGGCATGTAAGCCAATGCCTTGAAAATGCTAAGCAAGGGCTCCAACTGAAAGTTAAATACAACCACAGCCCGACTAAGAAACTCCTTTTCAAATGCAAAAAGTAGTGGCTCACAATTAGAATCCCAGTATTTAGCATGAAGATTGCTGTGAATTGGAAGCCAGCCTGGGCTACATGGTAAGTCTGAGGCTAGCCCCTCCTAATTCTTAATCAAACTGCAGGTGTCCACCTATAGGTCCCCGTGATTCTTAAATTTCGAGACAAGATCTATGTTGCCTGGGTTTGCCATGAACAAGTAGGTTCAGCAATCCTGCCTCTCCCCCTCTAGAGATTTCAGTATTACTTTGGGTAAGTTCAATCTTAGTTATAGATACACAAAACATGCTGTTTTTTAATTTGAAGAACTTCTTACGATTTTATTAGTTGTTTATCTTCCTACTACAGGACTTCTTTATTAAGACAAAGGTGGCCGGTTTACTGTCATCAGTCACTATTCACCACCTTTCATGGTTCAGCCATCCTCCTCATTCACTGTCCCGTGTTGCTGTCACCCTCCTCTGCTCACTGGCCCTCGGGATCCTCTCCCTTCTCACTCACTGTACCCCTTCTCCACTACTCCTCACTCACTCACTCTCCCACATGGCCATCAACCTCCTCCATTCACTCCATAGGGTCGTCTCTGTTTACTGCCCTCAAAATCGTCACTCTCTACCACTCACCGCCCCTGAAGGTTGTCACCCTCCTCCACTCTCAGCCCTCCCTCGGGGTCACCTCCCTCCCTTGCCAGGGTCGTGAGCCTCAGCATCCCAGCACCCTCTTCCCGGCCCTGTCACCTTGGCGGGCTGACCCATGGCTCCCCACGCCGCTGACTCCGCCTCTGAAGCCACCCCCTCTTGGCAACCAATCAGGGCTGGGGCACAGCCGGCGACGCTCCGCATAGCAACCAATCAGAACGCAGAATATCCTTCCTAGCCCGCCTTCCCCACAGGAGGAAGGCCAGGTGTTTGCTAAGCAAATACAAATATAAAACCGCGAGAAGCCGCGGAGCCAAATTATGAACAGGAGGACGGAAGTAACTGGGAAGCCATGTTTGTTAGGGGCAGAGTCCTTTCCGCCTTTCCTTGCGTGACGCGCTCGCCCATCGGTTGTTAATGTGTGGCCTCAGAACCTGCTGACTTTTTATCTTGTTTAAGGGCGTGGGTCGTCTCTTAAGTGTTTGTATTTTAAGGTTTCCGGCTGTGACTGTCTCCTTGGAAACATGCGCAAACAAAAGCTAAATCCTAACAACTACAGCCCATACATATAAGATCGCTCACTCCTGATGTTCTGTGCTCTCTTTATTATTCCCCCAAAAGGTGCGGTTGAGTTGCTTGCTCAAATTCATACGCTTGGTCCCAGAGACTCCTCACCCTCTGCATTATTGCCGTATTTATTTTGCCCCGTTCTTTGGTTTTGCTGAGGTAGGAAATAATTAGAAGCTTCATAGTAAAAACCATAAAACATTTATATACATTTTAACTTAGGACTTGCAGGCATGGGTAAAAATTTCCACCTTGCTCCTATTTCATAGTCGCTTGTCTTTAACATTCCTGTAACATTTTAGACCACTTTTAGGTAAAATCGACTGCTTATTAAGAATCAAAGATTCTTAATCTTTGATTAAGCTGGGTGTGGTGGTATATACTTGAAAACCCAGTATTTGGGAGGTAAAGTCAGGAGCATCAAGAATTCAAGGACAGCTCCGGTCTAGACTATATGAGACTCTATGTCAATCAAAAACGGGAAAAGGAAAAACATTCTGGTTTTGAGGCAGGGTGTCACTGTTAGCATTCTGTCTAAACTCCACCCCCACAGTTCCCTGGCAACAGCTAGGTAGGCCTGGCCTACTATAAAAGGGGCTGCTTGCCCCCTTTTCTCTCTCTTGCTCTCTTGATCCCTCTGTCCCTTGCCCATTCCCCTTTCCTTCCCCTCTCTCTCCACCTGCTTATGGCTGGCCTCTACTCCTCTGCTTCTCTCTCTCTCTCTCTCTCTCTCTCTCTCTCTCTCTCTCTCTCTCTCTCTCTCTGCCTCTTCTACCCTTCCAGCTCCCTCCCCATGCCCTGAATAAACTCTATTTTATACTATACCTGTGTGTGGCTGGTCCCTCAGGGGGAAGAGATGCCTCTGCATGGACCTGCTGAGATATCTCCTTCCCCCTACCTCAGCACACACCCACAGAACATATTCTTTCTCTTTTTATAAACACATTAGTCACTATAACCCTGTCTGGTATGGAACTTGCTATAGCTGTTTTATAGGCTGGCCTCAAACCTAGAGATCTGCTGCCTCTGAGTGCTGACATAAAAGCCATCAACCACCAAACCTGTACTTTTCCTCAGAAATGCTTTCTACCTTGTTCAAAAGCTAGACTTGGCCCAGAACTCACTGGTTAGGCTAGACTGGCTGGCCTGGTCTCAGAGGTCTTCCCATCTCTATCTCTCCAAGGCTGGGATTACCAATATGTAATACCGTGTTTAGCAAGGCTTATATGAGGACAGACAGATAATTGTCAACTTTTAAAAATTGTTATTGATGGCTGGAGGGCTGGCACAAAGCAGAACACTGCTGTTCTTTCCAGAGGACCTGGGATCAATTCCCAACACCCATATGGCAGCTAACAACAGCCTGAACTCCAGTCCCAGGGGATCTGACACCTTCTGGCCTCCAAGGACATATACATCCAATTAAATACTCTTACACTCATAAAAATAAAATCTCGTAAGAAATGTGTTATTGAGGTTCTAGATTTGCAGATGACTTTTTAATAGAACCAATTAAATCAAGTGTAGTGGCTATTGTCTTTTATCCAAGGAACAATAATCAATTAGATGATCTTATGACAAACTGGTATCTTCTGTAGTACTATAGCCCAATTTCTTTTTTTAAAAAAAAAAAAAAGTAGTTTGTAGTAATACTTTCTGACTAGAAAGTTAACGAAAACCCTTCTATGTTATTTGAAAATACAGTGCCTGTGGCTGGAGAGATGGCTCAGTGCTTAACAGCACTCACTGATCAGCGGAGGACTGGAGCTGGATTCCTAGCACCTACTCTCACAACTGTCTGTAACTCCAGTTCTGGGAGATCAGGTCCTCTCTTCTGGCCTCCTTAGGCTCCTACATGCCTGTGGTGCCCACAAAGCTGTGCAATCGAATACATATAATAGATAAAACTTTAAAATACAACATAGTTCTACAGTGCCCAAATTAGATCAGAAGTGAGTCTTAAGCAAACATGATGCCATTCCTTCAGCTGTTCCACAGATGAAATGAAAGGAGATGGCTCAGCACTCTTAACTGATCTGGTTATTCTGGGAACATGTCCTGGTGTGCAACCAGACATGCAAGCTGAACTGAAGAAACTTCAGAACTCAGTGGAAATTCAAACTGTTCGTAATGTAAGTTCCTGGAGCTGTGTGGTGGGCAGGAGAATGCCCTCCAAAAGATGTGTGCACTCGGGTGCCCAGAACGTCTCATCGGAATAAAGGGTTTTGGCAGGTGAATTAAATGAATATTCTGAGATGGGAAGCTTTTTGTGTATTGTCTGGTGAGCCTACTGAGTCACACTAAACATGGAAGAAGGAAAAGAGGGAGGCTTTGGAGATGAATAAAGGCAAGCATATGATCTCTGGAAGCTGGAGAAGACAAGGGAGTGGAGTGCCCTCTAGAGGCTCCAGGGAGAATGCAGCTCTGCTGACAAGAGTTTGGCTCAGTGGAAACAAACCTGACTTAGGACTTCCAGAATCCTACTACCCATCCGTCACCTAAACCAGAATCTCTTCCCTTTGCTGGCTCATCACATCTCTCCTCTCCTCTCAAGGGCCCTGTGGTTACAGTGGGTTCACCCAGACAACCCAGGCGCCTACCTACTCTAATCACACCTCTAAAATGCCCTTTACCTAATAACATAACATGTTCACGGGATCCAGGGATTGGGACATGGGCATATTCTGCTTACTACATCTAGTTTGTGTGAAGCCAGCCAGTAAGCTTGAAATGGAAGTAAATGAAGGAGGAGAAACAGACAGGACCTGGTCAAGCAGGTCCCTATTGGTCAAGCAAAGGATTTTGGATAGCATTCTGGGATAGCATGCTCTGGAATAGTATCCATGGGAGAGTGGCATCACGGTTTACGTTTTACAAACATCCTTTTAGCTGGGTGTAGAGGTGTAAATTGCAAATTCAAGTTCTGCCTGCTACATGAGATTCTGTCTCCAACAAACAAACAAACAAACAAACATAATTGAGGAAATGCCTTGGCTCAGCTAGTAAAGTGTGCACTACATAAACATCAGGATTGACCCTCAGCATGATCAAAGCAAACCCACTTACCTCCACATGCCCCACCCCTACTGTTGGAACATAAAGTGTATCACCTGGATATTCAGTTAGTCATCTCTGTCGGTGACAGCAATGGCTGTACTTGTACTTGGGCTCAGTAACTCCCAGATGTGAGTGTAGGTTAAGCCATGGTAACTTTATCTGCAAAGGGCTAGTTAGTAGGTATTTTCAGCTCTGTGAATCCCATGGTCTCTGTTGCTATTGTTGAACTGTACTGCCATAGTCTAATGGCAGCCACAGAAGATGGATAATGAACATGCAAGAATTTGTCCTAATAATGCTGGGGTTTTGAGTTTAAGTGGCATTGAGTTTAAGGAGCATTTACATACTACCACATATCTATAGTCTAACGACATTTATTTATTTATTTATTTATTTATTTATTTATTTATGGTACAAGTGCTCTGTGTGCATGTACACCTGCATGTTAGGAGAGAGCATTGGATCCCTTTATAGACGGTCGTGAGCCACCATGTGGCTGCTGGGAATTGAACTCGGGGCCTTCGGAAGAACAGCCAGAGCCATCTGGCCAGCCCCTTTTAGTGGCTTTGAATCAAATAAAATTTTATAGAGTCCCATAGCAAAGTCTGGTAAAGTAATTTACAATAACCTATTTTCTGTCTAATGAATATCTATGGGAAAAGAGTTCATAACAATCTAAAGATAAAAAAATGAGGCATTCGGTGGTGATGGTGGTGTGTGCCTTTAATCTAGGAGGCAGAGGCAATCAGATCTCTGAGTTTGGGGCCAGCCTGGTCTATAAGGTGAGTTCCAGGACAGCCAGGGGTACACACACACACACACACACACACACACACACACACGTCTTGAAAAACCAAAAGAAAGAAGGAAAGAAAATTGTTAAAAGAGTAAATTGCAGATATATTTTTTTGCTTCTGAGTACATAAATGGTTTTTTCCTATATTATATCACTGGTGCTCAAAACACAGTACCAGGGCCAAAAGCATCATCTAGAATGTACTAGAAACCTAATTAAGAGGACCCTAAGTTCAGGCCAACTGATATTCATGACCTTTCTGTAGTTATGAAAATAAATGAACATGACTCCAAAACTAATGTCTTATGTATAGACACTATTTACCAGTGATTGCAAAGTACCAGTAACGCCTCTGATAGCAAAGAATGGGACACCAAGATTGCCAGGAATCACTGTCAATAATTTTGTCAAGACAGGAGCTTAAGGACATTCTTGGCTACATAGCAAGTTGGAGGCCAGCCTGGGCTACATGAGACACTGTCTTAATAATGGTAACAATAATTTTGTTGAGACAAAGCAGTCAAATATCATCATATAGGGCAATTCAAAGGAAATAGTTGTTTCCCTTTTTATTATTTGTTTGTTTGTTTATGAGACAGGATTTCCTGGAACTTGCTCTTTAGACCAGGCTGACTTTGAACTCAGAGATCTGGCTACCTCTGCCCAAGAGTGCTGGGATTAAAGCCATGCACCACTATCATCTGGCTTAAGTTTCACTCTTTATTTTTAATTATGTATATGCATGTGTATCTGTGTGATCTGTGTGCACACATGTCCACGAGGGATTGAAGGTATCCTGCTAGGGCAGAGGCATTGGATTCCCCTGGAGCTGGAGTTACAGGCAGTTGTGGTGGTGTTTGTGCTGGCCTCTGAGAGAAGAGTTTGTGTTCTTGATCGCTGGACCATCTCTCTAAGTCCCTAAGGTTTCCTACTATGGCCACTTGGAGATTGTCAGATAAGAGAGCCAGGAATGGAATCCAGTGAGGTTCTGAAATGGAGGCTCAGTGTGCAGAAGAAAATACCATCCAGAGGGCAATCGGGTGAGATGTTGAAAGAAGACAAGGGTAACAACAGTGGCAACCAGCAGATCTATATGACAACTGGGACTGTCTATAGAACGTTGTGAACGGAGGTGCTGCATTCCCAACAAGGAGGAAATGATCCAAAGACCCAGAGATGATGACGTACACACAACACGTAGTAAACACATCCTCCGGAGTGGAGGAAGGACGGTGGTGGGGCCAAGAAAGACTTTGTTCCTTCCAGGAGGAGCATCTTACCTGAAGCTGATTCCTGCCAGGAAGCTGGCCCTAGAGGCTTACAAACGACTGCCGCCTAGGTCTCATCTCTGCAGACTTAGACTTAATTGATGTGGAGTGAGGCCAGAGAGGTTTAAAGAGCTCCCAAGTGGTTTTTAGTATGCAGTTAAGATTGAGAATCACTGCCGCACGCAGCAAGAAACAAAGCAAAGAACACCTGATGTAAGACTTTATGTGGCTCTTAGTCAAGATCTCAAACAGCTGAGGCTTTAAATGATCAGGGCAAGAGCACTTGTTGCTCTTGCAAAGAACCAGGTTTCAGTTCCCTTCACCCACATGGCTCACAACCATCTGTAACTCCAGATCCAGGGGATCCGAGGCACTAGATGTAACGCACTCATATACGTTAGCATATGCATACAAAATAAAAATCTTTTAAAAATGTTTAAAAGAGAAAGGCTATGGTATCACAGACAGCAGCCGTGCAACTTGGGACAGAAAACAGACTCCTCTGGAACAGGGTCTCAGGTAACCCAGGCTGGCCTCAAACAATGTTGAGGAGGATGAACTGAACTTCCATCCTCCTGCCTCCATTTCTCAAACTCTAGGATTCCAGGCGTGCAGTACCAGGCCCGGCTTATGAGCTGTTAGGGCTTATGAGCTGTTAGGGATCAAACCCAGAACTCCGCACACGCTTGGCAAACACTGTACCAAACCGAGCCTCCTCCCAGAACTGGCAAATCAAATTTTCCTATAGAGGTGCAGAGGCAAAGAAAGGGCGTTTCCTCCGCCCATTTCGTTCCCCCACCCCCCACCCGCTCGCCGCAGCTGCGGCGTCGGCGCCAGTGCGCATGCGTAGGCCGACCGGGCGCGAGCCGGCAGTCCCCGCGCGCTCCCGCGGTTCCTCTCCCCACCGTGGCCGCGGCGCGGGAAGGACAGCGAGCGGCCGCTATGGCAGACGAGATTGCCAAGGCTCAAGTGGCCCAACCCGGTGGCGACACGATCTTCGGCAAGATCATCCGCAAAGAAATCCCCGCCAAGATCATCTTCGAGGACGACCGGGTAGGCTTGCCGCCGGGCGACACGCCGGCGTTCCCTGAGGAGCTGCGGGCCTGAGGTGACGCGCGGCCCTGCTGGCCTGGCCCTGCGCCCGCGTGGCCCTGCGGCGCGTGCCTGCGCTCGGGTTACGCGTTATCGGCCGCTCGGCCCGCCGCGTGCCGCGGTCCCGGTGAGGTGAAGCGGGCGGAGGCCCCGGGAGGTGATGCCCGCCCGGGTCCCCTGTGAAGTGCAGACCCGTGGGGGTGACGCCCACCGGGGCCCGCGGCCGCCACCCACCACGCGGGTGTCAATCTGGCCTGCGAGAAACCCGATCCTGCCCCCGGCGCAATCTCCGCGATCTCCCGCGCGCAGCAGTCCCCGCACTGCAAGGCGACCGGGGATTCGCGGTCCTTCTGCTCCGGGTTCCCGCTGCAGACGTTGCCTCTGGGGACTGGAATTAGCCCCTCAAGCTTTTAAAAAATATTGCTTTAGGGTGTTTTGTCTTGTTTTAATAGATCGGCTTTACTATTCCAAGCTGACCAGGAACCGAGTAGCTGCGGCTGACCTTGAACCCTTGATCCCCATCCTGCCTCCAACACCCCTATGCTAGGATTGCAGGCAGCCCACGCCCTGCTGATCGGGAAAACATTTATGGTGCAAGATCAAAAGTCGATTTTTCTCCTCCTCCTTAAGAATAGATGAAATCGCAGTCGATAGTGAAAACCAATTTTGTAAATTATTTCCTAGGCAGTTCTATTTATGGCGTTCAGTCTCACATAAAGCAGGGTGGGAACTTGTCCCGGTGACTAGAAAGTTTTGTACGGGTTTGCTCGTACTTTTCATATTACTTTAAGAAATATGAGGAAGCATTAATGCTACTGGCAAAATGTTCACATAGACTCGAAATAGTACTCCAAATTCCATACGGTTCCTTGAGGTTGGTTTTATTTAAATTGCCTGTATTTGTCACTAATTGGGGAAGTTCTTTTGTCTTAGAAAAAGGCCCATTTCATTTTAAAAGTTTGCAAGTCTTGTAGCATGTCCTGTAATCCCAGTTCCACCATCTAGAAGACTGAGCCAGGAATTATAGGCCAGCCTATTATGGAATAAGACCCCCGAGTCAAAAATGAAGCAAAACAAAATACTTGCAAAGATAGACAAAAAGGAAGGAAGAAAGAGCGAGCTTTAAACACAAAACCAGCATCCTGTGATTCTTGCACGTGGGAGATGGCTGCAAGAGAATCAGTTCAAATCCAACCTGGCCTACATGGAGACCCCACATTAAAAAACAAAACTAAACAAACCAGAACTATAGTTTGCAGTTGTTTTGATAAGTGGTCTTTGAAATAATGATTGAGCTTCAGTAGTTCTGGCTGAAGCATTCTAAATGACACAGCAGTTTATGGAGTGTATCAAGTAAAATTACTCCTAAGCCAAGCAAATGTGTCTGGGTCCTGTTAGGCAGAGAGCGTGTACAGGCAGTACCTGGGAAGTAAAACAAAACAGCAAGTTGCACCATCAGGACTTCGATCTGGAAAAGATGGGAGGGGGAAGGGAGCCAGGTTTGTGTCCAAAATTGTAAAGATGGAAGCTGAGGGAGATGGTTCAGTGGCTAAGAGTACTTTGAACGCCTAAGGACCTGAGTTCAAATCCCCAGCACCCATGTTTAAACTGGGCTTAGCTGCATGTGCCTGTGACTCTAGCAGTTTGGTGGCAAAGTATTGGAGCTTGCTGGCAGCTGGCCAGTCGGCCTAGTCAAAACATTAGGTTCAATGAGAGACCCCATCTAGGCAGTAAGGTCCAGAGCAATACAGGATGGTTGCATGCATCAGTCGCATATTCACGAATTTATGTGTGTGTACCACACATATGCACATACACCAAAGGTGAAAGAAATTATTAACATGGGAGGAATTTGTAGATTTTTCAAGTTGAGGAATGTATAGTATTTAAATTAAACACAAGTTGGGGTTAAGAGAGGGGCTGGAGAGATGACTCAGTGGTTAAGACCTGTGTTTGATTCCTAGTACCCACAGCAGGTGGCTCAGGACTGTCTTATGCAGTTCAGGGGACCCAACATCCTCTTTTGGCCTCCATGGGCACGCAGTATGAACATGGTGCACATCCATATGTGCAGGCAGAAAAGAAATAACCTTAAAGAATAAAGAGCTGGGTGGTGGTAGCGCACCCAGCATTCAGAGGCAGAGGCAGGACAGTCTCTTGAGTTCGAGGCCAGCCTGGTCTACATTGTGAGTTCTAGGACAGCCAGGGCTATACAGAGAGACCCTGTCTTGAAAAAAAAGAAGGAAAAAATAAATTAACTAATCAATTAAAAAAACAACAACAACGAGAGATAGAGAGAGTGGGAGAGAATACAAGAGGATCGTTGCATGGGGACTGTCTATGGACAGTATGGTTTGAACCAGAGGACTTGGATGAGATCAGCCTGCTAAGACTGACGGGACTAAATTTTGCTCATCCGTTGTTTCAGTAACTGCTTTATTTCTGTGAAGAGACACTAAGGCAACTCTTACAAAAGAAAACTTTTTTTTCTTCTGTTTTTTTGAGAAAGGATCTGTGTAGCCCTGGCTGTCCTAGAACACACTCTGTATATTAGGCTGGTCTCAAGCTCACAGAGATCCACCTGCCTCTGCCTCTGCCTCTGCCTCCCAAGTGCTGGGGCTAAAGGTGTGCACTGTGCGCCACCACCGCCACCACCCAGCTTAAAAGAAAACATTTAATTTACAGTTTCAGAGGTTTAGTCCATTGTCATGGTGAGGAGCATTGAGAGAGGGGGAGAGGGAGGGAGGGAGGGAGCAAGCTTGGTGACTAAGCATTCAAATTATGAGCCTGTGAGGACTGTTAAGGCACAGATCCAGCGTCACTGTCTCAGAATGGCTGTCCTTGATTACTTATTCCAGATCTTACTCTTCTGTGGTGATTGCCCACCTCACCCTTTCATAACATATCTAACCATTAATAATCACATGCTTAAAGCCCATCTTAACACTAAGTGCAAAGGCTCATGAGGCCACGTGTACTACATACACGTCTGTTTTCTTAGTGCCTGTTCAGTGGCTCCCATTCAGACAGCGCTTACTACAAGACAGAGTGTGTTTTAGCCTAGCAGGTGGTACACTAAAGCTTCTGTTTTTTCCCTAGTGTCTTGCTTTTCATGACATTTCCCCTCAAGCACCAACACACTTTCTGGTGATACCCAAGAAGCACATATCCCAGATTTCTGTAGCAGACGATGATGATGAGAGTGTAAGTAATTTCTAACTTTATATTTCACCTTTTTTGTTGTTGTTGTTATTTTTTGGGGGGTGCAGTTTCTGACACAGGGTCTCTCTATGTATCCCTAGTTGTCCTGGAATTTCCTATGTGGACCAGGCTGGCCTGAACTCAACAGAGACTGGCCTGTCTCTGTCTCCTGAGTGTTGGGATTAAAGGCGTGCTACACACACACACATACACACACACACACACACACACACACACACACACACACACACACACACACCAGCTTGATTGCTTGTTATTTAATGGCCAGAAGTGTACTTTTTCTGTGTTTAAGATTTTTTTTTTCTTTTGCAGCTTCTAGGACATTTAATGATTGTTGGCAAGAAATGTGCTGCAGATCTGGGCCTGAAGCGTGGGTATCGAATGGTGGTGAATGAAGGTGCGGACGGGGGACAGTCTGTCTATCATATCCACCTCCACGTTCTTGGGGGTCGGCAGATGAACTGGCCTCCTGGTTAAGCAGGTTGGGGATAAAGTCCCTCTCTAGATAGTTGGCAAGCTCCAGTAAGTTAAACAGCACCACATAGTTTTGCCTGTGTATGGAGAAATTGAAGAGATCATTTAAAATTCTGTGCCTAATAAAAGACATTGTTGCACGTCTCTGAGTGGATTTGCTACTCTGGAACTCTCTGTGGTAGAGGCTAGGTTCATCATAGAGGTTTCTCGTGTGTATTCCTAGAGAGCAGACTCAGGGCCACAAGAAGCCAGGCAAAGGATCTACCACTAAGATGGGCCCACAGCTTTAATCCCAGTACCCAGGAGACAGGCAAGTGGATCTCTGGAAGTTCTAGGCCAGGTTGGTCTACATAGTGAGACCATGTGTCAAAAATAAAGAGATCACATACATCCCAACTTTCTGATACTTTCTTCTCAAGGAGACCCTGGCATTGAATACTGTGGTAGTCTAACTGGTCTTTAATAAATTACAAAAGTTTGATTTAAAGTATCCTCTCAGGTTAAATTATTAATTCAGGAGATTTCTTCTCTCTCTCTCTCTCTCTCTCTCTCTCTCTCTCTTTCTCTCTCTCTGTCCTTTTTTTTTTTTTTTTTTTTGAGACAGTTCAGTGTAACCCAGGTTAGCCTGAAACTTACTGTATAGACCAGGCTGGCCTCAAACACATAGAAAATTTCTCTTCCTGTCTCCCAAGAGTTGGGATTATAGGCATACACCATTATACCTGGTCTTGGGTGTTTCTGGATAGATTAGGAAAACTGGCCTTTACATGTAACACTTTTTCCTCATATGTTGTACTTAAAACATTTGTATAGATAATGCATCTTTTAAAATGCCTTTCATGGTCTTCCTCTCCTCTGATATTTTCCTGGCTTTCTGTTTTGTGTTGGGAAGAGTTTTGGAAGGATCTGTGGCATGGTTCAGATTGAAACAGGAAGCTTGAGAGTTGAGTCTGCTTTCTTCAGGAACATTTCCTGTCCTGATGAATCAGCCAGCATTAATACAGCAGGTAGATAACACTCCATTGTGCTCCTCCTGCCCAGGACCTCTGCCTTCAGTTGTCCTGGGACAGACACCCACACTTCATATGGCAGCCAGTATCCAGGATAGCCCACAAGAATCCTCTTCTGGTCTTCACATTCTTGTGTATTCAGCATGAGGGCTGGCCTATGAGAATAGCAGTATAGCAGAAGGAGGGAAGGTATGAGTTCTGAGGTTAGGCTTTAAAGGGTGATCTGGTCTACACTGTTGTCTCTGGGATGCTTTCTGCTGTAGATGAACATTCCTTACCTCTACTGTGATGCTATAGGGAGAAGGAACCTTCATTATGTGGTAGAGAGAAGTAACTGGGTTCCGACCTAACAGAAGGCTTTGTGTAGCTCCTTTGCCATGTGAGGACAAGTCTGAAGACTCCCATCTGTGAACCAAGGAGCAGGCCCTTACATGGTACTGAACTATGAGAAGTTGATGCTAGAAGCCACCCAGTCAGAGCACTTTACAGCATCTAGAACAAGCTATGTTACTTGCTTTCGGGGAAGCCAGCATCTATGGCTAAGGAACTTCAAGCAGCCCACTGGAGAGGCCTGGGCTGACAACAGACCCGGCAACAACTAGTGGTTCCTGTGAGAAAATCACACTAGCATAGGATCCCTCTGGAGCTGGAGTTACAAGTGGTTGTGAGCTGTCATGTGGGTGCTGGGAACCCAACTCTTGTCCTCTGTAAGTGTAGTTGGCTTTCCCACTCAGCCAACTCTAGTCCTTGGCAGAATGTTGTATTGTAGTTTAGGAAGGAAACGTAACAGTTTTGCTGCAAAAACAAGCTTGTACTTAAGTATTACATCATGAGGCATCTGCCTAGAGCAGCATAAACTTGGAGCTTCTGAACTCCCGTCTTATTTGAGAGAGTCCTTGCCCCCAAAAGAAGCTGCTGAGAAGACCACTACGAACTTGCTGCTCCACCCAGCTGGGCTTCAAGCCCTTGTCTTAGGCTCTGCCAATCAGATGCACTTATCTGGGATTTTGAATCTGAAACTAATGACACAGGGACAAGGACAGTGAACACTTCATCCTGGTGTCCGTAGCAGCAGTTTCAAGTTGGCAGGCACAATGATGTCTGTGTTGTCAAGCCTTGGATCCAGTGCTGAATGCCAGGGAAGACAACAGTGCAGGCTGGTTCCTGTGTCCAGTAGAAGTGGAGTGTTTGGCACACTGGCTCGCTGGCAGTTTTTCTGCATAACTTGTCTTTATTCCTGCTTATTCCCTGAATTAACCTGTGAGCCGTCCTTTAAGCATTGGTTCACAAAGTTAACTGACAAGTTAGTGGAGTCCTGGGAAGTGAGATGGACTGGTAAAGAATGGAGACTGGCTGATTGTACTGGCTTGGGATGAAGGCAAGGAGAATCCAGTGAACATCGAGGGAGTGGAGTTTCAGAGTCAGAGCCTGTGAAAAATAGCAAAGGAGAGGAGTAACTCATTTGTGCACTGATACGCCAGTTAAGGGCATGGCTTGGAGCTTCCAAATGCAATCACCACAGGATTCTATAAAGGGTGTGGCAAGAGAGCAGGGTTTCTCATATAGTCCCAGCTGTCTTGGAACTCGCTGATCCACCTGCCTCTGTCTCCCAAGTGCTGGGGTTAAAGGTTCACCACCATGCCTGGCCTCCTTTTTTGTTGTTCAGGTTGTTTGTGTACGTTTGTAGTGTATGTGTGTGGGTGTGTATAGGGGTGCAGGCATTTGTGCACATGCTTGGAGGACATGTGTCCTGCTCTATCACTCTCTGCCTTAATCCCTTGAGACAGGATCTTTCAACCTAGAGCTAAGTATGCTTAAGGCCAGAATGCCCCAAGATCTTGTCTCCACCATTCACAGCTCTGGTCTCAAGCATAAGAGACCACCCCTGGTCTTACTTGAGTGCTGGGGATTTGAACACATGACGTTATGCTTATGCAATAAGTGCTTTAACCCACTGAGCCATCATCCCAACTCCCTTATGTTGTTTACTACTGTGTAACCTAAGCTAGCCCTGAATTTTGGATCCTGCCTCTGACTCCAAAGTGTTGGGATTATAGGCATTTACCACCATACCCAACTTTTATTATTATTCCTAATATTGCTGAAATTGTGTTTTGTGACAGGGTCTTATGTAGCCCAGGATGGCCAAAACTTGGTATGTAGCTAAAAATGACCTTGAATTTTTGATCCTTCTGTCTCCACTTCCTAAGTGCAGGGGTTAGATGCGTATACCACACGCCTAGCTTCTTTAGTTTTTTTAGACAAGATCTCATATGGGGTTGGCCTTCAACTCAACACATAGCTAAGGATGACCTTAAATCTCTGGTCTTCCTGCCTTCATGTAAGTGCTGGGATTATAGGTATGAGCCACCGAAGCAATTGCATATTGCTGAAATCTTCACAGTGACAATATCACAGTTCTAAATAATTAGCTCACTTGTCAATTTAAAACCCAGGAACTTTCCTGTGACTCTGCTGTAAAACTTTGTAAGGACTTTTTGTTTTGAGACAGGGTTTCTCTGTGTAGCCCAGGCTGGCCTGGAACTCACTCTGTAGACTAAACTGGCCTCAAACTCACAGAGATCCACCTGCTTCTGCCAAGGCAAACTGCCAGGATTGAAAGGAGGCCTTTGTAAGAAATTTTGCAAAATATACTCCAGCAGCAGAAAATCTGAAAAGGTGGCAAGTCCAACACAATGCTGGGTTCTCAGTGCTGCCAAGTGCTGTTTGCTTAATTAACAAATATATACAGTCTCCTAAAAAAGCTAAAACATTGATCAGGAAAGGGTGGCAGCTTAATATTTGGAATGAACTATGTTAGAGAATTTGGCTGACAGACATCCTTCCTGGTGAGGAAGGGAGGAAGAGAGATAGGAAGGGAGAGACCAGAGAGTCTTTTTCATGACTCTGCAGTAGCATGTATGTGTTCATGTGTGTATGCATGCATGTGGAGGCTTGAGGATGGTGTCAGGAATTTTGTTGGTGGGAGTTGCTTCATCCAACCCCTGAGATTTATGTGGGTGTATGATAAACTGGCAAACCTTTAGCTGCTGAGCCATCTCATCTTCCAGCCCTGGAGGACGGCTGATTGTTTACAGACCCTTTCTCAGTTTTTCATGTTTCTACTGTAGCTGTTCCCTAACTGAAGTTTCTGGCTGGTACCTGATGCTTCCTCCATGTATGTCTTGCATTTCTCTTCTCCCAACCCACCATCATATATCAGGAGGTTCTAACTAGCCACCGTGTTCCATACCTGCACATCTCTACTCTCAACACTTTGAAGGCTGAGGCAGGAGGATTAAGAGTTCAAGGCCAGCTTGGACTACATATGGAGATGCTGTCTCAGAGAAGAAGGGGAGGAATGAAAAGAATAAGAAAAAAACCACAGGGACTGGAGAGGCAGTTCAGCAGTCAAGAGCACTGGCTGCTCTTGCAGAAGACTTGGGTTCAGGCCCTAGCATTCACATGGCAGCTCACAACTGTCAGTCCAGTTCTATGGGATGATGCCTTCTGGTCTCCATGGCACCACGTGTTCACACAGACACATGTAGGTAAAACATGAATATACATAAAAAAAAATCTTAAAAAATGTTTAAAAAGCCAGGCAGTGGTGGCACATACCTTTAAAGTCTCAGCACTCATGAGATAGAGGCTGGAGGATCTCTGAGTTCAAGGCCAGCCTGATCTACACTGAGTTCCAAGACAGCCAAGGCTGTTAGACAGAGAAAACTTGTCTTGAAAAAACAAACAGGGCTGGTGAGATGTCTCAGCAGTTAAGAGCACTGACTGCTCTTCTGGAGGTCCTGAGTTCAAATCCCAGCAACCACATGTGGCTCATGACCATCCCTAAAACCATTCTTTTAAAAATTATCTTTAAAAAAAAAATAAGGCCAGGCGGTGGTGGCGCACGCCTTTAATCCCAGCACTTGGGAGGTAGAGACAGGCGAATTTCTGAGTTCGAGGCCAACCTGGTCTACAGAGTGAGCTCCAGAACAGCCAGGGCTACACAGAGAAACCCTGTCTCGAAAACCCAAAAAAAAAAAAAAAAGCCCTCTTATGGGATGTCTAAAGACAGCTGCTGTGTACTTACATATAATAAATAAATAAAAAAAGGCCAAACAGAGCCGGGCGGTGGTGGCGCACGCCTTTAACCCCAGTACTTGGGAGGCAGAGGCAGACGGATTTCTGAGTTCGAGGACAGCCTGGTCTACAGAGTGAGTTCCAGGACAGCCAGGGCTATACAGAGAAACCCTGTCTCAAAAAAACATAAATAAATAAATAAATAAATAAATAAATAAATAAATAAGAAAGCAAACATTTGAATAAGACATTTCTCTGAGGGCTGGAGATCTGATGCCCTCTTCTGGTACGTCTGTAGACTGAAACAGTATTCTCACATTTATAAAATAAATAAATATTTAAAAAGACATTTCTCCAAAAGAGATAACACAGTGAGCAAGCTTATGGAAGGATTCTCAGCATCATAGCCATTGTAGAACTGTCAAAACCACAATGAGGTACCACTTCACACCCTATAGGACGATTATAGTCAAAAAGGTAGTGTTGATTGATAAGCAGAGAAATTGGAGCCCTCCTTACTGTTGATGGGATTGAAACTGGTTCAGCTGCTTTGTAAAATAGATTAGCAGCTCTTAAAGCACAAGCTGGTTATGGTGACTGTAATCCCAGCAGTTGGAAGCAGAGGCAAGGATCTCTGAACATTCAAGGATGCACAGCCTGGACAACACACAAAGGATGAGGGTGGGGGTCAGGCCAACTGGGAATACACAGCAAGACCTCATCTGAAAACACCAAACCCCAGAAAGGTTAAGCAGAATACTCACACAGCCGATTAAATAACCATAGAACAGGTCTACTCTGAACTGTATACTTAGAAGTGAAGAAGTTATAGTCTGAGTGTGAAAGGCCCTCAGGGACTCATGAACTGGGGTCCTGGTTTTAGTCTGATGGGCTTTTGGGGAGCAACTGGATACTAATGGCTTTGACCCAGTAGGTGGACTCAGGATGCAGCCATTAGGAAGTGTTGAAAAGCAGAAGGCCTAGGTAGAGGAAGTATGGATGGGGGCCTTTTCCTTGGTCTCCACTTCCTGGTTGCCATTAGGTGTTCTCTGCCACACTCTCCTGATGCCCCAGTTCTCTGCCTCACCTTAAGCCCAAAGTAGTAGTGCACCAAAACCCTGAAAGGCGAGCAAAACCAGTCTTTCTTCCTTTAGCTTGATTTTATCAAGTATTTGTCACGTGACAAAAATCTACCTAGCACACACATGTCCCATAAAAACCTCCTGTTCTGGAGAGTCCAAAGCAACATTACCTAGAACAGCCAAGTGCATAAACAAGTCATGAGTGCATTTAAACACTTTAAAGATTTATTTGTGTGTGTGTGTCTGTCTATCTGTCTGTCTGTCTGTCTGTCCGTCTGTCTGTCTGTCTATGTGTATTCACATGTGTATGAGAGTCTGCAGAGGCCAGAATAGAGCATTGAATGCCTTGGTTCTGGAGTTACAAATGTGAGGCTGCCAGACATGGGTAATAGGAATTGAACTCAGGTCCTCTGGAAGAGCAGCATGCTCTTAGCCAGTGAGCCATCTCTCTGTCCCTTCACAATGTCACAAGTGCATTTAAGTGATCAGTAATCAAAAACAGTATACTCTAACAATGGAATTTTATTAGCAGTAAAACAAGCAAAATTGCTTAGATTTGGATGGTAAATGGAGGAAGCCAGTCACAAAAAGTAACATGCTCTGTCATATTACCTTACATGTAAACATGCATTTACTAAACAAACTGTCCAGAACATAAAGATATCCATAAAGACAGAAAATAGATTTATGATTTCTGAGGGTTGAGTTTGGGGCAGCGGGGAATGACACTACTGTTTACATTCCCCCTTACCCTAAATACTTCAGCATATGCCCCCAAGAAAAGGACATTTTCTCTGTAAGCCCACATCGGTTTTCTCTTTTGAAAAGTGATCTTTATATCTTTACATATTCTTTAAACCTTTAAAACATATTTAAACTTATTTAGTTCACGTGTATGGGTGTTTGCCTACATGCATGTAAATGCACCATGTGTATGCCCAGTGCCCACAGAGGCCAGAAGAGCCATGAGATCTTCGGGAATTAGAGTTGCAGATGGTTGTGAGCTGCTCTGTGGATACTGGAAACCAAACCTGGGTCTTCTGCCTTAGCAAATGTCCTTTAGAACTGAGCTGTTTCTCCCGGCCTTACATTTTTGTTCCTTTGTTTGGTTTTTTGTTTGTTTTTTGAAACAGGGTTCCTTTGTGCAGCTCTGGCTGTCTTGGAACTCACTCTGGGAACAGGCTGTCCTCAAACTCACAGAAATCCACCTGCCTCTGCCTCCCAAGTGCTGGGACTCAAGGTGTGTGTCAACACCACCTGGCTTAAAAGGTACTTTATTACATTTTTTTTTGTATGTGTGCATCCACATACATGCTATAGCATGCATTCTACATGGGGTCAGTGCTTTCCTTCTACCACATGGGTCCTGAGACCTGAACTCTGGTCATCAGGCTTAGTGGCTAGTGACTCTCCCAAGTAAGCCATCTTGATGTCCCCACTGCACAGTTTTCTATCTAAGCAAATTAACAGTTCAATGATATAACCTGATGTACAGCTTACATTCGAAGTCACTGCTCAAGGTGGCTATTTTTGGTTGTCACCTTGACTGCATCTGGAGTAACTTAAACCCAAGCATCTGGGCACACCTGTGTGGGATTTCTTATTAACTAAGCCATTAAAAGTGTGGAGACCCACTTTTAACTGGGATCTTTTGAGGTGGGAAAATCCACCTTTAATCTGAGCCACACCCTCTACTGGCAATCTATATAAAGAACATGGGAGAAGGAAGCTGTTCTCGTTTGCCTGCTTGCTCTCAATGGCAAGTCCATTCCTTCGCTGGCATTGGAGACTACTTCAGGAATCTGGCATATATTGAAGACCAGCTGAGACATGCAGTCTCCTGGACCAAACAACTACTGGATTCTTGGACCTTCCATTGGTAGACAGCCATTGGTAGACTAGCTGAACCACAGCTTACCAGCCATTCCAATAAATCACACCCACGAATACCCTGACGAATACACCAGGATAGATAGGTATAAAAAGGAAGTCGAGCCGGGCGGTGGTGGCACACACCTTTAATCCCAGCACTTGGGAGGCAGAGGCAGGTGGATTTCTGAGTTCGAGGCCAGCCTGGTCTACAGAGTGAGTTCCAGGACAGCCAGGGCTACACAGAGAAACCCTATCTTGAAACAAACAAACAAACAAAAATAAATAAATAAATAAATAAATAAATAAATAAATAAATAAAAAGGAAGTCGAGGCAGAAATGCTGCAAGCTTAAGACTAGCCTGGGCTACATAGCAAGCTCAAGGTCAGCCACAGTGAGACCCTTTCTCAAAAATGAAACACCAATAAGAAACCAAAAATATGGAAGAAGACAGGAAAATCAACTGAATTTTATCATCCAACACCAACATTTAGTCCGCCAACTTTTCATTTTTACAAATGTGTTGTCATTTGTAAGGAGATTTCTTCTTGGGATTATGCTATAGACATCTATGTCACTGTAGTCAGATGATCTATTTGGCCCAAATTCTCATTTGAGGCTTGGTTTGTTTTCAGTGCCAAGCTATATATGTCTGCTAGGTCATCACAGAAAGATTTCATAATGATTTGAACTTTCTCCACAAGGAGGCAGCAAGCAACCATGCTAAGATTTCTTAAACTTTAAAGGAAGTCCATGCACATACACAGCTTACCCTGACCCTGTGGGCGGACATTAACAGTAACATCCTCACTGGGAGTGTTGGTTGCAGGCTTTTAATCCCAGCACTTAGGAGGCAGAAGCAGGCAGATCTTGTGTGTTTGAGGCTAGCCTGGTCTGCACAGTGAGTTCCTGGCCCCCAGGCCCACACAGTAGGATGATGTCTCATTTTTTTTTTTTTTTAAATTATCTCCTTTATATAGCTAAGAAAACTGGAAGTGGCAGGGTAAGTGTTGGGTGTGGACTCCAGGACAGGATGTAATGCTGCCTTCTAACTCCTTCTCAGTGGTCAAGTTCACAGCATCCTGCTTGCACTTAATTCAGTCCTAGGCACAGTACTGGGGGCACTTTGGAGCATACAGGAATAAATAAGAAGATTCCTGTCCCTCAGCAGTGGTTATCAGGTGTGAGGACAGATTCAGCCACAAATAGATGAGTGGTTACACAGCAGAATAAATAAGGGCCCAAGAATTCAGGAAACTCACTCTGCCGTCAAACTGCTGGCGATGCTGGGCTCGGCGTTATCAAAGAGGGAAGATAACAAGAGTTAAGTAAGGGGTGCTTGGCTGGTGGCAGACACTGCTGAGACATGGAAGCATCACGCTCTGTTTTACAGAGAAGAAAGCTGCTAGTCAGATGGTTAAAACATTGTACCAAAGCTAGCGAGTGGTTGAAATACTTACTGCTCTTCTAGAAGCACTCGGTTCAGTTCTCAGCATCCGTGCCCAGTAGCTCACAGCCTCCTATAAACCCAGCCCCAGGGGATTTAATACCCTCTTATGCAGGCACCCAAAGACATCACATAGACAGGAAACAGACAGACAGACAGACAGACAGACAGACAGACAGACACACACACACACACACACACACACACACACACACACACACACACAGAGGAGAATAAATATTAAAACCTTAAAAGAGAGAAACTTCATATTGGCAGGCTTAAAGCCCCAGCTATCAAGAAGGCTGGGGCAGAAGCACTGCCAAGTTTAAAGCCTGCTTGGGCAAAAATGATGAAGATATTGTTGAGTGATAGAGGGCTTGCCTAGCATGCATGAGGCTTGGAGGAACAAAAAGTGATAGGGAGGGAGGGAGGGAGGGGAAGAGGGAGGGAAGAATGGGAGGAAAGAGACAAAAAGGGAGGGGTGATGGATGACTAGGTTCTTGTGGCAAAATACTAGAATCATTTTTTTTCTTGAGACAGGATCTCATGTAGCCCAGGCTGGCTTTGCACTTATTATATAGCCAAGGATGACCTGTAACTTCTACACCTCCTGCCTCTACTTTCCAAGTACAAGAATTACAGGTATGTGGCACCTCACTTGGCTCATTCATGTCTCGTTGGGCAAGACATGGCAGCTTTGGCAAACATGAGCAAAGACAACTTTGTACCCACTGAGCGAGCATGGAGCTGACTGAGCTATATACCATCCAGAACTCACATCTTAATATGGATTTCCCAGGCCCACAAAAGATTGTGTCTGTGGACAAAGAGCAAGGACAGACTTCTAACATAGAATATGTGGGTAGAAGCCTGGGAGGCAGGAAATAAAAGGGTGTTGGGAAGTGGTGAGGGGGTCAGTGTGCCTAGGCAGGAGAGGAATCTGAAGAAACAGTACTCCCATGTCTGGTGGCACAGGCTGAGCCCAGCAGGAGAGCTAAGCAAACAAGAGTATTCCACTGTGTTTTGTTTGCAACTGAAGTAAATGACATCATGAGTGCTATAAAAGATTAATTTGGTGCATTGTGTCATGGAACAGAGGCACTAGTTAGGGGATTGTTAAACTAATCCTAGCCAAAAATAACTACAAAAGCAACAGAAGCCAAAGGCATTGCTGGGACAAGCTTCCTCGGGGTCCTGAATCTCATTAACTGTCAGGGAAGACAGAAGAGATGCCGGTCTCCCTGATAGGCAGCCAGGGGAATGTGAGTGAGATTCACAGTGGCAAGACAGACACAGGCAGCTGCGAGTTTAGGCATGGTACCTGAACCATGCCTAATGGTACCTGATTTTATCTTGTGAGATAAAAATGACCCAGGGAACTCATCAGGGAAGCCAGGTGTGGTGGGACATGCCTTTAATTCCAGCACTCTGTAGGCAGAGGCAGGCAGATCTCTGAGTTCTACAGAGCAAGCTCTAGAACAGCCAGGCTACACAGAGAAACCCTGTCTCGAAATAAGAAAAAAAAAAAAAAAAGCTTCAGATTTAGCGGGACAACCAGGCATATACCTGGTATCCCAGCTCCTGAGACACAGAGACAGGAAGATAAAGAATTCAAGATTGGCCGGGCAGTGGTGGCGCACACCTGTAATCCCAGCACTTGGGAGGCAGAGGCAGGCGGATTTCTGAGTTCGAGGACAGCCTGGTCTACAGAGTGAGTTCCAGGACAGCCAGGACTACACAGAGAAACCCTGTCTCGAAAAAACAAAAAACAAAAAACAAAAACAAAAAAAGAATTCAAGATTGTCCTCAGCAGCACTATGAGTTCAAGGCTAGCCTGGGCTATAAGAGATGCGGTTCCATTTTGGTGGTACATACCTTTAATCCCAGCACTCAAGAGGTAGAAGCAAGTAGACTTCTATGGGTTCAGCCTGGTCTACTGAGTTCCACGTTAGCCAGGGCTTTAATGGTGAGACCCTGCCTCAAAACAAAACCACAGCCAAATAGGTTCTACAAGGGAAACCAGGCATGGTGGTACAGGCTTGTAATCTCAGTGCGTGGAAGGCAGAGGCAGGAGGATGACAGGTTCACAGCCACCCTGTGCTTTAGAGATCTCCTTTCAAAACAAAACAAAACAAACAAAAACATGAAACCAAAATAACACAAATAAAGAAAAATAAATAAGGTTATGTGCAGACCTTTGTTAGCTGCTATCCTGCCACTGGGTTTCTATCTTCAAGATATAAAATCAGTGGGGAGGGAAGATGGGTCAGGTAAAGGTGCTTCCAGCCAAGCCTGAGGACTGAGTTCAGTATGTGGTACTCTTGGTAGAAGGAAGAACTGACTCCCACAAGTGGTACTTGGATCTCTGCACAGATGTGGGAAATGTGTACACACACACACACACACACACACACACACACACACACGATAGTTTTTTTTTTTTTTTTTTTAAAAAAGGAAAGATGAGGTTTGATAGAATGTAGAAAGAATGAAAGAGACAGAGGCATATTCCAAGACTCTAGATAGGCCAGTGTAAAGGCATCCAGAAGTCTCTGGAATGTGGGGGGTGGGGTAGGGGAACCACAACACTCCTGCAGAGACACTGGCCAGCCAGTGGGATGGGTGCTGCGAGGCCAGCTTTCAGCACCTTTCAATTATGGCGCAATGCCTGTGTCCTTGGGAGGTCACGTCTCACCACTTGCCATGGAATCAGAGATGCTGTTTGTGCTGTTCTTTTCCGAAGTGGTAAATACCCTGATTTTTCCGTCTAATTCTCGAGTTTAGACCTGCCCTTCCTTTCCCAGAAACTCACTCCACAGTTTTCCTCTGTGGTTTCCCACGTCCTCCCATTCCACAGTTCCAGTTCCAGTGATCTGCCATCCCTGTTCAAAGCAATTCTCATCCCAGCCCCACTCTTTTTCTTTTTTGAAACAGAGTCTTACGATGCTGCTCGGTCTGTTTGAATTTTACTATTATACTGTTTCTGCCTCCTGAGCCTCAGATTACAGCCTGAGCCACCGTGCCTGGCTTTCAGTCACGTTTGAAAAACTAATAAATTAATTTTGGTGTTACTGTTTTGTTGTTGTTGTTTGTTTTCTCAAGACAGGGTTTCTCTGTTTATCCCTGGCTGTCCTGGAACTCATTATGTAGACCAGGTTGCCCTTGAACTCAGAGATTCTCCTGCCTCTGTCTTCTGAGTGCAGGTGAGTACCATCATTCGTTTTTATCTGGTTCTGGGGATCAAACCCAGGGTTTTGTGCACACACTACACCAACTGCATCACATCCCCAGTGGCAACCCCAGTACAAACACAGACAGCTATCCTTGAGTCTCTCATCTTTGATATTAAGGACCATGTGTCAGCTGAAACTTTGATCAAATACATCCATTTCATGCTCTATTGGTTTTGTTTTGTTAGCCTGCCTTTCTTTATAGCAGTGTCAACCATGTGCCTTTAAAGTCGATAGGTTCCTTGGCAGCACTTTTATGTGATTTCTCAAAGGCATAGATCTGCCAAATCTCAACTGCTCAGCTGAGAGGTACCAGGTCCCATGTCAATCCCAGTATCTCAGGGAATCTTCCAGGGACAGGAACACAAGCATGTAATACCTGGTGTGGTTGAATGCCTTGAGGTCACACAAAGCCATAAGTAGGGGTGAGGACATTAAGACATGCTGGGTGGCAATGCATTTGTCTCCTAAGTGAGCCTGTCCTGAGTGAATGGCTATGGGGAGAAGTAAGTAATGGGCTCAAGCAGACAGGACTCAGGTCCTGCTCTGTGTGTGTGTGTGTGTGTGTGTGTGTGTGTGTGTGTGTGTGTGTGTGATACATTTGTGCCCAGTTGTGTGAAAGCCAGAAGACAATCTCAAGTACTACTCTCCAGGTGTTGTTCATCTTTTAAAAAAAAAAAAAAAAAAAAAAAATTCCATATTTGGTTATCTTTTTTGGAGGGGAGTGCCTTGATCCATGTAGGAGATGCCATGATGCAGGTCAGAAGACAATGTTCACGAGTCAGTTCTCTCCTTTGGACATATGGGTTGGGAATCAAACTTAGATCATCAGACCTGCAGCAACAAGTGCCTTTACCCAAGAGCTGTCTTGCCTCTTGTGTTTTGAAGCAAGGCCTGTCACTAGGCTGGGTGAACTCTTCTCAGGTTGGCTAGGCTGACGGCCAGTGAGCCCCAGGGATCTGCCTGTCTCTGCTTCTTCAGTGTTGGGATTGCAGATGTGGTCCACACAGCCATCTTTTAAACAATTTATTTAGTTTTGATATTTTGTGTGCATGCAGGTATGTGCACTACGTAAGTGCCTGGTGTCTGCTGAACACAGGAGAGGGCATTGGGGATCCCCTGGAGCTGGAATTAGAGACCGTTTTGAGTTGCCCTGTGTGTACTGGGAACTGGACCTAGTCCTGTGCAAGAACAGGAAGTGTTCTTAACTGCTGAGACATCTCTCCAAGTCCCTCCACCCCCACCCTGGCCAGCTTTTAAAAAAAGAGCTCTGGGGATTGAACTCTGATCTTCAAGCTTGCAAGGCAAGCACTTTAAGGAAGGCAGCTCTCCTTGCCTCCCCCCAAGTGCCTTTTAAAACCTGTCTTTTCATTCGATGTCACTATAGTGCTCTAATAATGGGGCTATTAGACCAAATAAAGAGGTAAGAAAATGTAATAACCTTCAAGGGGCCACCTCTGACTCTTGAAGGCCTCCAGGGCTTGGGAAACCCTAAGCCAGGCTGCAAGAGGAGCGAGTGAGCAGAATGCACACTCCCCAAAGCCCTTTCAAGCCAGGTCTGTGAGCACCATAGGCTCCCAGCAGCCAGCCCTCCCAGTTTGGAAATTCTTGACCAGGAACCTCCTGTTCTCTCAAATTGCTCAAGTGGTGGAGGGGCCAATTTCCTGCGGTTTAATAAACAGGCTGTTTATAGCCAGGAGCAGTCACGGGGCAGGAACCAGCAGGGACAGGCCAGGAGGTCATGCTGCTTCTGGAGTCTGAGACTCTTCATAAACACCCTCCCCTCTCCAGTGAGCCTCCTGGGATGGGACAGCTCTGAACACATGGCCCTTGCTGGGCAGAGCACCAAGAGCCACACTTTTTCTCCCTTTTACAATGTTTGCCTTGCTCCCTCTCTGCTCTCCTGTCCATCCCCCTCCCTGCACCCCCATATTCTCTAGTAGACGAGGATATCTTTCCAGAGGACCTGCCCCTGGTACCTCTGAGTGGGCGACTGATCTTTCTGAGCTTCAGTTTTCTTGGTTCTCCTATTATCTTCCACCCTAACCTTCGAAGGAGAAACCCGTTCTCTTCCCCCATGCCTGCTCCAAACTTGTCCCCATCACCACTGCTGACCAGTTAAGCTGATTGTGCTTTTACTGCCTTGGGGGATGAACCAAAAAGCTAGGCTGACCTTGGCACTTACCCACAAGGCCATGCCCTGGGGCTCTCTGCTTTTTAGTAAACTGCTTATATTATCAGGAGGGTAGGGTAAGGTGGAAGAAGGGTGTAGACCAGGAGGGCATAGATGCCTTGCCTGTTGGCTTCTTCTGGTCTTCCATCTGGCTCTTCCATAGTGGGTTCTTCTCCATCAAAGATTAAACAATCCCCCACAAGTATGGCCACAGGCCAATTTGATCTGGAAAATCCTTCAATTGAGGCTCCTTCTCAGGTCATTTGTCTCAGGCTGTGCCACCTTCATTGACAGTTAAATCTAACTAGGACAGATCCCATCTCCGTTACTGAGAAGCCAGGTTTACTGAACCTCTCTATGCCTTTCTTTCCTTATTTGTAAATCAGCACCCAGCATTTAGGAGACAGAGTCAGGTAAACTCTGTGAGTTCAAGACTAGCATGGTCTACATAATAAGCACCAGGCTAGGCAGGGGCTACATTAGGGAGACTGTCACAAACAAATAAGTATCCCCAAACTACTCTTCCCTGACACACACACACACACACACACACACACACACACACACACACACGACTGGAGAGATGGCTCAGGGCTTAAGAGCACTGGTCACTGTTTCAAAGGTCTTAGGTTTGATTCACAGAACCTCTCTGTCCAGAGTCAAATCCCTCCTTATGGTAGTTATGTTTGGTAAAGTCTTGACTTATGACTTTCTTTGTTCTGTAACAAACGAACTCTCATGAAACCACTACTAAGGAGGGATGTGTTACTTAGTCGTTTTTTTTTTTTTTAGATTTGTCTTATTTATTTATTTTATATATACAAGTACACTGTCTTCAGATACACCAGAAGAGGGCATCGGATCTCATTACAGATGGCTGTGAGCCACCATGTGGTTGCTGGGAATTGAACTTAGGACCTCTGGAAGAGCAGTCAGTGCTCTTAACCACTGAGCCATCTCTCCAGCCCCCTGCCATGGGTTTTAAACCCTCAAAGCCCACCCCCAGTGACACACCTCCTCCAAGGCCACACCTAATCCTTCCCAACACTCCACCAGCTGGGAACCAAACATTCAAATATATGAACCTAGAGCCTATGGGAGCCATTCCCCTTCATATACCGACAGCTCAGGAAAGAAAGGCATGACCTTAGCACACTGTTTCGGAGGGTCAGTCCAGGTCACTACGGTCTCAAGCAGGTGGACAGAACATCATGGTGGTGGAACTGCTGCAGAGGGCAGCTGCTCACTTTATGGCCAACCAGGAAGCAGAGAGCAAGACAGGAAGCAGCTGGGGAGGACATTCCCAGTCATCCACTTCTTTCAGATAGATTCAACTTTTTTTTTTTTCCCCATGAAACACGGCCAGAGTCACATGGGGAAAGCGGGATTCGAACCAGGAGGGAGAGAGAGCAAAGGGTATGGGCTGGCCCTCTGCAGGCAACTACCACTGGCTTGCTTAGATTCGACTTTTTAAAGCTTTCAGAACCTCCCAAAATAGCACCATTAGCTAGGAACTAAGTGTTCAAAACTTGAGACCATTAGGGACATTCCAGATTCAAACCATGGCAGTCCCCATGTAATGTACCATCCACAAAACCCCCTTTTTACAGACAAGAGAAGATGCTTGGCTCATGGTGAAACCACTAGACAGGGGAACCACAATTCTCAGAAGCCAGAACCAGGGTATCTATACCACACCTTGAGTCATGCATGTCCTGCATACATCTTATATTTGTATAAGGGAGTTGTCCCAGCAGAGAACAGCAATGGGCAAGCCTGAACTCCTGGGCATGTCCCAACCGTCCCATAAGCTACCAGGAGAGAGACAAGACCTTATGTGAAAGCAGGTCTTGTCCTCTGGAGACCCTGCCTCTGAGCCATTTGTCCCCACTGCCTAGGCAGGAAACAGCAACTATTCTTGAAGGCAGACTAGAAGGGCCAGAATCCACAGTGAAGTTGTTGGCCTGTGGCTCTGATGTACCCAGACTTTGGGCAGGCCTTGATTTGTTTGTTTTATTCTGATACAAGGGCTGTCCTGGAACTTAGTACATAGCCTAGGCTGGCCTCGAGCCTGTGGTGATCTTTCCATCTGTCTCCAGAGTGCTGGGTTACTGATGTGTACACCGTACATAGCTAAAGACCTTGACTTGGACAGAGGAACATGAAAGACAGAAAGATGGTGAGACACAAGGAAGGAGGCACCAAAAGTCAACAATAAAAGATCATTGTTTTAGATGAAGTTCCAGACCTGGGCCACAACAAAATGGCATCTCAGGCTGAGAAGAGCATCTAAGACACCAGAAAGCAGGGGCTGGAGAGAGGGTTCAGAGGTTAAGAGCACTGGTTGCTCTTGCAGAAGACCTGGGTTCAGTTTCCAGCATTCACATGGCAGTTCAGAACTATCTAAAGTCCAGTTTCTTGGGATCTGATGCCCTCTTCTGGCCTCTATGGGCACCAGACACATGGTATACAGACACATACACATAGGCAAAACACTCATACACATAGAATAAAACAAATCTTAAAAAAATATTTCTTTGCAGAGCCACATAATGAGACCCTCAAATGACCACAGATAGATAGATAGATAGATAGATAGATAGATAGATAGATAGATAGATAGTTGAATGAATGAGTGAATCAATCAATCAGAAGACAGACAGCTAGGTGAAGAGGCCATGTGTGAGATCATATGACTCAGGGAGGCCGAGGCAGGAAGATCACTGAGGGTTTATGGCTGGTGGCCTGGGCTAGACAGGGAGTTCCTGGGTCCAGGTCAGCCTGGGCTATAAAAACAAAACAAAAAAAACCTTCCCAAACAGGCCATTTTCAGTCTGTGTGATAAGGAGGCCCCTTGCTTGATCCTTACAAACAGAACTGGTGCTAACCAGTCAGCTCACCAGTCTGGTCTCCATGCTCCCCTCATAAGGAGAGTGAGTCTCTTAACACCAGCCTACTCTTGGTCTTTGTTCCTGCTTTCTCAGCCTTTCCTTGTTCATAAAAACCAGCTCCCCCCACCCCCGGCTTAGTTCATCGGAATGCCTTATTTCATGGAATGAAGTGTTGTCTAATTCTAGAGTAGAAAACAAAGCCAATTAAGATCATGAGACTAAATCATTATGATTTTGTCATTTGACAAAACTTTCCTACCAGATAAGTAAACATTATGGCTGGTAGGAATTTATCTTTTAAACACAGCACAAGAGCAAAGACTGGGGAGGTGGAGGCAGAAGGATGAATATCCAAGACCAGTTTTGCCTACCCAGCCTGAGCATGAAATCCTGTAGCAAGCAAACACACTAGAAGCACAGGTTGAGACTGGGGTATACCTGTAACCAGGGCACCTGAGGCAGGAGAGGTAGGACTTTGAGGTCACATCTGGGCTAGACTGGGAGCCAGGCATGGTGGCATGTGCCTTTAATCCCAGCACTGGGGATGAAGAGGCAGAGGCAGTAAGTGGATCTCTGGGAGTTGGAGGCTACCCTCGTCTACATAGTGAGTTCAAAGATATCCACAGCTGCATAGAGACCTTGCCTAAACAAATGAGCAAAACAAACAAACAACAAACACATGGGGCTGGGAGCCAAGTGCAGTGGTCCATGCCCCAAACCCCAGCATTTGAGAAATGTAGGCAGGACGATCAGAGTTTAATGTCATCCTTAGCTAGATGGTGAACTGGAGGCCAGTCTAGGCTATGTGAGACCCTGTCTCAAACACCACACACACACACACACACACACACACACACACACACACACACACACGGCTAGGGGTGGGCATAGCTCACTGGTAGATGTGTCTCAGTGCTAGAACATCTGCCCTAGCACACGGAAGACTCTGGGAGTAGTCTCCAATACAGAAGAAAGAAGGAGGAGGAGGAAGAAGAGGAAGAAGAGGAGGAAGAGGAGGAGGAGGAGGAAGAGGAGGAGGAGGGAGAGGGAAGAGAATAATCATGGGACTTATATTTCTTTGGTATAGTCTTCCTCTTGTGAAGGCAGGTACCATACATATCTGCTATGTTCACTACCACATCCTTAGTGCCCAGCCCAGATCTTACAACAGCCAGCCCAATAAGTATGTGGAAGATGAAGGACTGGAGAGACAGGAGGAACAGCATCCCCTCCTAGGTCATCTACACTATTAGCTCAGTGTCTCATTAGCACACTGGGCCAGTTCACTGTGGCTCCAACAGCCTTACTTTCCACAAGTGTAAAATAAGCCTCATTTAGTTTCTACTTCACAGGTCTCTGAAAGCGGTTTGTTCTCTGTGTGTGGTGGTGGTACAACCTGTAACTCCAGCATTAGAGAGGTTCAGGCAGGAAGATCAGTTCAAATTCATCCGAGGCTGCATAGTGAGTTCTAGGCAGCTTGTGCTACATGAGACCCTGACTCAAACTAGAGAAAGAAGGGAGGAAGAAGAGAGTTTGGAGGGAAAGTGTGTGTTGTTTAGGCACGGGATGTCAGTGAAGGGACTGTACTTCTTACTTTGGAGTGAGGCGAGGTTAAACAATTTACTCTAGAAGCCTTGCCGAACCGGGGCCAGAGAAAGATCAAAGGCAAGAGGTACATTCTAGAATAGGAGCTGAACCTGAGACAGAGAGAGGCTGCTTGAAGAAATGTGGCATTGGGGGCAGGGGAATAAGCCCATCAAGGAGGACAAAAACTCTGCTCCAGAGAATCTCCAAGCCTTGCCCTTCAAGGTCAGCTCGCCTCAGCATAGGTGGGCTTAAACCAGATGGCACAGGTCACCTAGTCCAGGTTCCCCTCATCACCTTCAGGTAAGACAATAGCTTGGAGAGAGAATTAAGACTGGGTTGTGTCAGCTGGGCAGTGGCGGCTCACGCCTTTAATCCTAGCACTTGGGAGGCAGAGGCAGGCAGATTTCTGAGTTCGAGGCCAGCCTGGTCTACAGAGTGAGTTCCAGGACAGCCAAGGCTATACAGAGAAACCCTGTCTCAAAAAACAAACAAACAAACAAACAAACAAACAAACAAACAAAAAGACTGTGTTGTGTCAGGGACCCAGATATCCCAATGCCAGTCTTTCGCCATGATCTAAAGCAGGGAAAACATCGGAAGATTCCAAGAGAAGCAGACCGTCCCAAATAGTGATTGTTTACATAGGGCTGGGGGTGTAGCTCAGTGGTAGAGTGCTTGCTTAGCACTGTAGAGATTCAATCACCACTACCACAAAAATGAAGGAATACATGGATGGGTGGATGAGTGAGGCATCTTGTTAGAATGTGAGGGTCAGCCATGTAGCTCAGTTAGCAGAGATCTTGCCTACATGAACCCCTGAATTTCACAATACCACATAAGGCAGGCATGCTGATGCCCACCTACAATGCCAACATTTGGAAGGTGAGCAGAGGTGTATTGGCTATGCAGGTCATCCTTGTCTATATAGACAGCTTCAATTTGGAAACCTGAGACCCTGTCTCAGGGCTGCAGTATGTGGGGAAGTGGGGACAGGAAAGCAGGTTCAGGAAGAAAGGAAGAAAAGAACTGGAGGAGAAAAGGTTAATTTTTTCCCACACCTCTACCAATCATGACTCAAATATTGGCTTACTGAATGTGTGGTGCTCCTGATGGGACACACGGAGCTTTGCCATGTGACCTTGGGCACACTCTGCCTTGGACCTTAGAATGTTCATTTAAAGCAGGAATGTAACAGTTTGTGCCTCACAGAGCTGACTCCAGGGACAGGCTGGAAAACAAGTCAGAAAGAATTTGACGTTGTCCATCAACTTCTTAACAAAAGGATGACACATTTGTGAGTTAAATCATTCACTTAACCCTCTGTGCCTCAGTTTCCACATCTGAAATGGGTGTGGTGGGAACCAAACTGGCACAGTGTGCAGACCTTACTGAGCAAGTAGTGACACCACCCTACTCATTACTAAGTGAAACTGACTCTCAGTTAGAACCCAATAATGTCACAGGTAGAAGAAAAGTATCATTAACTCACCCAGAGACAGGGAAACTAAGGCAGAGGAATGTTTACCCAACACCAGTAGCAAGACAGGGGCTGGGGCCATGCTAGGCAGGGATCAGAACTCAGGAACAGGGCAGGCATCTGCATAAACATCTGTCACCAGAGCCCAGGGGAAGGCACAGCCACAAAGCCTGGTTCTGGAGCTATGGACACATTTCCAGTTTCATACTGCAGCCTCAGCCTGTTTCCTCTGGGGCTCCAAGAGCAGAGAGAAAAGCCCTGGGAAGACACCCTGGCTCCAGAGCCTCTGGTGTTGTTTTTGGTTTTTGATTTACTGTTGTTGCTGTTTTGTCTTAAGAGTTTTATCTCTTTTATTTATGCATATATATATACACATATTTGTGTGTGTGTGTGTGTGTTTGTCTGAGTTTAAATGCACCACATATGTTCCAGTACCTGCAGAGGCTAGAGGACCTCGGCCCTCTTTAATTGGTGTAATAGATGGTTTTGTGCCCCCTGATGTGGGTGCTCAGAGCTGAACTCTGATCCTCTGCAAGAGCAGTAAAATCCACTGGGCCATCTCTGTGATTTGAAAAAAAAATTATTATTTTGTGTATATTATGAGTATTGTGAGGAGATGCATGGGTATGTGTTTGTGTGTATACATGTGTGTGAAGGTGTGTGAAGGAACTTGCCTGCATGTGGGTCAGGGCAGAGGTCAGCTTTAGCATCTTCTTCAACCTCTCTCCACTTTATTTATTTGAAGATTTATTTTATTTTTATGTGGATGGGTGCTTTGCTTGCATGTATGTTTGTACACCAGGATATGCCTGGTGCCAAAGGAGGCCAGAAGAGAGCATCTGATCCACTGGAACTAGAGCTAAAAGCAGTTGTGAGCCTGTGTGGAAAAGGTTAGGGGAGTGACATGTAGGCTTAGAAGTAAGGGGTCCTACTTCATTTAAAATTCAAAACAGCTGGATGGGTAACATAGCTCAACAGGTAAATGGGGGCTTGCTGCTAAGTTCCATCCCTGGGACTCAACTGATAGCAGGAGAGAACCAACTCCTGCAAGCTGTTCTCTGGCCAACACACAGTTACTGTGGTACACAAGGAATGAATGAATGAATGAATGAATGAATACAATTTAAAACAAAATTTTAAAAAAATATCCATTTGAGGGTGATGGAATTAAAAAAGGAAAAAAGGAGGGAGGGAGGGAGAAAGAAAGGGAGGGAGGGAAGAAGGGAGGGAGAAAAAGAAGGAGGGACAGAAGGAAAGAAGGAAGGAAGGAAGGAAAGAAGGAAGGAAGGAAGGAAGGAAGGAAGGGAGGGAGGGAAAACATGATTTACTCATAGTCCTTTGGACTCTGACCCACCTTCTACTGGGTAGAGGCAGCTTCTGTGGAACATCAGCCATTTGCTCTCAGGACATCAGCCAGCCCAGGAGAAACAGAATGCCCCTAGACAGACTGGTAGGAGACAGCTTAGGAGCCCAGTTTTGTTTTTTCAAGCTGAGATGAACCCAAGGCTTAGTGAGAAGGACTAATTTATCTTCCTTTTGGTTATCGGTTCTCTTCTACCACCTTTCTGTAGGTTCTGAAGGTTGCACACACGTTGTTAGGCTTTGAGACAAATGCTTTTACCCTCTGAACCATATCTCCAGCCCCTCTCCCCTTTATAACCTCTCCCAGCCATGTGAGCTCTTTGGGGAGTGACCTCTAACTCTTAGCGTGGTCTATTGACATCCCAACGCCTCATACGATAATAAGGAAGATGCTTCAGTTGAGAGGGTGGGGCCACCTTGAGTGAGATTAGTGCCCACATAAAACAGGCTTCACTCATCACCACTGAAGCTACCCTGAGAAGCCAGCAGCCACCTCTGGGAAAGCCGGCCTTCTAGACACTGCATCTTTTGTCGGCTTGATCGTCCACATCCCAACCTCCAGAACTGAGGGACAAAGGCTCTGCTGACTCCAAGCCACTTAGCTCATCCGTGGTGCTTTAATATAAGATGTCTATACAGCCTAAGACAGATGTGTTTCAGAGAAACTCGACGAAGCCCATAGTTGCTGGGCCAGTGCCTGGAAGAGCTGACACAGTAGGACATAGCCTGTTCTCCCTAGAAAGGCCTGCCCTGTTCATCCCTTTTGGCTTTTGGAAACTTCTATTCCAGAGAATCCTTCATCCTTGGAATGAATTAGTGTGGTTCAGCCGCACAAACAATTAAGCTTCTGTGGAACATCTGACAGTCTAAAAAGTTGCTGTGTTTAGTGGAGAGTGCTCCATGATGAGCCCCCAATAAAAACTCTTGGAGGGCACCAAGTCGCTAGGGAGCTTCCCTGTTGTTGTTACACTCCCTCGATAGAGGACTGAACCTGTCCTGTGAGGCTCTGCTGGGGGAGGACTTTCAGGGCTTATGTCTGGCTTCCTCTGGACCTTGTCCCAGGCGCCCTCTCTGTCAGCTGATCTTACAGCTTTTCAACGGGCTAAATCATGTCATATGCTAGGTTCTGTGGCTCCTCAGAGTAAATGAATGAACCAAGACATAGCCTTGGCCTCTATCAGGAGGTCTTCCCACACAAACCCCATGCCAGTCCTTTATGAATAAAGCAAGCAGTGTTGGCCAATACCCGCTACAACTTTATTAAGATTTGCTATAGCCACTCTGAAAAAGTTTCTTTCTGAAACACGTTTTGCCATATAGCCATGAGTGATTGGTACTTACTATGGAATACTGGCTGGCCTCAAACTCGCGGCAATCCCCCTGTTTCAAACCCCCCCAAGATCTGGGGCTACAGATGTATACTATTACATTTGGCAATATCTATGGGTTGTTTTTTTTAAGGTCATTTTCTTTTCAAGGACTTTGTGCTTATTAGGCAAGTACTCAAGCCCCCGAGTTACATCCCTGCCCCTTTTATTGTTATTATTGTTATCTGGAGACAGGACCTTGGCGGGTTGGCCATGTTAACCTCATACTTGCAATCCTTTTACCTCAACACCTTGAGTAAACGAGATTCTATAGATGGACATAATACTCCTAGCAGGTAAAATTAAATGATTTATTTAATTTTAAAAAATTAAAATTTCTTATTTGTGTGTGTGTGTTTATGACGTGTGAGAGTGTGTGCATGTATGAAGTGTGAGTGCAAGGATGAGAAGGGGGAGGTGTGGGTGAGTACTTCATGGCACCCATGTGGTGTGAAGACAACTTCATGGAGTCTGTTTTCTCCTTTCATCTTTTATTTATTTATTTATTTATTTATTTATTTATTTATTTATTTTGTAGACAGAGTTTTTCTGTGTAGCCCTGGCTGTCCTAGAACTCTCTCTGTAGACCAGGCTGGCCTGAAACTCAGGGAGCTATGCTTGCCTCTGCCTTTTTAGTGCTAGGAGTAAAGGCGTGTGCTCCCACTGCCTGGCTCCTGGGTTCTTGGGATCAAACTAGGTTCCCAGGCTTGCGCGGCAAGCACCTTTACCTGACGAGCCCTGTCACTGGCCTGTTGTTATTCTAAAATTAAAAATAGTATTTATTCTTATGTGTGTGATGAGTGTATGTATGTATACCACATAGGTGCCTGGTACTCATGGAGATCAAAAGAGGTGTTGTGTCTCCTGGATTTAGAATTACAGATGGTTATGAGCCTCCATGTCGGTGCTGGGAATCAAACCCAGGTCTTCTGGGAGAGTATTCAGTGCTCTTAACCACTAAATTGTCTCTTTAGCACAGAGACAGCCCAGTGTCTTTCTGAGACATGGCAGTTTATACCATAACTCTAGTTACAGGGATTTAATAGCGCTTCTGTAACCCTCTGCTGTTGTTTTGAGACAGGGTCTCATGTTATAGCCCAGACAGATTCAAATGTAACAATCCTTTTGTCTTAGCCTCAAAAGTTCTGGGATTAAAAGCCTTAGAGATCTAGCTTAGAGATATTTTAAACTTCTATTTATCCTTGTTTTGTTTTGTTTTTTTCAAGACAGGGTTTCTCTGTGTAGCCCTGCCTGTCCTGGAACTCACTCTGTAGACCAGGCTGGCCTTGAACTCAGAAATCTCCCTGCCTCTGCCTCCCACATGCTGGGATTAAAGGCGTGCGCCACCACTGCCTGGCTTATATTTATCCTTTAACATGACACATTAAAATATTATTTCCACTAGGGAGGCAGAGGCAGGTGGATCTCTGAATTCGAGGCCAGCCTGGTCTACTGAGTGGTTCCAGGACAGCCAGGGCTACATGGAGAAATCCTGTCTCAAAAAGCCAAAAGTAAAATAAAATAAAATATTATTTCAATATGTAATATGTAATATATATTATATATATAATATATATATATATAATATATATATTATATATAATATATATAAAATATATATTATATATATTATATATATATATAGAGAGAGAGAGACAAGATTTATGTAGCCCAAACTGGCCTCATACCAGATATACACCCAAGGATGACCATAAACTCCTAATCCTCCTGCCTCCATCTCCTAAGAGCTGGGATTACAGGTATGAGCCACCATGTCTGGCTTATATTGAACATTTTGCTTTTACTCCCCTGTACTGGGGGCTTCATACATACGCAGTAAGCACTCCACTGCTGAGCTATGATGACCAGCCATTTGCCTTTAGAAAGAAAAAAACTCTTCAAAAACAGTGTATACTTTACACTCTTGGCACTTATCAATTTGGACTGGGCACATTCCAAGGTGCCCAGTAAGGCCATATGGCCAGTAACTACCACATTAGGTGGCACAGGCCCAGAGGTTATTGGCAAGGGTTAAGACAGCATGTCTAGTTGAGACCTGGTTCTGCCTCTTTACCAACTGCATGACATGAACAGTTACTTAATCTCTCTGTGTATTCGAGTCATCTATGAAACAGCAATGACGATGCAACCTTTCTCATGAGGCTCCAAGACCTTTTCAAAAAGTTAAGCTGGGGCTGAGGACAAAGCTCTCAGTTTGTCTAAAATATACAAAGTCCCACGTTTTGTTCCCAGTACCACAGAAGCCAAGTTTGGTGATTTCCAGTACAGGGAGGTATTGCCCTTAACTATATATCAAGTTCAAGGCTAGCCTGGGCTACTAAAAAAATTTAATAAGTCAAAGTCAGCGCCTGTGTATAGGTTATTGAATGACTGATGGTTATTAGTTTAGACATCACCCCTAGAGAGACAACTGTCATGTCCAATTCCTTGTTCCACAGATGAGAAAGGAGGGGCTCAGAATCTGGAAGGTGCTCTCTGGAAGGAGTAGGCTCCAGCCTCCCTCCTTCCTCCCTCCCTGTCCCCGCTCTCATTTTTTATTATTTTTAGCTATGTGTATATATTTCTGTGTATATGCACATGTGTGTGCCTGAAGACTCAGATGCCCTGGAATTGGAGTTACAGGTAGGTGGCTTTGAGCTGCCCAACACAGGTACGAGGAACCGAAGTTGGGTCCCCTGCAGGGACAGTACACATTCCTAACTGCTGAGAAGCTCTCCATCCCTCACCAGGCTCTCGACTGACAGCCTGGGAGCTGACTCTAAGATTCCACCTGCCAATTATTCTGGGAACCAGAAGCTCCAAGGCTCCACTTGAGTTCTGCAAATTCTTCTTGATTGCAAAAACAGATCACACAGTACGGAGCGATGCAGGCTGGGCCTCCCTCCTGCCACCCCTGTTTAGGAGCTTAAGATGGGCTGGCTGACCCCATCACTGACCTCCAAACCTAAAGCTCTTACTCAGCAATGGGGAGCCATTCAGTGTTCTGGCTTTTATGGCCCTTTTTGTTCATTAACTCATGTTCTGTCTTCCCTGAGAACATAGTGCATCAGCACTTAGGAAAAAAAAAAGCTCTCGTTCTACTATCTCTAGTCCTTGTTTACCAACCAATCAGAAAGCCAGGGCCATCGAGAGGTCTCAGGGAGTAAAGGGGCTTGCTGCCAAACCTGACCTCACAAGTTCCACCTTGGGAATCTGCATGGTGGAAGGAAAGAAGAAATAAGTGTAATTATGTTTTGTTGTTGTTTTGTTTGAGACAGGGTTTTTCTATGTAGCTCTGGCTGTCCTGGAACTTACTATATAGACCATGGTGGCCTTGATCTCTCTCAGAGGTCTACCTGCCTCTGTCTCTATGATGCTGGGATAAAACTGTGCATCACAATTCTTGGCAAGAAAAGAACTCAAGTTTTGTTTTAGTTTCCTGTATCTATTTTATGTGCATGGGTGTTTGGCCTGCATCTATGTGTGCCACTCGAATGCCTGGTACCTGTAGAAACCAGAAGAGGGCATCAGATGCCCTGGAATTGGAGTCATAGGCAGTAATGAGCTGTCATGTGGGTGCTGAGAATTAACCCCCATCCTGGAAGAACACTCAGTGCTCTTAACCTCTGCGACATCTCTCAAGCCCCCTTAGAAGGTTTTTTAATGGAGAGGATAAGGTACTGAGTGCACAGCTCTCTGGGATGAGACAAAGGAGATCATGTTCTCAGGCAGGAGATAAAACCTAATGCTTTCTCGAAAGCTCTAGGATGTCTGTATCCACCACCCCCTTCCCACAGCCTACCGCTTGTCACCTCTCCCAAACAGGCTTCCTCAGAACAGCCTACAGGCCTCCAGTGTCACATAGCAACAGACTAGTCTTATGGGCTCAAATGGTTATGGAAGGCTACCAGCCAGTCTGCTCCTTCCGGGTGCCGCAGTATGTTTCATTTGGTACAATGCAATAGAGATTTGCCAAGGTAATATGTATCAAGACTCATTTGAGCTGCTGCAAATGAAGATTTTGTAGACCTCATAATTCACTGTGAAAAAGAAGCAGGGCATGATGATGGGGTGGAAGCTGTTTCAAGATGAATAAATAGACAGCAAACAAAATCAAGAAATTCTGTTAGCTGGGCACACCCAGCTATGTTCGGTGGTACATGTGCCATGCCTCCAAATAAATAGAAGTTAAAACTTTAAAACAAAAAAACTATGTAACAAATTTGAAAAGGAAAGAAAGAAAAAAAATCTCCCTTAGGAGGTTTTTTTTTTTTTTTTTTTTTTTTTTTTTTTTTTTTTTTTTTTTTTATCTTCCTTAATAAATCTACTACCCTATTCTCAGAAACAAAAAGTGTACTAGAGTTGAGGTAGAGAGTGTTGAATATTCTAGAAACTAATAAAACCAGGGGGCAGCTGTGGTGGCTCAAACTTTAATCTCAGCACTCAGGAGGCAGAAATAGGAACATCTCCGTGAGTTGGAGGCCAGCCTGGACTACATAGTGAGTTCCAAAACAAACCCAGTGGATCTGAGCAGCCTCAGGAAGTCATGTTAGCAGAGTCCTGACCTGGTAGAAGAAAATTAAGAAAAGAGAGGAGGCTGGGTGGTGAGGCTGAGCTGTAGGCTGAGAACAGAAGCCGTTCTGTCCAGCTGAGCAAGACAGAATTCGAAGAAAGGCAGAAGATGAAGTAGGCAGGTTCTGAGTCACTGAAAGAATTTAAACTTTAACCTGAGGGCAAATGGAAGCAGCCTGGTGGAGATCAACATCTTTCAGGAACAAACCTACCAGATCAGCTTCAAAGGTTGGTCTCTGTCTCTCCCCGCTCTCTGTCTCTGTCCTCTAGACAGGCTCTCACTGTATACAGGACTATCCTGGAACTCTCTCTGCAGACCAGGTTGGCCTCATGCAGTAATCCTTCTGCTTCAGCCTCCCAGGTGCTGGGTTTATAGGTGTGAGCCACCACATCTAACCCAGCTGTTTATGCCTCCCTCCTCTCCCTCCTCCTCTTCAGACAGGGTCTTTTGTGGCTTAGGCTGGTTTCGAGCCTATGATCCTCCTGCCATTTATGTGGTGCTGGAGCTGGGACCCAGGGCTCTGCGGTGCTAGGCAAGCATGCTACAAACTGAGCTACACTCCCCCCATTGTATTTCTTTCTTAAAACTTAAGACAGACATTCACTAAGTTACCCAGGCAGACCTTGAACTTGTGATCCTCCTCCCCACAGTGCTCCAAGTAATGGGGTCACAGATTATGCCACCAGCTTTCAGACTCATCTCTTTAGGTTTTTGTTTTATATAAAGTTTCACTTTGTCGTTCAATCTATTGGTTATTTGAGGGGGAAGCTTTTTCCCCCTCCTTTTGTTTTTGAAACAGGGTCTTACTATGTATAGTACAGCCTGACCTGGAACTTGCTACTCAGGCTGGCCTTGAACTTGCCATCCACAACCTTAGCCTCCTTAGTCACCTTAGCTACCTCAGAGTCCTTGGGATTCATGCCTCCTCTCTGCAGAGTGCAAAAGATCTCTCTCTCTCTCTTTCTTCTTTCTTTCTTTCTTTCTTTCTTTCTTCCTTTCTTTCTTTCTTTCGTTTTGAAACAGAGTTTTTCTGTGTAGTTGTGGCTGTCCCAGAACTTGCTTTGTAGATCAGGCTGGCCTTGAACTCACAGAGATCCACTTAACTTTTTCCTCTGTCTTCCAAGCACTGGGATTAAATGCCTGTGCCACTACACCCAGGCAGCAGTTTGCTTTCTTATACACAGGAGAACATAGTGGCCTGGGCCCTTCTACATCAACCATCAATCAAGAAAATGCTCGCACAGACTTGTCCACAGGCCGTTCTGATGGCCTCATCCTCAACTGTGGTTCCCTCTTCCTAGATGACCCCAGTTTGTGTCAAGTTGACAAAACAAAACAAAACCAAAAACAATCCAACCAGCACTGTTCATAAACACAGTCATTCAAAACCCAAAGCGTGAGTATTGTGCGTGGGTCACTCCCAGATGATACAGAACAAAGGGCAGCGGAACAACATGGACCAGAGACTGGATTCTGGTTCATTATCTGACACAAATTTACTGCAGGAATTTTCATAAAGGATTCCAATGTTGCCAGGCCTCAGGGACTTAAGGTTTTAGAATAGTGACATTAATTGTGAACTTACTGTGTCAGCCAGTAACATTCCTCCGCCGTATATATAAGGGCTTCCTGGCCCCCAAGTTCTTTCTACTTCAACACAATGAGTTTATTTATTTACTATTGTTGTGCTGGAGGTTGGAGGTCAACTTTCAGAAACTGGTTTCTTCCTTCCACCCTTGGTTCTGGAGATTAAACTCAAGTTATCAGTTTGCAAGCCCTTTTATCGCACAGCCTTGTGAGAGAGGGCTTTTACCTGCTGAGCCGTTTCACCAGCCCCACCACAGAGCAAAGCCTTATAAATACAGAAAATTCCAAATTCCACGGGTCACATTAACTTCCTGAATCATAGTGAAAGCCTGGTATCTCAAGACATTTCTGAGTCAGGAACTTTCTAGAAGGCACCTAATCCTAGGACTCACATGACCAAGACTGGGGTCAGGTGCCTTAGAATCCCTTCTGCAATGTGTCTGAAGGCAGAGGCTCCACAGGTGCCTTAGAAAGTTCCACACAGGGGTTCTGATGTGCAACCCAGGACTGTCTTAACAGCTTCCCAGCCCACTGTGGTAACAAGGCAGGAAGCACCAAACCCCTATTGCAGACCGGATTAAGCCTGGAAGCCCTCAATCTAGAGATGCATAGCCTGACCTTATATGAAAGCACAAACAAACTTAATGATTTAATGATTGATCCAACAAATATTAAACACCTGTTGTGTACCCTCTAGAGACTCCTGGACTAGGCCTACCACTTAGAAGCACATCATTCAGCCAGAGCCTGGAAGACCTTAGAGCTCATGAACCAATCCCACCATTATAGCATTATAGCGGGGGAAACTGAGGCTCAGAAAATAATGAGCTTAAGACCACAGAGATAGACACATAGTTTTTATGTGATTATTATTATTATTATTATTATTATTATTATTATTATTATTATTTGGTTTTTTTGAGACAGAGTTTCTCTGTGTAGTCCTGGCTGTTCTGGAACTCACTCGGTAGACCAGGCTGGCCTCGAACTCAGAAATCCGCCTGTCTCTGCCTCCCAAGTGCTGGGATTAAAGGCATGCGCCACCACCGCCCTGCTGTGCTAATTTTAAAAAAAGTGGGGGGGGGGGGTGTATTTTCTGGTCCCCGCTCACCTGAACTGTCATCCACAATCTAACCAAGGAGGAGGCTGAATTCAAAATCACATCCACAGATTCCTCTAGTTTGCTGATGCTGGGGTTGAATAAACCTATGACCTCATGCGTGCTGGTCAAATGCTGTACCACTAAGTTGCATTCCCCAGCTGACACAGGGTCTCAGTATGCGACTTAGGCTATAGATTGCACTGAACCTACGCAATCCTCCTGCTTCAGCTTTTTGGATTTTGCGATTACAGGTGTGAGTCTCTACACCTAGCTCACACACTGCTTCTCTTGCACTAATGGTTCTATGTTCTTTTGAGTCCTGGGGCCCTAGGTTTTCAGAGCTTGGGAAAAAAAAGCTGTGTCTTGGGTGTTGTCTAGAACCCTGGCCGCACCCATCTCCTGCTCTTCCCAGGCAGCCGACTCCCTTCTCTCCCTCCTAGGCTTGTGTCACCGTCACCCCGGGGCTGGGGAGAGGGAGGAAAAAGGGGCGGGCACGTCTTGCCCTTTAAATCCTAACTGCGTTGCCATTGGCTAGGAAGCCCCCAGCCTGGCTGCGGATTGGTCACAGTGGAGGGCTTGAAATGTGGCTGAGCGCTTCGGACACCTCAGACGGACGGTGGCCACTTCAAGACGCGCCCCAGCTCGCCATGGCCCGGATCCTCCGGGCATCCTGCCTTCTGTCCCTGCTCCTGGCTGGGTTTGTTCCGCCGGGCCGGGGACAAGAGAAGTCCAAGGTGAGTGAACCTCCAGGGCTCAAGAGGAGTCCATTGCACCCAGATGTCCACCGCGTGACTGGGAGAGTCACTGCTTCCCCAGAGGCACCGGGGACCCCACTTGTGACCCTCGGTCTCTGCGCCCTTTCAACACAGACCCGCGTGCTTCAGAGGGCAGTACGAACCCAGGAAGACAATCTTTCCCGAGTTCATACATTCTCCTTCACTGTTACCTTGGGGTCGCGCTGCCACATCCAGATACTTGGGATCGACTGTCCCATTCAGCGGGTTTGGGAGAGCGTGTGGGTGTCCCCACCCCCACTCAGGAGAGTGAAGCTGGTGGCCACACTCCTGAAAAATTGCTGGGGGCGTGAGGGGGAGTGGGCTGATAGCCTCTTCACTCATCCCAGGGGGCTGGAGGCAGAGACCTGTGACAGGAAGAATTTTGACTTGGAGACGATCCCTTTCTGGGCCTCAGTTTCTCCATCAGCAGGGCGTAGCTGGAGAGGATGGCTGGAAGGCTATGGAATCCTCCAGTTGCCCTCTCTATTCACAGCTCACTGGCCTGCCACGTATGAAGCAGCCACTGTAGCTTTACTTGATCTATTCCTAGTCTAGCTGCTGCAACCTGAGCTGGAATAGAAACGGGAAGGCTGAGGGCTGATGTCCCTATGCTTATCTTCTTGGTCAGGCCTGTGCTGGGTGGACTCTGCAGGCTTCTCCTCTTCCCTAGGGTGAGGATACAGAAAGCAGTAGACACAGACAGACCCAAAGAAAGAGACCGTATTCTCCAACTTCACACACACACACACACACACACACACACACACACACACACACACACACCATGTACCCCTACATGCACGCTTGCATGCATGTGCACAAGACTGGGTAGGCTCTAGCTTTGAGTTTCTAAAATCCTCTGGGTCTTCCTTCTAAGATCTTGTAAGTCCACAATACTGTTTCCAGATTCTGTCCACCTCTTAGAGCCCCAAGAGTGGATCCTGTTTTTAAGCCCCTTTCTCTCCTCAGCTCCTTAAACAGACAGGATACCTGTAAAGCCTTGGTTTTCTCTCCAGCCTGTTCCTAATCACCAGCTCAGTAGGCATTTTCTAAGACAGAGAGACAGGGCAGAGTCCAAGACTAGGGTGTGGAGCTGGGGTGGGGGTGGACTGGGGCACTAGCCCTGTGCCTTTAGTGTGGGAACTGCTTGGGGTGGGGGTTGAATCCTGTCCTAAGGAAGCTGCAGGAAAGCACACTGGCCAGGAAATTCATTATAGCCTTGTGCTATTCACGGAATGAGAGATGGGTGAGTTTTGAGGGGAGGGAGGGAGAGAGAGAGACAGAGACAGAGACAGAGACAGAGACAGAGACAGAGACAGAGACAGAGACAGAGACAGACAGACAGACTAGAAAAGTCAAGGTGAGAGGTGAGATTGTATCTCATAACCAGATGAGGCTTCTGGTTCCTCATAGCTCAGGCATGCCCATCTGGTCTCCCAGGTCCTTAGAGTTAACATGCCACAGCTCTGGCTTCTGGGACTCAACCGCTTGTCTTGAACCAACTTCAGAACAAGGGAACAGGGAAGGGACATGTGCAGACCCAATGTGATACAGCCACTGAAGGATGTCTTCTCAACTCAGAGGGAGGGGCAATGACAAGGGGAAGCCTCTGTCTGGTCCAGTTTACAGCTGCAAAAGGCTTTGCAGAGCTGTGGACTACCAGCTGCTGACGTGGCATCCTAGTAACCGCTGGTTTCTAGGTGACTGCAAGGCAGAGAGCATCATGGGACCATAGGCTGACGTCAAGGCTGAAAGGCCTTAAGTGGCCCTGAATCCCACTCCATCTTACAATTGACAGGCTGGAATCCTGAGCAGGGGGAGGGATGGTCACACACTGCCAGAGGCCCGGCTGGGTCCAGCTGCCATCTGTTACCTCGCAGATCTGTCATGTTCCTCACAACCCACCAATGGGTGTAGGAAGACAGAATGGGGTAGGCATGGACCAGTGGCCCTAGGCATGCAGGAAGCCTGGCTCAGAGTATCCTGCCCCCGCCCCCCCTTTGTTCCTCATTCCCTCTCTGTACTCTTCCCTGGCCTCCCTGGTGGAGGAACAGGGCTTTGGGATTCTATGGACCCTGAGGAAGGAAGCTGGGGGTTTTGTGGGGACTGAGTTGGTGAGTATAATCTATGGCTCATCATCACACATCACCCCCCCCCGACCCATGCTAGCCTGGGCTCCCAGCATGAGTCCTATTCTCGCCCCATAGAAAACATGGCTGTTCATTTCTTAGGGCAGCTAGCACACAATTGAGGCCTCTCCTTACTATGACCCTTACAGGCCTTTGGCCCTTGCTGCAGGTAATTTCCATGACCTGCTGGCCCAAGCCTGTTTTAATCTGTCAGTAGTTTCTCAAAGTCATTTTGAATGTTGGGAAGATAACTCAGTGAGTAAAATAGTTGTTATGGAAGCAAGAGGACCTGGGTTCAAATCCCCAGAATCCATGTAAAAGCCAGATATGGCCACAGGTGCCAACAATGGTGGTGGGGCAGAGACAGGCAGATTCAGGAGCTCACTGCCAGCCTAGCCAAACATTGGGCACAAGCTGAGAGAGTCAGAACATGGCTCAGGGGGTGAGGATGCCGGGAACCAAGCTTGGCGACCTGAGTTTGATTTCTAGGACCCACATGTAGGAATGCACTGACTCTCCCAAGGTGTCCTTTGATCTCCACATGCTATGACATCCTCCCCCAAATAAATGAATAAATGTAATGAAATAATTTAACAGAGAAACTCTCACATTTCTCTTCTTTGGCTTCCACATGTAACTGCATAGACAAAACAATAACAAAAACACATTGAGAGGCAAATAGACCAAAGCCCAAAGAATTAAAATGGTTCACTCAGGGCCACAAAGCCAGTAAAGATAACCCAGTCTAATTCAAGGGGCTTCTCATGTCCCCTTCTCTCAAATTTATCTGGAGACGCTGGACCTACCAATGTTTCAGAGGTCCCATTACTCAGTCAGCCCCTGGGATCTCCTCCCCACATCTGAGATTCAGCTTGGTACGAAGGTGAAGCAACATGCAGGGAGGCAGCAGGGCTTGTATCCTGCTCTGTTTGTATTGTGTTGCTCTTGTTGAGGCAGGGTATCCCTATGTAGTCCAGGCTAGCCCTAAACTCTCCATCTCCTGCTTCAGCCTCTGATGCTGGCATTACTGATGCAATGCCCCCAAGCCTGATGCTGTTTGACTTTTAGGGTGGAAGTGATCCCAGATGGGGCTTCAGAAGCCTGGGGCAGGACTGTCCAGCTGACCATTCAGTCCAACATTGGCAGTATTTAGACTCCCAGAAAGCAGGGCTTTGCACCCCAGCCAGAGCTGCTAGCTGCCAGGGATGACCCAGCAAAGGCAGCCACTCACCAGGCTAGTGAGGCCTGCAGTGACACAGGCATTCCACTGTTCCCCACTGGGGCACCTGCCCTGCTGCCTGGATGGCTGCTTCACCCAGTTAGGCTGAGGACCTTGCTTTGGCAGCTCAGTGCTATCTTGGCCATTTCTAGAACCAGAGGGAAGAGGGGGTGATTGTCCCTTCCCATGAAGCTCTCCTACTTCAAGAGTAGCCATGGTTTTGCTGTCCCTGTTAGGGGTGAGGTGGCCTCTTTCCTCCTTTTTTTCAGTGTGATGGGGAGGCGAGGGAAGAGAAATGGCCACAACAGCACTGAGCTGGTGGCAGGGCTGGAGGGGAACCTGGGTACTCTGGCACCCCCCACTGTGCCCTACACCCCTTCCCTCATTCTCCTATAGGTAGCCTGTGGTGTGGCAGCTAGACAGACAGAGGGTATATGGGTTAATGCTCACTGTGTCTTCACTCTGGGTGTCACAGTGAGGCCTTGTGACAAACCGTTCTATACTCAGGGATCCTGTTCCCACATCCCTGCTTCCTCACGCCTTATCTTCCCAGTCTTCCAGACTGGGAGGCTCTGACTCATTTTCAACATCTTGACACATCCTTTCTGTCCTGTGTCTCCTTCCCAGTCACCTAACCCAGGCTTCCTCTTATTTGTCTGGACTTTGGTAGCAGCCACCCAACTGTGCTTCTCCAACCAACCCAACCTAACTGCTTATGAAATACAAAAGTGATGATTGTCAACTTCAGAGTTCCACGGCACTCAGTAAGTGGTTAATGCAAATACTGAGTGCTTACTAGGTCCTCAAGTGTCTCGGTTATGGGAGATGAGGAATTAGGAGACCTCAGTTTTAGTCCAGGTTCCAGTTTTTGTTGTCCTGGGTAAGTTACACTCTCCCTGCTGGCAATCATCTATGTCTGGAAGGCGGGGAAATGTCCTGTTTTCTAAATGTGGCCAATCTAATAGTTCCCTGGTGTCCACCTTCTTCTCTTCCAGACAGACTGCCATGGCGGTATGAGTGGTACCATCTACGAGTATGGAGCCCTCACCATCGATGGGGAGGAATACATTCCTTTTAAGCAGTATGCAGGCAAATATATCCTCTTTGTCAATGTAGCCAGCTACTGAGGTCTGACAGACCAATACCTTGGTAAGAGCTCCCTCATGCCATGCTGCTAAATTTGGAGCCAATTCTGTCTTTTGGGGACTAATCCCATAAGATGCAAGGGGGAAAGGATGGTGACTGACAGACCAAGGTTTGTCTCCCAGCTCCACTGGATTTCTTAACTTCCTGGAGGTAATTACATAAGTCTCAAGTCTGATGCTCTTTGGATGTATTTTAGGAAGTTCCCAGCTACCCTTCTTCACCCTAGGGCACCTCAGATAATTTGTCTGTGTCTGCTTGCTTCCCTTGACTGGAGTAAGAAATGATAAAGGTCGCTGCAGCTCACTCTGGCTGAGAATGTCTCCCCCAAATCCCATCCATCTGGGCCCATCTCTTGGCTCCACTCTGGAGAATGGGTCCCACTAGATTGAAGCTGTGGACAGATCTGATGGGGAAGATGGATGGGTCCTGGAGTGGTGGCATCCACAGGTCATCCTTTTTTGTTTATTTTTTCATAACAGGGTTTCTGTGTAGCCCTGGCTGTCCTCCCTCAGACTTGCTCTGTAGACCAAGAAGACCTTGAACTCAGAGGTCGACTTGCCACTTAAATGCTGAGATCAAAGGTCTATGCCACCACTGCCCAGCCCACCAGTTCATTCTTAAGCAAACTTTAAAGACAGGCTAGCTCAGCCCTCCTCTTAACTCAGTATTCATCCAGGAAAGGGCACCTAGGTGCAGCCATATAAACAACTAGGACCGCAAGGCTGCCAATGGCTGAACCCAGCATGTGTCTGTGGAGCCATGTCTCCTGAATGTCAGTGTCCTCTGTCTTTTCTTCTCAGTGAGGGCAGACAGAAGCCTGAGGGACCAATCAGGCCAAAGTTTGATGGCTCCAGGGGCAAACACTCTGGGGCCAAGCAGACCCCTGACACTTGGCTGGCACCTGCAGAAGAGTTCCTGGATTTGCAGATGCAGGGAGGGAGGGTTGGTTCCACAGCACTGTGCCCAGGGCTGTCGTCTAGTCCTTGGACAGTATAGCATATCTCTGAAGAGATGGGCTGGATGATGGTACTGCCCCTAATTCCAGGGTGCCAAGGGAACTGGCGAGCTGGCCAGAGCCTCTCGTGGGTTCCTGAATTCCCAGATGAGAGGAATGTAAATATTGCCCTCCAACCACACTAAGAAAGTCCTCAGCCATCTGCCCAGGGGCCGATAAGAGTCCTCAGCTCACTGACCCAGGCAGTGGGTAACTACTGATGTACAGAAGCATACTCCTGACTCCCAAACCTCCACTGCCCCCAGACTGGCGTCAGGAAATCTTAGCCTTGTCACTGACTCTCGGGGTCACCCTGGGAAAATCCTCCCTCCTTGGGCCTCACAGGCTCCAGCGGCCTGGATGGGGAGCAGGGTGTAGAGGTGAGTACTTCACCTGTTCTCTTCTCTCTCCCTCGGCAAGAACTGAATGCACTACAAGAAGAACTTGGACCATTTGGCCTGGTCATTCTGGGCTTCCCTTGCAACCAATTTGGCAAACAGGAGCCAGGCGAGAACTCGGAGATCCTACCCAGTCTCAAGTGAGTTTTCATGGCTGGAGATGGCGACCTCTTTGGGGTAGAGGCTCAGGGGCTGCAGATATTGGTTGACTGTCTCCATGTCAGCCACTCAGTTACTCTGCTCCACCATTCTCACCCCAGTTTGGGTGTAATGGAATGAGGGGGAGGGGATGGAAAACAGGCTATGGCTGGGCATCGCACGAAGGGTAGAGAGGCATGTAGGGTGGGTGCAGAAGGGGCTGAGATGGCAAACACACACTCGGCCTATGTGTGTCCATGCAAGTCATGAGTTTGATAAAGGACATTCCCACACCCCTCCCCCAGTCCCTTCTGAGCTACATGTGGCTCCTCTGGACCCACCCAAGTACATTCCTCCCAGGTATGTTCGACCAGGTGGGGGCTTTGTGCCTAATTTCCAGCTCTTTGAGAAAGGAGACGTGAACGGGGAGAAAGAGCAGAAGTTCTACACGTTCCTGAAGGTGAGAGTGCATAATCTGGAGGAAGCTCCCCCTAGCTGCTCGGCCCAGCCCGCAGTAATGTCCTGGCATTGGTTTAGTTGTCCCACGAGAGGGCTTGGCAGACCCACGGTCCCATCACCCTGCTGTAGAGATAAGACAGGACCCACAGGGGCAGCTAAGGGGCCTGCAACCTTCCAGTCAGCATAGAGATGGACAGTCAGATGTTTTTGTTCCCAGACTGGGCTGTTCCCTCAGTGCTGGACAGTTTTCTCCCTGGAAGGGAGGGGAAGTCAGAAGGAGCCCCAAGTCAGACTGATGCCCCTCTCACCCCTGCTCCAGAACTCCTGCCCTCCCACTGCGGAACTCCTGGGCTCACCTGGCCGCCTCTTTTGGGAACCTATGAAGATCCATGACATCCGCTGGAACTTTGAGAAGTTTTTGGTGGGGCCAGATGGCATACCAGTTATGCGCTGGTACCACCGGACCACAGTCAGCAATGTCAAGATGGACATCCTGTCCTACATGAGGCGGCAGGCAGCCCTGAGTGCCAGAGGGAAGTAACTGATGCCCCACTCTCATCCCCATCCCCATCCCCTGCCCATCATGCAAGGGCTGGGGAGGCGCTCTTCAGGAAGGAAGCCACATTCCCAGTCACTCTACACCCACCCCAGACTCCCTTTCTTAGTACATAAAAGACAAGCCTGGCCACTGTACACACGTGGCAACTGTCCTAGTGTGTGCATGGCTACACAGCCACGTATCTGCCTGCTTGAAACCCAGGGATGGACCATCTGTGCTCATGGCTTGGCACAACACCCTCATATTTTTTTCAGCTTTCTGTTCCAAATGAGCCCAAAGGAAACACAAGTTCTAGGTCCAGTAGTCCTGCTCAAACCTGAACATCATTCTTGGGGCAAGCATCTCCCACATGCCCACAGTACACATCTGGGTTCACTATACCTCCAGCCTCCTTTGTTCTTCCTGAAGGGCCCTCCTAAGTCCCCAACCCCATCCTACACTGCTCCTGAGAACAGCCGAGACAACTGTGAGCATGCTGGCCATGTACCCCAAGTCAGGGGTGGTGTCTCCATGAAGGAGGGGCCCGAAGCCCTTGTGGGCGGGCCTCCCCTGAGCCCGTCTGTGGTGCCAGCCCTTAGTGCATTCAGGCTTAGGCTCCCAGGCAGGGACACTACCTCCGTTCCTCTGGAGGACATGCTATTCTCTCACTTTGTCCACTGGAATCTCTCATACCCCCATCTACCCATTAAAGGTCTTTCTGCAGCAGTTCAGCCTACTTGAAATTTTCTCAATGGTGGCTTCCTGGCACGGGAGGTAGGGACTGGGGATGGAGACAAGGGAGGGTGGAGGAAGAAAGAGAGGTACACAGGGCTTGTTTTGGGACCCACATTGCAGCCCTTGCCCAGCTTCTAGAGTCTGTGACCCAGTGCCCATCAGCCTGTCTTCACCCACCTTCCCCAGGGCATTGAGGGATGAAGAGGGTGTCACTTCTGAAGGTTGGGAACTAAGGCTTACTCTAAGTCCTTTGCCTAGGATCTTCCCGCCACACTTGGGTGCCCCTAAGATATTATCAGCATTCTCAGGGCTATGCAGGAAAGGAAAACTGGAGGAGGGCCAGAACCAGAGGAAAATATTCCACGGCCACCGGGGCATAAAAGAATTACCAGTCAGAAAATGTTGATCCTCAAGTTGGATTTATGTCCAAGATTTGTGCAAACGGCTGCCTAGCAACAGACAGCTACCTTAATACAGACCTCTGGCACCATAAACATCTAACTGTGGGGGGGCCAAAGTCATCTTCAGTCTGGGGCTCTTCAGCAGACATGGCTAGTGTGGCCTTCATTCCAGATCATGGCGGCTCTCAGGAGGCTGCCACAGGTGCAGTGGAGAGCATGACAGCATCAGGCCATCCCATCGTTCTCTTCTGCTCTAGAGACAAAGCCCTCTTCCTGTAACTCCTCACAGAGGGGTAAGGAGCAGGGGGCGCAGGGCAGGTCCTGATACTGAGCTTGAAGCAAAAAAATGGCACATGCACATGAACTGGGTGTGGTCTCTGGAGAGCCTGGAACCAAGTCTTTGAGGTTCTGAGAGGAAGGGGTCTTGTTGCACCCCACTCTTAGGATGGAAGCCAGTGGCCTCAGCAACAGATGGCCGGTCAAAGCCAGGTGAGACCTCCTTGTCTTGGCAAGAGGCAGGGTGTTGAGTTTCTCCTGGTTGCATCCAGAAGAACCTGGTGGAGGCCTCGTGGCTAGATTCTCCCTAGTCTTGTAAACAGTCTGAGGTTTGGCTGGAGATGTGGGCCAGCTGCCCATCCCAGCCTCTGTTCTGCCAAGGCTTGGGTCACACAGAACATGCACGTGGCCTTTACACTTTTGGCAATCTGAGGTCAGCTGGCTCTGAAAGATGAAGGTGGAACCAAATGACACACTGCAGTCTCACTGGGGCCCATCACAGTCATTGTCTGCAGACTCTAGATAAACAAAAGTTTTGAAGCTTCAAGATCATGCGGTCTGGTCAGTCTCACAGTCTCGCATGGATGCCAATTCAGGCCTCCTCACCAGTGTGAACAACAGCTAGTAACTGTATGCTACTGAGTGCCAGGCTGTGTGTCTAAGACATTTATCATGCAATCTGTACCCAGCCCTGACAAGGAGGCCATTTGTTACCCCTCTGTAACAGAGAAGAGAGCTAGGACAAAGGGGTACAAAAACCTGTCCCAAGTCCCAGATTTATAATGTTCTGGAGCTGGGATTTGAACTCAGTCTGTCGGTCTCTAAATCTCAAAAGTACTGGGAAAGGGGTCAACTCCGCCTACCATGCAACCCTCTGCCAAAGACCCTTTGGGGAAATGTCCTCTGTTGTACCTACCCATCCACTTTTCAAGATGGCATTCCCAGAATTCCACAGGCTCATGTTTCCTGCCGGGAGTGAGGACCCAAGCCCCCTGAGAAGCTTGCAGCTCCAGCCTCTGTGGCCAGATAGAGTTTCCTGAGGTTCCACTCTGGTCATGTTACTGTGTTTGAAAACATCTAAGGAATCTACACTACTCGCAAGATTCAGACCAGGCCTCTTACTGCAGTCTGCAAAGGCCCTGTACTGTGGAGACCTTGTCATCTCATACCTGCCTTGCCCTGGTGTCTCACTCTTTGATCTCAGGCTCTCTCAGATGCTTAAGGCAGCCACCTTCCTTCACTCCTATTAAAACACCAGGACTTGGATCTTGAATGTTGTTGTTGTTTTTTTTTTTTTTTTCCTTTTCTGAGACAGGGTTTCTTTCTCTGTGTAGCCCTGGCTGTCCTGGAACTCACTCTGTAGACCAGGCTGGTCTCAAACTCAGAAATCTGCTTGTCTCTGCTTCCCAAGTGCTGGGATTAAAAGCATGCACCACCACCAACTACCTGGCTTTAAATGTTTTCTAAGAGAGACATTTAAGAGTTTAGTCACCAGCTAGCTCACAGGAGGTAAGGCCCCATGGGGTAAATCAAAGTCACTGGGTAAGTGCCCTTGAAGGGGATGCTGGGGCTCCAGACCTCCTCTCGTCCTTGTTTCCCGGTGAACAGACCATATACTCTACTATGAGAGGCAGTACCACCAGAGGGCCAAGTGATCATGGGCTGAAACCTCGGAAGTTCTGAGTCTAAATTACAAGTAGATTATCTTGGGTGCTTGGGCCCAGTAATGGAAAGCTAAGTCATACTGAAAACTGTCAACCAAGGAAACTGCTGACCAGAGAGGACTCAATTGTAGAGTCTGTGATGTAGTTCAGAGGCCCAGAAACCGCCTAGACAGCAGTAGACAAAACAGTGATCGCAGTGGTTTCAGAAGAGCTTGGTACTGACTGGTGTGTCTGTAGTGAGGGCTGGCTCGTGAGGTCTTAGGTAGACATGAAGACCCTACTGGAAACTGGGCCACTTGTGTTACACTCTAGCAAGAACCTGTCAGTTTAGCCCATGGCCTAAGACCTTCGTGAAGTGGATCGTAACAAGTGGGTGGAGTCCATGCCAAGGTCACAGTGTTCTGGCACTGTCATGGCTATTGTCTTCAGCCAGATTTACTCTAAGATCAGGAGCCATGGCAGGGCAGATCATTTAAAACTACTGTAGGCTGGCTGGGAGAGAAGTATCAAACACATGCCAGGGAGGAGCCTCAAAAACAAACACTGCTAGCCAGGTGGTGATGGCACATGCTTTTAATCCCAGCTTTCCTTCATAAGAATTGCTTCTGGCCTGGCAGGGTAGCTCATGCCTTTAATCTCAGCATTCAGGAGGCTGAGGGAGATAATCTCTGGTTAACAGAGTGAGTGAGTTCCAGGACAACCAGAGCCACACAGAGAAACCCTGTTTTGAAAAACAAATGAACAAACAAACAAAAAACAGAGAGATACACACAGACAGACGGGGGTGGGGGGGTGGAGGGAAGAAAGGAGAAAGGGAGAGAGGGAGGGAGGGAGAAAAGCAACTCAGAGTGGAGAGATGGCTCTGTGGTTAAGAGTGCATACTGAGAACACTTGTCAGGTGGCTCAGTAACCTGTAGCCCTGCTCAGCGGGGATCTGACACCTGACTTCCATAGGCACCAGCACTCACACGTGCACACATAACTAAAAATAATTTTTAAAAAAGCGGCAAAGAACTTTGCCAAGAGATAATAAGATGTGTTGAGGGATTCCTCTTAATAGGAAGACCCAAAGTAAGGTGGGCTGGCTCCCATCTGTAATTCCAGTCCCGGAAAGGGAGAGGCAGGAGGATTACCACAAGTTTAAGTCCAACTTGGTTTATTATACAGAGTCCCAGGCCAAAAGACCTAGAAATGTAAAGCATTCTGACCTGGCACGAGAGCACCAGTGTGCCTTCAGGTGGGACTGCCTGGAGAACACTTCCAGGAGATTTCTTGGCCACGTTCGGGTCAAAGGTACTCAGAGGTCCTGACCACTGCATTAGAGCTGCACAGATCTAACTGGCAGTAGATGTTGGCCTTGTCCACATGATGGTGGTTTGACAGGTATGCATACTGTGAAGTGTTATGGGGTCATGGCTTCCACCCAAATTTCAAAGGAAGGCCTGGGGACTGGAGGCAGGCAGTGTGTCCAGCAGAATCAAGTCCCATTGAGCAACCCCAGAGAGGGCAGTAGGCGAGACTGCAAGGATGAAGTCTAAGCTGTACTGGAGACTCTAGGGAAGTTAAAGATGCCAGCTATGTCGGATAGGGGTCATGGAGAGCCATGGGCATAGCCAGTCAAGGTGACAGGCCAATGCTATGGAACTTCTGTTTGCTTTTCTGGGTATTACTCTGGTTTGATTCTTGAGTATCTTGTCTGTGATACTCTCTCCCTTCTGAAACATGGATATTTACTCTATGTCTGGCCCAACACTGTATACTGAAGCGTGGGACCTTCTCTTTGAATCTTTTATTTTGAGACAGGGTCATAGGCCAGGCTAGCCTTGAACTTTCTGTGTAGTCAAGGATGACCTGGGATCCCTGATTCTCTTGCCTCCACCTCCCAAGGGAAGGGAATATAGTGTGTGCCATCATGCCTGATTCCTTTTGGTTTCTGTAATGTCTCACAGGTGAGTCTGCCTTGAGCCTGAGAGACTGGGCTTTTAAGCAGTTCTACAATCATCATGACCAGGGGGACTCTGGGGAAATAGCCTACATGCACTTTGTGCTGTGCAATGGAATGAGCCTAGGAGCCAGAGGCAGAATGTCCCCAAATGCCCTAGTTATCAGCCTGTGGACCTCTTGGGAGTGGTGGACCCCAAGGAGGTGGGGCAGAGTAAAAGGAAGCTGGGTCATTACAAGTATGCCCCTGTAGAGAATACAGGCTCTCCCAGTTCCTCCTTCTTGATTTTGTTTTGCTTCCTGGGGTGCTCACCTCTGCTGTGTTCTCCTGGCATGATGCTCTGGATAGCCATAGGCTCAAGTGATGGGGCTGAGTAACCAGTGACTGAAATCTGTGAAACCTTGAGCCACACATCCTTCATCCTGGAAGCTGATTGCCTCAGGCATTTTGTCCCAGACACAGAAAGCTGCTAATATAGGTCTTTGTGGCTCTCATTTTTCTCTGCAAGAGGATCCCCACCCCTTTGGGTTTTCAGCTTGGATGTCACCACCTCCCCAAATCTCTCCTGGCCCTGCTCTAGGTCATGCCCCTTGACCTCTCTCACAGAAACTTGCTCCTTTTTTGGGCAAGTGCAACCCATCTGTTCCTGTGAGTCCTGAAATACACTTCTGCTCCCTCACTAGGACAGGACCATATCTGCTTCCACTTGTGAGCAGTGCTGGCTCCCAGCACAGTACTAGCATGACAGTGCCTGCTCCTTCCAATCATTCCACCTGTCAGTCAACATCTTTCCTCTCTCAATACTATTCTAAGAAGCTGGTCCTCCATGTCACCAAGCTCACAAAAAGACAGTTTCTGCAAACTGGATCAATGTTGTCAGGTAAAAGTCCTTTCTACCAGGGGCATCCATACTCACCTGGTTCTGCAGGCCTGTCTGGGGGTGGGTCCACCACTTGAGAGCTCTGATTCCGAATCCCTGCACAGGGTGGACGCCAGGTATACTCCGGCTGCAACAAGATAGGTGTTTAAGAATCCACAACCGAGCCAGGCGTGGTGTTGCACGCTCCTGGTCCCAGAACTCTGGAGGCAGACGCAGGCAGATTTCTGAATTTCTGTCAGCCTGATCTACTGAGTGAGTTCCAGGTCAGCCAGAGCTATACAGAGAAACTATGCCTCAGAAAACAAACAAACAAACAAACAACAAAGGAAAAAGAAAAAGAAAGAATCCACGGCCACATTCCAGAGCCATAGCCAGAACAGTCCTAAATGCACAGGAACAAAGTGCCAAATCCTAAGGCTGGACTGACTATCTCACTGTGTTGCTCAGGCTGGCCCCAAACTTGTGGGCAATCTTCCCTCAGCTGTGCTGGGATTACAGCATGAGCCACCACATTTAGCTTAAACTAATCTCCTAAGCACAGTGTCTATACCAATGTTTAAAAGTCTGTTTAGGAGAGAAGGTAGAAGAGACAGGAGGCGCCTGTACCCACTGAGGGAGGAGCTGGGCACATCAGAAGTAGGGCTATTATAGAGACTGCAGAAGGGCCAGGTGACAATAATTTTCGGGAGTGAGAGAAAAACATGGGGAAAGGAGAAGAGCTGAAATAAGAGGAGAAAGGGGAAGGAGAGAAAGCAGGAAGAGCGGAGGGAGGAGAGGAAGAAGGCAGAAGAAGGAAAGGGAAGCAAGGTGAAGGTTAGAGCTGACTCAGCAGAGGGTGGTACCCAGTGGGAGACCTGGTGGTAGTCCTTCCTACTCTGCACTCCTACCAGGCCTTCTCCTTCTGACACCAGTGACACTAAGCAGCTGGGGCCTAGACCCCTGCCCACAACCACCCTGTCTCAGAAACCACCAGACAGCAGTTTCTTACCCATTTACTAGGCAGAATCTGCAGGAAGGACACAGACAGGACTCACCAGATGGAAGAGGCGAGAGTTGGGGTGTGGGGGAGGGTGCTCCATGGTCATGGGGGATGGAGGGTATCGGATCTGGGACCAGTCCTTGTAGGCATGGTGAGGTACCATGGCTGGCATGGGGGGGTAGGCATAGGGATAGGCGCCGCAGACGTGCTCAGGGTGGGGTTCCACGTGGTAGCGTTCTCCTGAGGCCTGAAAGAAGGACTCATATCTGCCTCTGGTCTGCCAAGCCCCAGTGGCGCCCGCCTCATTGCCCTGTGGCTGGAACCTTAGCTCTCAGAAGGCAAGGTGAACTGGGATATGGGCAGAGGCCTGGGGACCTGGTCATAAATGATTGATAATGACAGTTAACAAGGACTGCTCTGGTGGCACTTAACTGGCAGAATGCCAGCACAACCCCCTCCCCCTGAAGGTGGTCAGGGTGCACTCATGTCGCCCACCTCTCCAGCTGCTCACCTTTGCTTTTCTCTTCTGCTGTTTAAGGGCTTCCTTGGCCTTCTCCTCCTCTTTGAGTGTTTTGAGCTGGAGGAGGAGGGAAAGAGGCCTCATAGTATCGGTGGTTCACGGCCAAGTATAGCCCTAAGGCCTCACCATTGATGAAATGCCAATGCAAACTCTAGGCAGATGGCTGAGGCCTAGGGTACCACTCAAGTGTGGGATGTCCCAGGAAGGGGACTGAGGGGCAGAGCAGAAGCTGTGCTGTTAGCTGTGGGGGCCCCTGCTCTTCCTGAGTGGCATGAACACAGGTCAGGAGGGCCGTCGAGTGCCTCTTCATTCTACTCTATTAGCTAGACCTGACATTATACAGAGGTCAGAGGTCAGACAGCCATTAACGGTAGAGCTGGACGGTGCTCACCTGGGCATTAGTCAGCATGACCTGGGCCTGCAGCTTCTCTACTTGCTTCTTCAGCTCCTCCTTCTCTTCGTTCATGCGTTCACGGTCACTCCGCTCCCTCTGGAAGTCCTCTTCAAAGATCTTTACCTGGTGGAGATGGGGAGGTGAGAGGTGTGGTGGCCTGTTAGAGGTTGTATGCTCAGGCCCCGAATCCATGTTTCACACTGGGCTGTGGGGGAAGAGCTGGGGGCACCGGGGATTGGAGTAGGGTACTTCAAGCCCCAAATCCAACTTCACCAGAATAATTCTGTGTTCTTTTATCTTATAATCTAGACTTTGAGAAAGGACTTCATTTGAACAAAGGGATTATTGGGTTAAACTTTAAAAGTACAAACATGGGCTGGAGGGATGGCTCAGAGGTTAAGAGCACTGTCTGCTCTTCCAGAGGTCCTGAGTTCAATTCCAAGCAATCACACAGTGGCTCACAACCATCTGTAATGAGAACTAATGCCCTCTTCTGGTCTTTAGGCATACATGCAGACAGAACACTGTATAAATAAAACAACAACAACAAAGATGTCCATAGAGAATGGAGAGCAGAGCTAGCCCTTGGAAGGTCAGCTGGCTCCCAGGGATGCACCAGCTCTTGGGGCCTCACCTGCTGTTTCAATAACTCATTCTGCGTCACCAGTTCCTGCTTCCTCAGATGGCCCCCAACCCCTTCTGGGCTCCCAAAAGCTGCAGGCGGAGATGATGGAGAGGCCTGGATGCTGAGGGCCTCCTCAAGGGCCTGGAGTCAGGAAAGAAGAGACAGGATCATCAGCAGGCATCCCTAAAAGTCAGAGCCACCTGGAGAGAGCCTCTTTCTATCAATACTGTAACCCAGCAGCAGTGGTCCTTAACCAGCCTCACTCATTATGGCTGTACTGAACGGGCCACTGCACTGAGGCCTCTGCATAAAGGACAGGACCTTATGTCCATTTTACCCACTTGAAAACTGAGGACCAAAGACTGTGACTGAGTGTTCTGGTTTGTTATTTTGTCAACTCTACACGATCCAGAATCATTTAAGAGGAACCTCGGTTGAGAAAATGCTTCACCGGAACTGGCCAATAGGCAAGCCTTTGAGGCAGTTTCTTGCTTAGGACTGATATGGGAAGGCTCATCTCACTGCGGGTGGTGCCACTCCTCTCAGCTTGTAGTCCTGAAGTATAAGAATGAAGGCTGGGTCAGCCATGAGAAGCAAGTCTGTAAGCACTATTCTTCCATGGCTCTCGCTTCAGTTCCTGCCTGCAGATTCTTACCCTGCAGTGACGGACCGGGACCTGAAAGTTATAAACTGAAATAAACCCTTTCCTCCCCAAGTTGCTTTTGGTCATGGTGATTTATTTCAGCAAAATAAATACTAAAGGAGTATTACACAACTAGTGAGTGAACACAAGGATTCAAACCCAGCTGTGTTCTTAACCTGCAGGTTAACCTGAGATCTTCACGTACAAAGACCTCTGAACGGGCCCAGCTTGACTCTCACACCCAAGACCTAGAAAGCTGCCTGCTTGGCTTTCTGTGAGAAGCTTCGTTCTCTGCCAGCTTCTGCAGGCTACTCAGCCTCAGCCAGCCATCTTGTCTCTAGACACATGAACCTGAACTGCAATTTCTACTTAAACTTATTTTACTAAACAACCCTGCATACCAGCCACAGCCAACACTGGGGGGTGGGGAGGAACTGGGTGGTAGAGGTGCCCACCTTTAATCCCAACACTCAGGAGGCAAAAGCAGCCTGGTCTGCAAGGAGTTCCAGGCCAGCCAGGGTTATACAGAAAAACCTGTCTCAAAAACAAAAACATCTAAGAAACCCAACTAACCAAACAAACAAGAAAGAAAAGCGCCCTCTCATTTCCTTCTTGTCTACAGAATGTTCCCGTCTTCGGAGTCCCTTCACTGGTTTCCACCAGTCCTGGTCCCCTGGTCACATGACATTTACATCCCCGACAATCTCAGGGATGGCCATTCATTATCCACCTGGACTTTTGCCCCTAGACATCAGGGACTCTCAGTGACAGGTCTCTTGTACTGCCTTCAAGAAGAGAGAGAGAGAGAGAGAGAGAGAGAGAGAGAGAGAGAGAGAGAGAGAGAGAGAGAGGTGTGTGTGTGGTGCCTAAACAAGACAGCCTGTTAGCAAGAATGAGAAAAAAACTATTGCTACCCTAGGACCATAGAATGGGGCCATTAAAAAGAGATCCAGGGATGGCTTTGCTGAGCAAGTGACATTCAAGCTTGGATAGGCCAGGCAGGGGATAGCGGGGCCTCAGAGGGAGGGACATGTACAAAGACCACATGGGAAGCAGGAGTGAGTCCAAACTCCTCCTGGGGTTGGGCCACTCAGAGTGTGTGGAGGCAGGGAAAACAGGAATGGAGCCTCTACACCCCTCACCAGGTGTCACATCTCTTCAGCTGGAGATGACATTGGGGGTTTGGGGGTGGGGGCTGCAGCTGAGCTCACAGTAGCTTTCCCCCATCTGGGGGGAGGGGTCATAGTGCCCACCTTATTGAGCCGCTGGATCTCCTTTTCCTGGTATTCTCGTTGCCTCGTGAGTGGGCTCAGCTGATCCTGCAGGTACTTGACCTTCTGGCGCAGTTCCTTGGCCTCTGCTGTCAGCTGTTCCTTGTCAGTCTGCAGGGAGTGCAGGGTTGGTAAACAGGGTCACTTCTGGAGGCCTGGGCTGCCTGACCCATGCCCTGGCTTTCCCTCCTCAGAACCATCTCATCGTGCTTGTCTGCAAATGACCTGGGAAAACGCTGGTGTCTTTCAGAGTCTGTATGTCCATGTCCTCCACTCCTGGTAGTGAGGAAGGCCCTTAGCTCTGACCCTAGCTCCCTCACTGACTGACAGAGACCCTGGGCCCCACACAGGCCCTCTTAGGTAAGCTTCCTAAATATTGAGGCTGATGGGATCATAACGAAAATCACAAAGGGACTTCATGAGAGCTGAGTCCAAAATTGTAAATTCTCTCAGAAGAGTGAAGAATACCATAATCTCTTAAGGACCTCAGATACCTGAGCATAGAAGAGACCATGCTCAAAGGGTAAGCAGGACAGAGGCCCTTCAGGGAAGCACAGAGTAGAAGGTCACCACAGCTGAGGGGTGGAAGCTTCCAGGCTTCTATACCACATAGCTGCAGCTGGAGTGGGAAAGGAGCATTGAGCAAGCCCCTTGGCTCAGTGAGAATCGAATGTGTGTACAGTGACTTCCTGGAGACCACACAGGGAAGACTTAAGGTCCCCATTTCCACTACATCCACTTCAAAGGAAGTTTCTTTGGTTTTTTTTTTTTTTTTACATTCTCTTTTATTTCTTTATTGTCTGTGTGTGTCAGACGACAACTTGTGAGTCAGTTCTGTCCTTCCACCATGTGGTTCCCAGGACCAAGCATTAGGCTTGGCAGGAAGTACTTTTATCCATTGAGCCTAAATATACTTCCCTGACTGGAAATCAAACTGGGCAGCAGAGGTAAAAGCACCAAATGCTATTCACCAGGTCAGGAAATGAATTATTTATCTTTCCAGGGACTGAGTTTCACACATGCTAGACAACTGTCCTACCACTGAGCTATGGTCCCAACCCCTCAGCCCCCACCTTTGTTATATTTCAAGTCTTACTAAGGTACCTAAGCAAGCTTTAGTTCACGCTATAGCCCGGGGAGGCCCTGAGCCGTGCGATCCTCTTGCCTCAGCCTTCGCAGAAACTGGGATTGCAGGTCTGCACCGCGATTCTTAGTTTAAAACAGTGGTTGGGCCGAGAGTGGTGGCAAACACCTTTAATCCTCACAGTTTATAGGCGGGGTCAGGTGGACCTCTGCATTAGACCCCAGCCTGGTCTACATAGTGAGTTCTAGGCTAGTCTAGGCTATATAGCAAGGCACCTGCCTCAAAAATAAGTAAAAATTAAAACAGTGGATGATGGCAGTGTAGCATTAGGAGCAGGTGTATCTAAAAGAACCTGTATTGTCAGCAGATGCGTTTTTAAAAGGCCTGGGAGCTGGAGCTGGTTCATAAAGATAGCCTGAGTTCAATTCTTAGCACTAACATGGTAGATCACAAACATCCAAAACTCCAGTTCCCTTCTGGCCTCCATGGGACCAGCTACTCAGGGGGTATACATACATACATGAAAGCAAAATACTCATACACATAAGATAAATAAATCGGAAAAAAAAATTTCAACTGAAGTTGCCTTCCAGAGGACCAGGGTCTGGGGAGGGGGTGGGGAAGTATTCCAGGAGCGTTAGCTCATCTGTATTGTGCCATGTGGATCAGGGGACTGAACAAGGCGGGTCAGTGCTCATCCCGTCCTGTATGACCTTGAGTCAACATTCTACACACCAGTGGGTGAGTAGTTTCTAGTTAGAGGTGGCTCAGGGCAACCTGGGCCAGGACAAATGGGTGATGTCCTGGCTTCTGCTTAAGACTGGAGGACAAGGAATGTTCTTGATCACAGAGTTCCCATCTGCACGGGCAGTGGAGAGGACAGAACTGTTGTCAGGGTCCAGGGATTTGTCTCCCTTGTAGACAGGAGTGAGACTCGGAAGAGCAGGGCCTCTGCTGCTCATCCTCAAGGGAAGGGGGAGACACTGACAGAGACTGTGCTTGGATAAGGCCTGGGTATCACATGCTGATGGAGTGTCTCTGAGATGCAATCATGTTGAAAATATCTGCTTTTTTTTTTTTTTTTTTTTTGGTTTTTCGAGACCGGGTTTTTCTGTATAGCCCTGGCTATCCTGGAACTCACTCTGTAGACCAGGATGGCCTCGAACTCAGAAATCTGCCTGCCTCTGCCTCCCAAGTGCTGGGATTAAAGGCGTGTGCCACCACTGCCCGGCAAAAATATCTGCTTTTAAGCTAGGCAAAACAGCCGAGTGCAGCTCCCTTGACAAGAAAGAAGTAGGACTATTACTAAAACCTCAAGGGTCTGGGAGTCAGGTGGTCTGTCTTTCTGTCAGCTGCTTTAGGACTCTGGAGGGCCGTGGCAGGCACCTGTCACACATGACAAAGCCAAGGCCTTTTTTTTTTTTAGAGCATCGCTCCACAGCACAACCAGAATGAGGTTCCTCCTGCCCTCTGTCTCTGCCCTCTGCCCCTTCTCTGTTGTAGAACACACTTCTATGGTTGCTCATCATCTCTTCTCCAACCAGGGCAAGCTGACTGCGTTCCCCTGATTCTATCTAGTACAGTGCCTGGGGCAGGCTGAGTGAGATGACTGGATAAACTAACTCCCTCTGTCTTAGACCCTATATTACTCTGAATTCTGATCAGCACCTCACTCCACTGAGGCCTGCTTTTATCTTTGTTTTAGGACATAGCGTCTTTTTATTTTATCTTGACAATCACATACAGCCCAGGCTGGCTTTAAACTCACTATGCAGCCAAGGATAGCCTTGAACTTCTTCACTTCCCTCTACATACTCTCGTGCCTGGTTTATGAAGCACAAGGGATTGAATCCAGGGCCTCAAGCCTACTAGACAAGCACTTTATCAACTGAATGCCAGTTCTAGCAAGGTCTTGCTATATAGCTCAGGCTGGCCTGTAACTTTCTATTCTCCTGCCTCAGTCTCCTGAGTGCTGGGATTACAGGTGTGAGCCTACTATGTCCCTTTTGTATGTTTACATATTATGTACGTCTTTGTATAGTTCTTAGGATTTAAGATTTTAATGGCTCAGGGGCTGAAGAGATAACTCAGTGGCAAAGGGCACTGGCTGCTCTTTCAGAGGACCTGGGTTTGATTTCTAATACTCACATGGTGGGCTAATAACCATCTATAACTCCAGTTCCAAGAGATGTGACCAAGAGGTCACGGAGCACTCAACCATGACTCTGGCTCACTGATCCTGGGGACTCTGGGAGGAGCCTGGAACCTCAAAGAGAGCATGGCTGACCACACTTGCCTCTTCCATCTCGATCTTAGATTTGGCCAGGAGGAGTTTCCGGTCAAAGTCACGCTGCTTCTGCTCACGCTCGGCCTCCAGCTCAGTCACCTGTTTCTGCAGGTCCACCAGCTTCTGTCGAAGCTCTGTGATCTGGAGGAGGGGCAGAGAGGGAGTGTGAGGGCAGAAGAAGAGTATGCACCAGCTGCCTCCATCTTCCCTAGCTGAGCCTGGTCACAGCTTCTCATCCCGCCTCCTTGAGCCATCCTCGGCTCAGCTCCCAGGAACTCCGTCACCTTCTGTTCATACTGCTGCTTCATAGACCGGAAATGATGGTCCCACTGCTTGTTCACTTCCAGCAGCTGTGGACAAGCAGGTTCTGGGGTTAGAAACACGAAGAAGAACAGCCAGATACCCACCAAGTGCCCCAGCTTCCCAGGTGCCCAAAGCACACGCAGGCTAAAGCTGCAATCTAGGGTGCTTCAATCCCCCATTGGTCAGGTGCTCCCTGCTCCTCCACCCGTATCTCCAGCTGCACTTCACCCTTGCTAGGAAAGCCACAGGAACACTGAGATGTAGAGACAGTTACTTTGAGGCCCAAACATGATTCTTCAGAGGGTACTCTGAAAGGGTGTGACAATCCCAGGTTTTCATTGTCTTTAAATTATTTCATTCTGAAAATGTAACCAATGGAAATACTAAAACCAAGGGCTGAGGTAGGAGACTGTCTCTGTAGAAAAGTGTTTGCCAAGCACGGACAAGGCCCTGGGTTCAATCTCTGGTATAGAAACAAACAAACAAACAAACAACAACAAAAACAGCAAAAACCCTGGTATAAAAAGAAGAAAAGAAGAACACTTTAGCCAAGTGTACAAACATACTTAAAGGCTAATCAGCCAGACACGGTGGCTAACCTTTAATCCCAGCACTCGGGAAGCAAGACAGAAGGATCTCTGTGAGTTTGAGGCTAGCCTAATCTACATAGTGAGTTCCCAAACAGCCAAGGCTACACAGAAAGACCCTGTTTCAAAACAAAACCAAAAGCAAAAATTAAACCCTCCCTCTATGTGTGTCCGAAGGTCAGCCTGGTGTAGGACACAGCTTAAAGTACATCACAAACAGATAAAGCACAGCCATTAAGAAAATAAGACACTTAATACATCCTTTGAGCTTTAAGATGATGTTAATTAGAAGCCGTACTCTGGACAGAGCAGCTACTCAGGAAAGAAAAACAACTCTACATCACTAAGTACATAAAATGACAGGTGATGGGAGAAGGTACTCCGACTTCAGATTCCTACCAACGACAAAAGTATTTAAAAATGGAATTGCTTATGCTGTAGATCTGAACAGATCTCCTGAGACAATTTTAAAAGAAAAAAAAATTTATCTGAAAAGCAGTATGTGTCCTTTTGTTTTTCTGTATATATAAAAAAAAGAACAACAACTCTGAATATAGGGTTTGCATGCCTGTAACTTCAGCTACTTAGGAGGCTGAGTTCAAGGGTCACAGAGGCAGCTCAGTGAGGCCACAGGTTCAGTTCCTAGTACTACAATAATGAGAAGAAAACAACCCCAAGGGAGCACAGTGAGCTGATGTCAGCTGCAGCTATCTCAAGGGAGACCTGTGGTTCATTATATAATGAACATTCTTTTAGTTCTGAGACGTAAGTAAATCTAGAATACACATGTAAGCAAGCCTTCAGATGTGTGTGAAGGAAGGGGGATGGGAAAGAAGAGGTTGGGAAGGCCCCAGCTGTGCGAAGAGGCCTAGAAGAGGGACAAGGACAGGCTAGTGCCCTGGGCTGGAGGTGGGGAGGGACCTGGGAGACAGAGAACACTGCTGCCAAGGGCGTGGGTGCTTCCTTCACTGTTGGCCACTCCCCACCGCAGCATGTGTCTCCAATGCCTGACTGACCATGACCTCTCCTGTGTCCAGTTTATCTTGGCCTTCCTAAGCTCACCCCTTTAATACATGGGTCTGCATCTATATGTTGGCTGGGTGTGGGCACCCATGGAGGTCAGAAAAGGGGGTTAGACTCTCTGGAGCTGGAGTTACAGGCAGTTGTGAGCTGGTAAATGAGTCCTGGGAACTGAACCCAGGTCCTCTGCAAGAGCAGCATGGCCTAATGCCACTGAGCCATCTCTCCAGCTCCCTAAGCTCCCCAAACAACTTTAGCATGAGCCACAAAAACAGTCTCCTCAGTGATCCCTGTGGTTGATCCAGAGAGGACAGGCACCTATCCCATGGGCAGATGGTTCAATGGTTTCCACAATAACTCTCCAAGATGATCCAGGACCAGTGGGAACCAGAGAGTCCGGTAGGGCCTTTCACCCCTGTGGTCCCCCGCAGGGAGAAGGGTATTCCCTGACCCCTCTGCTTGGCCACCTACCTCCATGCGCTGCTGTTCCAGCAGCTTCACCTTCTTCTCAGCTGCACCAAAGGGCCCCACTTCAGGGACTTTACTTGCCATCATACTGGCCTAGGGAGAGACAGAGCCATCAAAGTGTCAGATATAACTTTGTTCCTCAGACCCTTATCTCCAATCTCCCTGCTCCTCCCACCCAGCAGCCACCTGAAGTGTCACAGCCATGACCTCCTCCTTCTAGAAGCCTTTTTTTTTTGTTTTGTTTTGCTGATGCATACCACGGTTGCCGGCCTCACATCCTGCCCCCATCTCCTTCCACAGCCATGTTCCCCTCTCTAACTTTGAGGCACTGCTGGTCAGCATAACAACTCTGAAACCCCTAACCTAAAAGGTGTGGCTTATATATTTTTGAAGCTGTGAGGAGCCAGTGAGATGGCTCAGTGAGTGAACGTGATTGTCTCTACACCTGATGAGCTGAGTTCAGTCTCCAGAACCTAGGGTGGAAGGAGAGAAGGGTCCTCTGACTTCCATACACGCATGCAACCCCCAACATAAAAAAAAACAACGGAAAAGTGTTATGGAGGTTGGCAAACATCGTGAGCCCACAAATATGGGCTAAGAGCCCGGCACTGTGCAGATGCACATAGCATGCTATTTCTGAGATTCTTTCCAAATTCTGCAACCACAATCTAATCTAAACCCAAACCCATTCTGCAAAACAACTGGCCAGCATAACTCAAAAGTGCCAAGGCCATGGAAAAAAGGACAGCTGATCCACATCACAGACATGAGGAGACTAAGGAGCTGTGATACTGAATCCCACATGGGATCCTGGATTCAATTCTGGAAGACAAAGGTTGGGAGTGAAAGATGGGTGCATCTGAGCAGCGCTGCAGTGCCAACGCCATTGCCTACTCTGGGAACAACCAGAGTTATTTAAGCTGCCTGGTAAGGTAGGTCTGTGGTTATGTAAGCCAGCCAGGGAAGATGGAGGGAGAAAGTATGGGAACACAACTCCACACTACTTCTGCCTAAGTTTAAAGTTACCTCAAAATAAAATGTCTCGAAATTAAACACCTAGTAGTGTTGGGGTGACAACCACAGGACAAGGCTAGAAGTGGACGTGTGCTGACTGTCGCCAGGGCCCTCGGTGTCTGCTCAGACCAGAAGCTGTTCTGCACTAGCCCCATCAACTGCAGTCCACCCCAGGCCCAACACTGCCCTGCAGTCATGTGTTCCCTACTCTCTATTCCCTACCACAGGCTGGGCAGAAGCTGGAAGCAGAGTTTGTGAGCCTCTGGTGCCCCCTACAGGCTAGGTCCTGTAAACATACCATGGTACCTGGGGAGGAAAATAAGTTTCTAATAAGGTGGCCTCTGAGAAAGGGCAGATGCCTGCCCCAGGAAACCCACTGTTAATAGTGACAGCTAAAGGCAATGTGGCACTTAGTTTTAATCCCAACAAAGGCAGGAGGATCTCTGTGAGCTGGAGGCCAGCGTGATGTACACAGTGCATTTCGTACCATCCATGGCTATACAGTGAGGCCATGGTTAAAAAAATAAAAAGGGGCCACAGTGCTAGTAAGAGGCAGGGTGCCAATGCTTTGCTGTTTAGCTGGCCACCCCCACCTCTGCTTGAGAGGTGACAGAAGAGTCTTAATTGTATGGTGGCACATGACCTCTCCAAGACTCCTGCTGGCCCTGTACGTGGAAAAGATCCCTCCAGGCAAAAAAGCCCAAAAGAGCTCACGGCTTTGCAAGTCCTGGGTAAAGTACACCACTGCTCAGGGGTAGGGAGTGAGTGATCAAGGTAATTACTACATTACACAGAAAGCTGGCATTAGGGCTTATGCTGCAACTGACTGCAACTCACTTAGGAGGTTAAAGTATTCTATCAACAATAGGGTTAGAGGAGATGGGGCAGGGGGATGGCGTAAGTGGAGCAAGGCACACTTGGACTTCACTGTGTGGCAAGGCTGGGCCTGGAGGTGTGGGCCAAACCAGTCTTCCTCTCCATATAGAGGCTCCAAGTTGCAATCTCACAAGCTTAATACAATCCCCATAACATCCCTGACACTTTAGTTCCACCATGGAATGTTAAGATACTAAACGGACTTTTGGGACTCACCTTTAAGAGGGAGACTTTGACAAGAGAAAATGCATTAAGATGTTAGTACCCAGAATGAGCAAAACACTGAACCCCAACTCCCAAGAGCAGTTGCTGAACAATCTAAGTCAGCAAGCAAGAGAAGCAAGCAGCCAGTGGGGGCCACAGAGCCACGTGACTGCCAACAGCTCTCAGCATGTGTCTCAGAGAATGGGACATTCCACGTGGCGTGAAGGCAGACCAAAGAGCCAAGGAGTGGTCACACCGCAGAGGCAGATGCTGCACCAGGAAACAGAGTCTACCAACTAGAATCTTCTGCTGCTGGAATTGGGGGTGGGGGTGGGGGTGGAGAGGAGGTATGCTCGTTCTCACTGAGAAGCTGAGCAGATCCTGGGTTTGAGAAGCCTGGGATACTAGAACTTCCTGCTACACACCTGCTGATGTCCGGCCATGCCCTTCTTGCCAGCACCCTCTGTCTTCGGGGAGCTGGGCTGCCCACAGAGTCCCTCTTTGCAGCTGCTGTTCATCAACAGTTTCTTGAGCTCCGTGTTTTCCTCCCTGGATAAGAGACAAACGGAGACATCACAATGTCAGCCCTGGGCTAAGAAGCCTGCAAAGCCAAGGATCTACTGTCACAGGCACTGCAGGCCAAAAGGGCATCTGTAAGGCACCCAGAAGGTGTGCAGGCTTCACGAGAATCTGTAACAGCAGAGTTTGCTCATCTGTAGGTTGTCTACACACAGGGCACCTTCAGGCCCGACGATCCAGTCCTCCCAAGAAAGCTCCACCCCTCTGGTTACAGTCAAGTGCCCTGGTTCAGCTGAAGCAGACAGATCCTGTGTGGTGCTTTAGGTCCTGCGCACTGCACTCACCGCACCTGACACTCCCTCTCTTCACCTGACACAGAAAGAGCAGGCTCCTGGCTCAGAGCCAGGGTTGATGGAACCATCTTCACACCTGTCAGAGACTCAATCCCACTGTATCTGCTTTCAAGGTTATCTAGTGTTGAATACAGGTGCTGCTCTAGGTGAGACCTCCTTTATAATTTACAGTAGGAACGGTTACCAAGCAAAGTTGAGTGTGAGTACTCACACCTAGAACTCCAACGTTCATTTGGGAGGCAGAAATTAGACTATGGAGCTTGAGGCAGCCTGAGCTATGGAGAGACTGTTCCAGACAAAACAAGCAGAAATATAACTAAGTGAGAGTGACATCCTAAGTTCATGAGGTGGGCAGTGCCAGGTACTCAGGAGGTTTGCAACATGGACACATTCCTTCAGCTTCCATTTAATTACAGAAACACCACAGAGTCAAATGGCTTTTCCCAGTCTACTCAGCAAGGATTTAAATTCCTTTCCTTTAGCCTGGGCATCCTTGTCCTTAGCATTATCCATGTCCTCCATGGATAATGGAGTGTGGCTCTAAGGCCCTAACCACTAGGCTATCCAAAGTAAATCAAGACATGATGATGCAAAATGGCCCTGGGGCTACAGGAATACACAGTGGCAAGACCTGGCTCTAACACAGACTCTCTCGTCTAATAGGCTAACCCAGCACCCTTTCACCCAGGAGCATGGTGAGCAGGAACTGTTGCTATTCTAGTGAATGCCTAGGTCTGTGTAGTGAGTCTCTACCCCTCTCTGGGGCTATTTCCCATCACACAATAGGAGCTAGTCTACTCGACCATAAAAGGGCAAAGGTCCTTTGAGATCCATCAATCACAAATTCCTGTTTCCCTAGAAACAAGAAGCACTGATCCTTGGTGGTCAGAGATCCCTGGTGACAAGGAGACCCTAAGGCTCACCTAAGACACCCAAACTCAGTCTTGCCAAGGACAAAGAGGCTGGGGTAAACCTGTATGCCTTCCCACAGGTCTGAGTCCAGAGAGGGGCTTCCAAAGATCCCAGGAAAAGCGAGCAGGGAATGAAGGTGACCACCAGGGGGCAGGAGAGTCCTGAGCCAGCTCCTACACTAATGTCAGCAGTTGTTCCCAGGGGAGGGCACCTTTTAATGCTGTCTACACCTCCAAGATAAACACAGTCCAAGGGAGAAAATGCCAGAAACCAAGGAAAAGGGCCAAGAGATCTGCTGTCAGAACAGAGCTGTCAGATGTGGCCTCATCCCAGGAACCAGTGTCTCATTATTCCCCCTTCCTTATTCCTCCTCCAGCCTCAGGGTGGCCTGGACTTACCGCAGCCTCTCAGCAGCCTGATCCCGCTGTTCCAGGCCCTTGTCCAGCTTGGCCTTCAGGGCTTCATTCTCCTGACGCAGTTGCTCACATAAGGTCTGTGGGGTAGAGGAGCAGACAGGGGCGACGGTTAGAAGGGACACATCCCAAGGCATGCTGACACAGGGGGCTTGAGCTACAGCCACTAGGCCCATCCACCCAGGCTTCTCTTACACGGGAGTCAGTAGTGAGGATGCCTGACAGAGACTCAGAGCTGGGTCCTGGTCCTCTCAATGAGAATTCCCTCCTCTCCTCTTAACGGCTATCCCAGCCTGGACTCTTCCTCCTTGGCTCACGTCTCGTCTCTTTCCCTAACTAGGGTGGATGTCCTACATTCACTACTACACAGAATATAAGGGAAATTGTGTCATGTCACCCAGGGAGACTCAAGAACTGCTGGCTTCCTTTCTGACTAGCTTGGGTGCGTGGGAGAGACAGCCTTGCATTGTGGTTGTTAAACCCTGGGTTGAAGGTTGAAAAACACAGAAAACTTGTTTTTCTAATGCCCAGCAGAGGGCCCTGTGCCACATTTTATCTCAAAAAATATTTATTTTTTTCTTTTTTAGGTGAGGTCTTACCCACCTGTAACCCAGTTGGGCCTGAGACTTAATATATATATATATATATATATATCCCTCAGCACTGAATACCCAGCAACCTTCTCGCCTTGACCTAAGTACTGAGATTACACGTATGAGTCTGCAATGTTTGTTGAGTGAACCAAGAAACATATCAGAGATAGAATGAGGAGGAACTGGATCCAGCTTCCTCTACCCAGAGGCTGAGAAACAGAGACCTGCTATGGCTCTGGGCGGGGACACCAGGGAACAGACTGTCCTGCTCCTGCCCTAAGGGAAGGCCATAATAGCAGCTCACTTGTTAGACTATTCTTGGGGTCTCTAGGTAAACGCCCTGGGTACAAACCAGATGCCAGACAGGATCAGCAGCAGCCAAAGGTCACCACCCTCCATAGGAGAGTCGAAGAGCACACCTGTGAGCTCACTTGAAAGATTGGTTTGTTTTTAATTTATGTACAATGTTTTGCCTGCACCATGTGTGCAGTGTCCACAGAGGCCAGAGGAGGGCATCAAATCCTCTGGAACTAGAATTACAGAAGGTTGTGAGGTGGATGCTGTGTGGGCACTAGGCACCCAACCCCCATCCTCTGCAAAAGCAGCCAGTCATCTCTCCATTGTGTATTTCTGGTTGTCTCTGGAACTCACTCTTGTCTCTGTAGACAAGAGCTCTACATGCCTCTATCTCCTAAGTGCTAGGATTATAGGCATGAGCCAACTGTCTGGCTATGTCTTTTTTTTTTTTAAGATGGAGTCTAGCTACATAGACTAAGATGGCCTTGAACTTGGGATCCTCCTGCCTACTCCTAAGCAGGCATTATGGGTAAAGCCTTCACTCCTGGCTCGACTGTTTTTTCACCAATTCTGTATGAAGTGCCAAGTACTGGGGCAAAATGGTGGGTACGCTCTCTCTCAAACTAATTAAATAAACTACCCAATAAAACAGAATTGTTATGAACTGTTAGAGCCAAGGAAGGGATAAACACAAGAGTGACGTAAGAGACTGGTGTCCACCGGTGTCCAAGATATATCTGCATTTGAGTGCCAAAAGGCTGATGCTCAGAGTGACCTCAGCTCTGGTACCACGTCAGATTTTCTTTCTCAGGGCTCAGTTTGGAAACTCCAAAGCCTTGGTGGCCTCTCAAAGAAGTCCCCTCCCTGAGCCTGGTTCTGTAGGCTCTCCACCACATATTGCTTCTCCAGTCTCCAATGAGAGTCACACAGGCAGAGTAGGACTCAATGGCTCAAGCTTAAACAGGGTGGATTCCCTCCTTCCATCAAGGTCTACTGGCACAACTGAGACCACAGACTGACTGGCACAGAAGAAGGGTCTACCCGGAAGTAGGGAGCCTTAAAGTGAGAGCTCTACCCAGAAGGAAGGGGTGCTCAAATCCTGAGCAGGGCCTCAAGCAGCCTCATGTTCATCTTCAAAATGGTTACCAATTAATTGCAAGTGGATCCTACTTAACTGCAAAGCAGAGTTAAGACGGCCTTCCCAGAGTAGAAGAGCATCATCACAAAGAGCTAGCAGTGACCCATCTCCCAGTACTAGACTGGGTTCTAGACTGCACAAAGGCCTCCTTTGATGCAGTGTCCCAGGAGGGGACATTGCTAGCTCAAATCCTTACAGGACAGGAGATTGGCAACGTGTCCAAGACCATACAGTAATGAGGATCAACCACTCTCCCCCAGCACAGGAAGAGGGATTTGAGAAAGGAGGGAGGGAGGGTGGCTAAGGGTATGAGATTTTAAATAGGACAAATTAAAGCTGGGTGAGGTGGCTCATGTCTAGAATCCCTGCGCTTACGAGGTTGAGGATGCTGTGAATGAGACCAGCTTGGGGTAAGAGTGAGACAGCCTGGCCGGGTGGCGCACGCCTTTAATCCCAACACTTGGGAGGCAGAGGCAGGCGGATTTCTGAGTTCAAGGCCAGCCTGGTCTACAGAGTTCCAGGACAGCCAGGGCTACACAGAGAAACCCTGTCTCGAAAAACCAAAAACAAAAGAAAAGAAAAAGAAACAAACAAGAACAAAGCAGGCTATACCCAGCCAGCCAGGTCACACAGCCCAGGACGCTCACTGAATCTGTGAGGTCCACCTCCCATTTCCTCATTTCCTTCTTTCTCTACACAGCTTCCCACGAATTCCTTACTGCAGCCACCACTGTGAACAAAAAGCTCCAAATAGGCCTCAAGTCCAGCCCACAGAAATCCCCCCAGTTAAGCCCTACACGCGGTAGCTGGGTGGGACGTGCGGAGATGCCTGCTGGCCTCACCTGCAGGATGGAGGTACGCTGCTCATTTTTATGCACTTTGGAGGCCAACCTGTTGAACTCAAGGGCCATTCGGCCGAGGTGGGTGAAGAGCTGGTTGTGGTCTGGCTCCTCCGCACACACGCTCAGGGTGGTCTCCAGGCGCTGCAGATGGAGCATCAGATTGCCGTCCTCTGGGGGTGGGGGCCCCAGCTCCTGTGGGAGCAAGGAGATGATCTTCACTAAGCCTAACCAGACAGGGCCAGCCAATTCTTCTATTGCTTCCCCATTCTTCATGACTCAGTTTCCCCTGTGGTCTCTGTTCAGCCCAGAGAAAATTTCCAGTTACACAGGTTCCCTATCTGGAGCTGACTCACAGGGCAGGACCTAGGACTTCCAGGCTACTGGCTGGCCTAACACCACCAAGGCCATCTTCCTCCTACGCTTTGAGTCTTACTGAGTGCCTGAGGGTAATCAGTTCACCCTCCCCCAGGCTGGGCATCCTTCAGCAGTATGTGTGTGTGTATCACTTCCCTCCTTCATTGCACAGCAAAACTGACAGAAAGGAAGGCAGAGAGGGTGTCTCTCTGTAACACACTGCTTCTTGAGCTCAGGGAGGCTCCACAGGGGGCTGTGCCTGGGAGTGGACCAAACACCATGTTTCTAATAATCACAGCTCTAATACTGCTGAGAACCCCAACCTAGTCATTTGAGAGAGAGCAGCCTGGGCAAAGTAGTTCAGTACTGTTTTCTCCATTCTCTCTAGAACATTGCTACTGAAGCCACTGGTCATACCCACATCAGTCCTAAGGATCTCAGTAGAACCTTTCAATCCTGGCTCACAGACAGGTGTTAGTTAGGCCTCCCAACCGTCTCTTGCCCAAGGCCCCGTGCTAGACCCCAGGGTTCTGTGGACCTCATTTCTATATATCCTGATCTACCCCAAATGTTCACACACTTCAGTTCCTCCAGATTCCCTCCTCTAAAATAGTTCAGAAAATGACCCAGCAGATTTCCCCTACCCATCCACCCACTCCCCACCCCACAACACAATCCCCAACAGTTCAGGCAAGGAATCACCCAGCAGATTCCTCACAAACTCCGAAACTTAAGGGAATCAGAGAACAGAACCACAGGGAGCTGCGGTTCAGGCTGGGATAGTGAAGTATCTGACAGAGAACTTGCTCACGGCAGCCCAGTGAGTACATGGCAGAATGGCAGAGCCAGCCCTACAACTGGGGTTTTCTCACTGTAATCCAGGGCGTTGTGACCTGCTACTAAGCTCTGTGGCAACTGAATGCTCAAGCCTGTTTCCTATCAGCACCATATTCTAACTAAAAAATAAAAAGGCAGTATCAGTTTCCAATCGTGCATCCCTTCTCCACCACAAAGGACTAGGAGTGGCCAGGGCTGTTCTCTGAGGCTCATGAAGTGCTTCAAATCCCCCAAGTTTCTCCAACTAGTCTACAAGCTTCCAGCAGGAGTTGGTGAACTCCTGAGCTGGCACAGACTGAGTACGCAGGGACTGTAACTGAAAAGGTAAGTAAGTCACCAGCCCATGGCCACATGATGAAACCTTTCTGGGCGAGAGAACCCTGCCTGCTCTCAGTCGTGTCTCAGTCCTGGGGATAGAACAGGGCGAGATGCATGTGGTCCCAGGAGACAAAACAGAGGCCCTGCCTCATACTCAGCTTCCTGACAGGATAATCCTCTAGCACTAAAGGCTAAATGCTGGTGTGAGGTGGGATGGTGTTTGTGGGTGAGCGGAATAGCACCAGCCATCCAAACTTCCATGACTTGGGGCCATCGGTCGATAGAAAGTGAGGCCAAGTAGTGCTGGCTTAGCAACAATTTAACGGTCTACAGGGGGCGTGGCTCATTGCAAGGACTTAGGAGGAGAGGCGAGAGGCTTGTCTCATGGGAAACAAAACAGAATAGAACAAAGCAAACATTAAATGGGAGGAGGGAGGGATGAGGAAAAGACAGGACTGTAAGGTCTCTGACTTATCTAGAAGATCTGTCAATAGCTCTCCAAGTCTGGCATTTTAAGAAATAACAGGCCGGGCAGTGGTGGCGCACACCTTTAATCCCAGCACTTGGGAGGCAGAGGCAGGCGGATTTCTGAGTTCCAGGCCAGCCTGGTCTACAGAGTGAGTTCCAGGACAGCCAGGGCTACAGAGAGAAACCCTGTCTCGAAAAGAAAAAAAAAAAAAGAAAGAAAGAACAGAAGGACTGCACGGTTGGGACCGAGGTTAAACACTGCAAGGTAGGAATGTGGGTTTGAGTACCTGCCCCCTGAAGCTGGAGAAACGTGTATAACCCCACATGTGAACAGAAAGTGTCACCTCCAGCCCATCTGCTCCTGGGAGGAGCCAAGGACCTGCACAAAGGGTAAATCACTCCCACCCCTCCCATCAGCACCAGGCCGACCCTTTCCACACCCCCAGGCTTGGAGCCTACAGACCCAAGAGGCTGAGTCACTGTAACTGGTAGAAAGGTGATTGGTCCAGAGGCCAGTGGGGCTGGCAAGTGGCCCAGGCTTTCACAACACTGGGGTGCCTGTGTGCCCCAAACTGGGGAAGTCACCAGCAGGGGATTTGCATATGAGAGTGAGAAGCACCCCATGTTATAGCCCCTCTGTGTCCCCCATGTAACTGCAGGGTACCCAAGGGATCTGAGTGGCTCCGGTTCTTGTCACAAAGGGGCAGGTGACAGACAGACAGGAAAGAAAAGGATGTGTTGGGGGTGGGGGTGGGTTGCCTGTCTGCTCACCATCATGTTCCTAGGGTGGCTGCCAGTTTCAGGTGAATTCTGCTCCTCAGCAGGGACCACTTCAAAGTCAGAGGAGGTGCCCTAGGTAGAAGGGAGTTAGTAGCTGCCTAAAATGCACCCTGCCCCCAAGGAAGACAGAAGGACAAACAGTGCAGAGTTCCCAGAGGCAACAGTCACACACTATTCATATGAGATCACCCAAGAACCACATCACCCTCCTTGTGATCTGAGGTCATACCCCTCCATGGTCATTATCTATCTGTGAAACAGCAGTGTGGGGTGAGCCAACCTTGAACCAATATTATTTATTTTTTCATCGTGTGTGTGTGTGTGTGTGTGTGTGTGTGTGTGTGTGTGTGTGTGTGTGTGTGTGTTAAGAGGTTCATAGTCTCTTTGGATAGATAAGGAAACTAAGTTCACAGAGTCAACACACAAGACAAGACTCTACAAGCTAGGAGAGCCTAGCAAAGCTCAGGTGTCTCTAGCTCATCCTGGGTGGCAGCAGTTATTACAGCCACCACCAAGGAAGGTCACCAACTCAGACCCAGAGGTCCCGGGGGAGGACTGATCTGAGAACACCAATAATGGTTGACAACGTATGCCAAAGTGAGGTGGTGGCCGGCCGATTTTGTATTTCCCAAGCAGACTTCATTGGTTGTTCAATCAGCTGAGGGGCCCACCGTACATCTGAACCTGGCTCTAAGATTCCCTTAAACCTGACTAGGGCTGGGGAGGTGGCTCAGTGGGTAGAGCATTTGCTAAACCAGCGGGAAGACCTAACTTTGGATTTCCCAGCACCCATGTAAAAAGCACGGTTGGGCGACCGTAACTCACAACTCCAGCATTGGAGTGGACAGAGACAAGAGGGTTGCTGGGGTTTGCTGACTTCTCTGAAAACCGTAAGCTCTGGGTTCAGTGAAGATGGAAGAGTTAAAGCAAAAAGCAATAAACATGACACCTCGTGTCCTCCTCTGACCTCACAAGCACACATTCCATGCATATACCTCTCTCTCCATATCTCACCAAAAAACCCCAAAAAACAAAAACACCCTCTTGACCTGCTTTCCCTGTCCTGGGATGGGGTAGGACAGATGGGAGAAACCAGCCCAGCTGGCCACTAGTCAGAGCCACCATGACCCCATCTGTGGTCTCAGCTCTATTAGAGAAGCTCTGTCCAAACCTACACTCTCAGGAGTTCCATAAGTGACCTTGGAAAAGGCCCAATTTCTCACTACCTGAAGGATCCCTTGAAGGGCTGGCCCTATGACATCATGGCTACACTTCTCACTACCTTCAGGACATTGGTTTCTGAGCCCCTTGGCAGTGTGCGTCTGTGCCTGGTGAGTGAGCATGGTCACATTAGGCAGCTCAGTAAATGAGAAAAAACTCCCTGTTTGATCAGGACTTTCCTGATCATGAGAACCAGGACTTCCACTTCAAGATGGCAAGCTGCCGTATCCCAGCACTCCAGACTGATGTGTGGTGGGAAGAACTTCAGGTAACCAGTCATAACTCCAAATGCAACTTACATTGGATGGAGGCTTGGAGGCTGGAGCTGACTTCTCCATGGAGTTTCCGGTGGTGGCGGTGGTGGTGGTAGTGCTGGCAGTAGGAGGTACCTGGACCTTTGTATCCTGTCCTGGAAAATCAAGACTGTGGCTAAAGAAACCTAGAAGGAAAGACGCCTGAACCCAGCCCCCAGCAGTGATGGAAGCCTTCTGACTGAGTTCTCTCTTGATTCAGAGAAAAGGGAGGCTGTCTGTCCCTTTAAGACAAGTCAGGTGAGATGACTGGACTGAGTAACCAGGCCAGAGCCTGGGCAGAGACCCCTTCCCAGACCTTACTAGGAGAACTCCAAGGTGGTCATGGCTCTCTGCCTCAGGGATCAGCAAAGAATTTTCAATTAACCAAGTGCTTTCTTTTGGGTTTTGAGAGAGGCTCATGTAGCATATGTTGACCTCAAACTTGGCTTCCTGGAGCTCAGGCTGGCCCCAAATTCAGTATGCAGCTGAAGATGACACTGGACTTCTTATCTTCTTGCCACCAACTCCCAACTCCAGGGTTACAGGCATGTGCCACTATGCAGTTTATTCCGAGCAGCTGCATACAAGCAAGCTCGATGAGCACTCCCCCCACTGGACTCCAGCCCCATCCCTACGGTGCTCTCTCACGACAGCTCCGGATCCTTCCTATTTTAAAGAAGTGAAACCAGGGTCTGGAAGGTCATCAACTTGGCTGGTCACTCTGCTAGCAACTGTAAAACCTGGACTCCAATGCAGCTCATCTCTTTACGACTGGAGGCCACTGCTGCAGTGTCTCCCCACAGCACCGGGCCAGTGAGGACAACAACAAGGACAACAGTGCCACGGGCTCTGCTCTGACACCTCCACCTTTCTCATCTGTCCAGCAAGTACCAGCACACTTAGAAAGGAAGCTCTCACAGGGGCCTGAGGTGAGTCCTGAGGAACAGCAGCAGGAACTGCTCAAGTCTGGTGTGAGAGATCTCTTGGTCCCAGACCTTGCCCTGGACCAGATACCAGCCAGCCCTTAGTCACTGCCACCTTCTCCTTATGCAGACCTCATAGGCACTGATAAAAGCTAATAGGCAAGGACAGATTCTTCTCTGGGCCTCAGTCTTCCTCATTATAAAACAGAAGAAGGAAAGGGCACAGAGGACTTTCAACTCCCATGCCACACAGCAGTTGTGGATTCAAGAACCATGCTGATAAAGCCCTGAGGTTTATCGTAGGTGCCACAGACCACTACGATAGTTCACTAGTGCCTGCCACAGCATCAGGAGCACTGAGTCACTACAGTCTTCTGAGGTCCCTTAAAGATCTGACCTTTTATGGGTGCTGTAGCCAAAAGATGCACACAGGAAAAAGGTCTGCGTAAGAACAGGTAGGCCCTGTGGTACTCAGGGCCTGGGCGAGCTGTATTCAGAGAAGGCAGGGGTTCTGGATTGTTCTGGTACCTGTGAGCTCAGCCAGGGGATCAAAGGAGACCAAGGAGGGAGCAGGTGGTGGTGGGGGCAGCTCACTGTCCTTGACCAGCTCCTCCGCCTTCTGCCGGAGTCTGGACGCTTCCATCTGAGACTCCTCCAGAAGCTCCCCTAGAGACAAGGTGGAGAAGCACAGGATTTACCCAGCCCAGTGCATGGCTCTCCCCATCCCTGCCCTAAACCTGGCCATGGACTGACTTCACTCCCATGGTGGCTGTATAGAGTCCAAGCCTGTGTTAGGCAGGCCAGCATAAGAAGAGTCTGGCAGTGAGGCCTAAGGAAACCTTCCACCTCTGACCTATTCCTGCCCACCCCTCCCTCCACAACTGGCCACTCCCCTTCACCCCCCATTGTCCTTACAGAAAGCAATGGCTTCTCATGGGACTGCCTGCATTCTAAGCCTCAGCTTCCCTTCTGCAGCTAGAGAAAGGAAAACTCCCACCCACCACCCACCACCAACGCAAATGGGTTCTGCCAAGCAGGGGGAAATGCTTGGAAAGCCAGGGTGCTAGGCCTTCCACATGAAGGCTGAACACAAAGAAAGTGACCTCCAGACGTAGTGTGAGGAGAGTGAGGGAGTCAGTGAAGGCCCTGCACCAAGGAGAAGCATGCAGTGCAGTGGTCAGGGTGGGCAAGGAGGGAGGAGGGCTGGGCTGGACAATGGGGAATAGCTTGAGCGGAAGCAGGAGGAATAAGGCCAAGGGCCCTGCTGCACTGAGCTCTGGGCCAGCTCTGCTCCTGGCCTGGCATCCAAGCCCTGGGTTCTGGGGCTGCCCTGTGCATTGATCTTGCATACTTCATTTCTCCAACAGGAGACCATTCTGGTTCCAGGTCTACAAACTGGGCCTTCCACTTCTCTTCCCATTCACGTTTCCCTCCTGGTCCCTCAAGGATACCCTTTGGGATAGGAGAAGTCAGGGCTGGGGATGCCATCACCAGGCTACAGAACTGCACACAAATGCCAGGACCCAACTCTGGGTCACAGGGACAGCAGCGTGATGGGCAGAGGTACCTGGCCGCCTTTGTGAGGGGGCTGGCATTGCAGGCTGCGGGAAGAGGGCCAACGTGGGAAGGGTCATGGTCTGCTTTACCTAACATCTTTATCCCTTGTATTTTTCCCTTCAGCCGAGTATTCTCCTCCACTAGACGTTCAAAAGCTGCGGACACCTCTCCCAGAGGCGTGCTGCCCCCTGGGTCGTAGATCCGGTAGGGTCCTCTCCCTTCCATGAGGGTGGCTCAACCCCTGCCGTGACGGCCACCTAGCTGTAGGGACAACGGCAGACATCAGAGGGCTGGCCAGGCCCTTAGGTCATCATTTCTGGGGATGATGCTCTAGTCTGCCAAGGCTCTAAAAGCAGTCCCTATGACCCAGAGCAGAATACCTCACATAGGCTGGTCTGACCACAGTACTGATTGGTACAGCAGACAACTCTGACGTTCTGCTTCTATTAGTGTAACCAGAGCAGCAGTCACTTCTTTTAAGGAGGTGCACTGCACTGTGGCTCACTTGCAATGGCAGTAAAATGAAGTGTTGGGTGTGAGAGAGAATCTGAGAAAGAGTCACGAGAGGCCCAAGTTCCTGCCTGCTTGACCCTTCATAATGCCCACCACCATACCAGTAATGAAGTGAACACCCCAAACATACAGCATCTGAGTAACAGCTTGGTCACAAACTGGCTATGAGGTGAGGGGAGCCCCTCTTCCTCCCCTGGAGAGGAATGAAAGCCCTAAACTCAAACAATGATCTCTAAGGTAAGGAGGAAACCCCAGCTAGGGTCTAACATACCGCCAACCTCCTCCTCAGGTCTCAGGTCATGACTGCTCTGTCCCATCTGGTTTTAAGCAGAATTTCCCACCAAACCACCTCGTAGCACATCTTCTGCCTTAAGCTGTTGTTTATCGACTTCATTTCATTTGAAACCATCCTGCAAGTACCACAGTCTCCTGGTCCTGAGCCCTGGTAAAGCAGCCTTCATTCATTCACTGACTAGGACTTCTGGGGTTAGATTAGGCTGGGTCTAATCTGGGTGCTAAGTAGTAGTCTGGATGTAGGATACTGGGCTGGGTACCAGTCTGGGGTGTTGAGCATTAACTCCAAAGAGAGTTTATCTATGGAGAAACCATAGGTTTGAGGGTACTGAGATCCCACCATCATCAGCCCTCAGTAAAAACTGCTTCAGTCAGGAGCCTCAATGGCTATTTTGACCTCCACACTATCCATTAAAGACAGGCATGCAGCAGGGTTAGTGACAGTGATGTCACACCATTCATTAACTGCATGTTTGTCTCTGATGTATTCTATTGGGTGCCCAGCAATGCTCATTTTATAAAGGGACAACAGAGGCCACTGAGCTTAAGTTAAATACCCCAGCCAAAAGGCAAGGCCAGCCAGCAGGCATCCGACACAGAGCTCTGACTGCAAGGGTCACAGCTCCTGCCCTTGCTAGATACACATGATGGGAACCCACAGCTGCCACAATACAGGCCAGAGTGGCAGAGTTCAAACTCATTTGTAGGGTAGGCCCAGGCCATCAACTAGCCTCTTGCTCAGTGGTTCTCAACCTTCCTAACAGTGTGACCCTTTAATACTGGTCTTCATATTGTAGTGACTCCTAGCCATAAAATTCTTTTTGTTGCTACTTTTTAACTGTAATTTTGCTACTGTTATGAATCATAATGTAAATATTTGATATACAGGGTATCTGATCTGTGACCCTTGTAAAAGGTCATTTGACACCCCCGCCCCCAAGGGGTTGAAATCCATATGTTAAGAACTATCTGTCGCTCTAGCTGTTTCCCTTGGTGCTAAGAACCTTCTACTGCCGGGGATGGAACTGAAGCCTTGTACACCACTACCAACACAGCCACACCCACAGTCCCAAAGCCGGCAGACCCCTTTACCAAGAGTGTTGGTGGAACACACTTGGCCAGAAGGAAAAACAAAGCCATAACAAGTGCCTCAACCCACCCTAAGGTTGACAAACACAGGCTGAACACCCATTGCAAGTGGTACCCACACCCTGCTGGGGCCTGTGAGACAAAGGACAGCTGCCCACACAACCCACATATCGCTGGCTAGGACAGCCTTTTTTTTTTTTTTTTTAACTCGAAAGGTCAGCATGCACTGCACAGTGGCAAAAACACTGACGTGCCCTTAGCAAAAGGAGACAGTGTGGGTGAAGTACCAGGCAGGACCGGGAGACTGCTGGGAGCTCAGACCTCCGGCCAGCCTGACCTCTGCTCACCAATGCTTGCCACCACGTGACTATACCTGGCTGGAGCCAGCATCTGTCTATTGGCCTAATACCTTCCTGGATGGAAATAGGTTTTACCTATTTTTCTTTCCCAGTCACCAGAACAGGATGGAGGGTCATCCCAAAGGGAGGAACAGAGTTCACAAACAGAGAAATGGAGGCTGGAGACACCCTGAGTGGCAAGTAGCTGCAGGTGGTCTGGTCTCTAGCCCCACACCTTTGGGTCCACAGTAGACTCAGAGTCAAAGTTCTAGACAGTTTGGATACTTTCTGTATGACGTTTTCAGTAGGTGAAAGCTACAGGGAAGCAGAGACCAAGCCCACCTTTGTGTTAGGCTTCTTCAGAAAGCAGTTATAGAGGTCCAATACACATCCATTTTATTTGAAATGTAAATAAATAAAATAACCAATAAAAATAAAAATGAATAAACAAACAAACACATCCATTTCAAGTCCCAGAGCCAGAAGGGACTTACCTATCTCTCAAGAGGCCATGTTTGAAGCACCCAACCAGATCAGCCATCACTGCTGTGCATGGTGGCAGGGTGCTAGCTAACCCCACACTTCTAGAATCTCAGCTACTGTCTCCCAATGACACCCAGACAAGGCTAGGTGGCACACTGGTATACAGGGGCTAACAAACAAGAGGTTCATGGGAAACATGACCAGAGTGGACAGGGCAATGACCCCACCATGACCTTGAGGGAAGACAAGAGTGGAGCAGGGGCCAGGCTCCCTTCAGGCTCTGAGCCTTGAAATGGACGTGTGTTGGATTTCAGCACTTGGTGCTTTCTAAAGAAGCCCTGTCACAAAGGAGCTTGGGTTCTGCTTCCCTGAAGTTTCCACCTGATAAAGACACACAAAAAGTGACCAAACTGTCTCATAACTTTGACTCTCGAGTCTCCATCACTTCTCACGGCAACCTCCTCTTCTTCTGTTCTTCCATTCTGTCCATCTGTCTATCCCTCCCTCTCTAACCCTACCTGCCACCCCAAGCCGAGGAACAAAGTTCTACCTACTTCTATTCTCCCCAGGAATTGGCTGTAGCCAGTTTTATTTACCCAATAGTTTTAAATTGGGGAGCAAGGTATATACAACAAAGGCTGGCGTATGTGAGAATTCCCTCATCTGGAGATAACCAGATCTTGGGGATCAGAATTTAGCATTTGTATACACACCATCAGACCAAACCCCAAAACTCTCCATTCACCAGAGCACAGTAGGAGGCAGCCACCTATACAGCAAGAAACCTTCCTGTAGGGAGACACCAATACCTTGCCCAAGACAGAGAAAGACACTGACAGAGGCAGCCAGCAGACTTAAGCAGCCTTGGGCTGCTGAGAGTAAGGAGCTCTTCATGACTTTTCCTGGACTAGATCTGGGGCTACATGATGGACCTAGAGTGTACCCTTCCCCAGCCTACCAGCCTGCCAGCCTGAGCAGGCTGGGACAGCTGTTTACCACAAGAGGACCCAGGAAGCTCTTCCTGCCTTGGAGACCTGCTGTCTGTCACAGGAGTTGAGTTGAACAGATTGCCTGCTGAGCTTGCTTGATACACCTCTGGCCCACGATTAAGGATGCACACCCTTCACCCATGCTGCTGGGCGCTGCTTGTGGGGGTGGGGTCTCCCCCTTTTTATTTGATGGTCATACAATAAACTTTGAGCGACAATCAGAGAACTTTGTCCTGGCTTCATCTCTTCCTGCCCTCCTGTCCCTTCTTCCATCCCCAGCCTCTCTTGCAGGTGAACCCGGGTTGACTGTGGCTGCTGGCAGCTATACTAGAGAGGCCTGGTCTGAGGACAGAAAATGACCTACACTCACTGGTCAACCAACAACACCAGATGCAGGGATGCTGAACACACTATAGCTGGGAAGCAGTTAGGGGTGTGCTTGGGGCGGAAGGGTGGTTAGTGCCCCAGAGTAGACCCCCATCCCTGACTTTCAGAAGAGAAAGCAGGAAGGGTCAGAACCACATTAAATCCACATCCAGGCCCTGACTGTCTGAGTCTGCCTTGCCACAGCCATGTTTTAATGGCTGAGAAGGTGGGAACAGACACCAAGAAGGAGGAGATACTGAACCACAGGGAAGGGATCCCTGACCCAAAAGTCATGCTAATTTGTATAGCCACTTATAGCATTTATAAAGTACTATGTCTCAGGCACTTTTTTTTTTTTTTTTTTAACCTGACTGTCCCAAAAGCCCTGGGAAGAAGGCATGTGTGAGAGACATGATTACCAAACCCAGTTTGAGGACTTAAGCCTCACTAATACTTCTGGTTTCTGGGTGTTCAGGGGACAGCTATGACATACAGGCCTGGAGACAACAAAGGTCTCCTGGCACTAAGGGAACAGCCCTAGGACAACACCATATTATGGTAGCAAAGGTCTATGTCCCCAGCAGAGGCAGAGTTGAGATGACAGTGGGTGTGGTCAGAACACAGGGAGAAAGAAAGTTCAGAACAGAAGCTGCCTGTTCCCTCCTCTGTTATATGACCTTGGACTCCTGTCCTCTTAGGCAAAGGGAGGAAGCCTGAATGAGACTTAGAGAAGCCAGCTGACTAGACAATGTGATGTTGTCCTAATGGCCAAAGGATGGGAGCCACTCGAGCCTCACAACTTAGAGCAGGTCAAGGAGCAGAGATGTCCAGCCGTAGAATCAGGGAGAAGGTTCCGCCCAGGACCAGGAAAGATGAGCCGAGTAGGCCACACACTGGCACCATCTTGTATACTACAATGCACCCCAGGGCCTCACCGCACCAGGCCCAGCTCTGTCCACCCTGCAGCTATGGGATGCTGAGCCAGTCACTCATCCATTCTGAGCATCAACTGCTCATCTGCAAAAGAAGAATATGAAAACCTACCCAGGCTAGGATGGAGACATTAAATGGTGCCTCTGTGCACAGCGGTGAGGAGTTCTCATTTCAGACTTTATTTCCCAAACCTGATTTACTCAACAAGAACCATGCTTCACAAGGAAACATCCAATACAGTTAGCAGGTGGGACCCAGCACAATACGTGGCACACTGCAGGTGTTCAGTAAAGGGCAAGGGGGTCCTCCACTATGCACCACTTGCCTAAGACTCACCCCCCTGACACTCCATCCTAGATTGGCCTTTATTTTTATTTTGCCTGTGTGTGCACACACGGGCATATGTGTGTGAGTGTAGGTGCTGGTGTGTGTGTTCCCACACCAAAGTCAACCTTCTGTGTCACTCCTCGGGAGCTATCTACCATCTTTTTGAGACAGGGTCTCTCATTGGGACCAGCAGGTTCAATGATTTAGCTATGCTGGGTGACCAAGAAGTGCCCAGGAATCTGCTGTCTCCTCTGCAGCAGTGGGAATGCAGGCAGGAGCCATCACATCATGGGGGTGTTTCTTGGTGTGGGTTCTAGGAACCAAACCCAGTTCCTTTCATGTTTATGGACCAAGTACTTGACTCTGCCTCTCCCCCAGGACCCTGCTATTTATTTATGTACTGTGGACAGGACCCACATGCTAGGTAATCACTCTGTTGCCCAGTGATATCCCCAGCTGTTCTTAGTTTTTTGAGATGGGATCTGACTACATGGCTAGCCTCAAACTCAAGATTTCCCTGTGCCATCTGAGTCCTGGGATATAGCCATGTCCAGCCAAGGACAACTCTGGACGTGATTTTTCACCTGCCTCCATTTCTGTAGTGCTGGATGGCAGGCATGTTCCTTCACGCTGGACTGGGCTAGACATTTTTAAAGGTCCTTTCTAGTTCTAACAGTTCAGGATCACTACTACCACAGCCCACCTTTCTGGCCTTCACGGGGCTGTCATCAATCCCCAGCTCATTCTCTACAGCCCAAGGGATTCTAGCCTCAGCAGTCTGTCCATGAATTTATTCAGGGAAGCAAAGGCCTTGGGCTGATGCCTGTTGACAGGCCCAGCTTCCATAAGACATGCAGGATTCTAGTCAAAGCTGGATTGTGTCCCTCTAGCACAGCACACGTCTCCCCCACCCCCAGGCCTCTTCCCTCTTCTGTGCTACACTACAGAGGAAGTCCCTACTGTCCCCATGAAACCGGAGCTGAGATTCAGTTGGGTAACAATGACCTACAGGAGGAGTGCTCAGAGGGGTGAATTAATGACACAAAATGGCTAGTTTGGCACCACCTCGTACCAGGTCCTGGCTGAACCTTGACATCTATCACCTCACCCAGAGCTCCTTTCCAGCAAGGAGGCCAATCCACCCGCCGAAACAACTGCAGGAGCAGACTCAGAGGTGTTAAGTCATCTTCCTGAGGACACACAGCTTGTTATGGTACAACAATAATCCAGCTTCCAGTGCCTAAGGAGGCAGAAGGTAGAATCACACAAGGAAAGGTCCAGGCCCTGGCTTCCATCACTGTCTGCCCTGACCTGCCTGTCATCTCGGGCTGGAAGGCAGCAGCAGCTGAGGAGACAGAGCTTCTAAAAGAGTGAATTTGGCACTTGGCATAATGGTGCCTGCACTTCTCCCAATTCTACTTCCAATGGCCCTTATTGTCCCAAGTCCCAAGGGTAAGAAGCAAGATGTCACTGTTCTCATGCTAGCCAGTAAGGTCTAGCATCTCAAGGCTTCCCTGGTGGCTGACCAGGTCTTGTTCTTGGCAATGCCCCACCACCTGCCAATCCACTACCCTAATAGCTGCAGCAGGCCCTGGGACTGCACACAATACTCAGGTGTTGCCACATGAACACAGGGACTTTTGCTTCTACACATTCAGGTAAAAATACACACACAGACACACAGACACACAGACACACAGACACACAGACACACACAAATGTATATTTGTTGACAGAGCCCTGGCATTCACACGTGTTTCTTACAGTTGGGTCTCCTATAGAAAAAAGTACATGCTACAGTTGGATAGTGACAAAGCCCCACATATTACAAAGCTTGGTCCCAGGGTGCCTCATTCTCCCTTCTGCTTCATGAGTAGGTGAGTGACTCTGCTCTCCACCTCTCAGCACATGCTCCCCGCTGTGCTATGCTGTCTTACCACAGGACCAAAGCAATCACAAGTGACCATGGAGCAGTGCCAAAACCTCCAAGACTGTGCAGCAAAGCAGGCCTGTGCTCCTTCAAGTGATCTCAGGATGACAGTGGCCTTTATCAATGCTGTCACCAGCCTTCGTATCTGCAGGCCAAGCTGAGAATCAGGACTCAAGCCCTCCCATACAGCAGCAAGCTGGAGGCTACTTCCCTTATCCAGTGTGCAGAGCTTAATTTACCCAGTGAACCAAGAGATCAAGGTTTCTAGAGATTTCTGCACCAGCCCACACAGGGGCTGGATGGAACGTGGAGTGTTATATGCTTCATAATAGCAAAAGTATCCTGAGTAGCCATCAAAAGGATATTGATAAATAAACTAAGGTGCCATCAATCTGTGGAACACTACATAGCAATCAAACCCATGACGTTCGCTGCTTTGTGAAGACAAAGAAAAAATGCACAGAAAATAAAAAGGCAAGTGCACATTATGCACTAAATATACACAACAAACAGTGTGGAAGAACACATGGCAAACCCTACTGGTTAACAACCCTAGATGAGGCCCAGCTGAGGGCCGCTGTCTCCTCAAGTCTTTCCTTAACTCTGTAGGGGAGATCAGGCTCCACACAACAGGTGGGGAGTGGAGGGCATAACTTTCACCTTCGGCAGGGTTCATCCATCTTTCCTTTTTTTAATCTTTGAGACACAGTCTCATTTAGCCCAGTCTGGCCTCTTATCTGCTAAGTAGCCAAGAATGGCCTCAAACCCCTGACCCTTCAGAGCTCCACCTCACAAGTGCAGGTACCCACAGAGGCCCAAAAAAGGAAGAGAAAATCCAGACTGCTGGTATGTACCCCAGGCCAGGAACAAGCACAAGCCTTGGGTATCCACACCCAACATGATTCCTGCTCTGCTCCCAGAGAGCCAAGTCCAGAGGACAGGGCCTAGCCCAAGACTAGTTCTCCAGACTCAAAGTGGGGCTTAAATCACAGTATCACTTCACAGTCCCAATGCTCCTGTCACCAGCAGGCTTCAAAGGGCTGATTGGCAGCCTATCTACCACACCCGCTGTCCTTCATACTTACACTCCTCCCCTCAGTTACAGCCCAGAACTGACAAGAGGCATCACTGAGCCAGGGTGGCCTCTACCATCAGCTGAGAGGCCAACATCAAGACAAGAGGGAGGGCACCCAGAGTAGCCTGTCTCTCGGCACCCAAATGCCACAGCTATCTTATGCAACCCTGTAACTCCCCATCTCAGAGGAAGATACTAGTTTTTGAGAATTCTCCTTATACCAAATATGGTGAGAACAGAATTTTAGAGTCAAGCCTGGCTCTGTGAACCAAACAGGAGCCATAAACCTGTCTGTAAACCTTACTGTGAAACCCAAGCCAGAGTCACGGTGGCTACAACAGGGCTAGAAAGAGAGAGGCTAAATCAGGAAGATTCTCAGATACTCATCTCAAAAGGGCAGCAAATGATCCCTAAAAGGGGGAAGTGAGTAGGTAAACTGTGGGATGTCTCAGGGAATATAGCACATCAGTGAAAATGAATGGGGCAGCAGATGCAGACGCTAATGACTCTTTCATATGCAAGTTGTGTTAAAATTGGACAGTGAGAGGCTCGGGACATACTGACAGTATCCAAAACAAAATTACACGCTGGTCAGGGATGTACCTGTTCTTATTAAGTTGGAAGAAACACAAGAGAGCACTGGGGAGATGGCTCAGTCAGTAACGTGCTTTCCACATGAGCAGAAAAACCCACACTTGAGTCTCAGAATACACATTTAAAGATGGCGGGGGCTAGGGGGAGTAGTGAGGTGGCTAAGGGGGTGAAGGTGCTTGCTCCCTAAACTGACAACTGGTGTTTGACATCAGGAACCCATATGATAGAAAAGAACCCCATTCCTTTGTAAGTTCTCCCCTGACAGATACACAATCAATGTAATAATAAATCTAAAAAGCCAGAAGCCAAACATAGTGGCTCACACCTGCAATCCCGCCATGAATTCAAGGCCAGCCTGGGGACACTGTTTATAATCCAAGAGCTGAGGAGGTGGAGTCAGGGAAATCCTCGGAATTGACTGGCCAGCCAGTGTAGCCTAATTAGTGAGTCCTAGGCCAGGAGGAGAGAGACTGTCTCAAAAACAGTGACTGGCAGTAAGCCGAGGCTAGCCAGTTGAAGGTCAAGGCTGAGGGAGGGACCTAGAGGCTCCTGATCTAGTGACTTCTCCACCCTACAAGAGTAATCTCAGGGTTCAGTGCCTGGGCCCCAGAACCACCACTCCCTCATCTATGAGTAAACTTGGCCAAGGCTGAGGTCTTGGTGTGTCCACCCTTGTGCTTAACAGACAAAGTGCCCCAGGGCTCAGGGAACAGCCTGGAGACAAGGTCAGTGAGGAAAGGTAGCCCTGCAGGAACAGCCATCAGAAAGGCGGCAGCCAGTCCTCAGCAGTCACCCTTTCCAGTCTCTGGGGTGATCATCCTGTGGAGGTCACGGGAAGACCACAGAGAACTAATTTCCTCCAACAGCCTGGTGGCTGCCTAGGTTCGTCTGTGCCTGGGGACATGACACCCCTCCTGGGGTTAAGGCAGACAGGAAGCAGAGGGGCAAGCCAGAGATATCAACAGGGAGGCACAGAAAGGCCTGGCCTAGCTAGAACCAATGAGGACCACCTAATGAATAGATTAAAAAAGGGGGGGGGGAGCGCAATGGTTGGGTTTTTACCATTTGAAGAATTCATTTCATTTGGATTTTTGAGACAGGGCTGACCCTGAACTCAAAACATTAGCAAAGAATGACCTCTCTTGTCACTACCTTCTTAGTACTGGGATTATAGGTGTTCACCAAAAATACCTATTTATGCAAAACTTAGACCCAAAGTTCACTCACAGTAGGTAAGCACTCCACTGAGTCATATCCTGGGCCATATCCTGGGCCCAACATCTGGGACAGATCAAAGGACAAATCATTCAGAGAGGACTCAGCACACACAGAACACAGGCCAGGAGAGGGTTGGAGATGAGTTATCCAGAAGCCTGGGAAGTGGGGTCACTTGTCACCCGTGGCTGAGAATCTAACAGCCTCAAGAATAACCTCAGCCAGTACAAATCTTCCATTACGCTGCGGGGTGATGCTGCCATCCCTTGGAGCTTTGTGAGGAAGCAAGGGGTGCAGCACCCACCTGGTCTGCACTAGGAGCTGTCAGTCACAGGGGTGGAAACTATACTGGCCTCACTGTTGGCACTGAGACCCACCAGCTCGGCTGCTGCAGCCTAGCCATCCGAATATCCAAACAGGCACGACGATGCCTGGGAATTTTTTTTTTGGGGGGGGGGGTCTTGCCCAGCTCACTTGACAGATTCCCAACTAAGCACAACCTCACACCCTATCTGCTGTGTCCATTCAGCCCCCTAAAAGGTCCAGGCCCTACTTTGTACCTTCCATCTTTCCAGGGTCCACCGTTAACACCACTTCTGGAAGCCCCTCTTAATCAATCAGGTGCCCCCAATGACTTCACACCCTAGCCATATTCATGGTAGCTAGCCTTAATTCACTCTCCCCAAGTTCCTGATGCTGTCAGGAAGAGCTCCCAACCAGGAGGAGCCCTGGAAGGCAAAACCAGGCTCTCACACATGGATGCAGCCTGAACACCAGCCTGCTGAATGCTCAGAAGGACATTAGGGAACACTCCCTCCTGGGATCCATCCTAGAACTCACTATTGTAGATCACGCTGGCCTTGAACTCAGAGAAATCTGCCTTCCTCTGTCTCCTGAATGCAGGGAGTTAAGTGCCTGCACCACCACCACCACACTTGATTCACAAATAAATTTACTTTAGATCACGATAAATGAATGAACAAAGTAGTAACATGACAGAAAGTGAGAGGGGTGTGTGTTTTGCATAGGAAGAGCAGGGAAGGTCCCCTTTGAGGAGGTGACATTTGAGCTGAGACTTGACAGATAAGGAAAAAGCAGCCCCGGGAAGGGTTAGAAACTGGTCTGAGCATTGGGATGACAAGGAGGGCTCACAGCATGAGACAGGCTAAGGACCCCTATAGCTGGGAAAAAGCAGATGGGGGGGGGGTGTCTGCCAAATCACAGTGGGCACAGAAGGGAGCCATTACCCAGTAAGGGAGGCAGACAAACAACCTTTCAGAGCACCACCATTCTCAAACCAGGTCGTCTGACCCAGCCGGGACATCCGGGCCAGAGACACAGCACTGGGGGTGAAGGAATGAGTCAGACTCATGGCTTCCTGGGGCCCCAAGGGAGCTGCTATGGGCATCCAGAAACAGGCACCAACACCCAGCCTCACTGTACCCACACTCACAGGACACCCATGTGGAGCGGACAATATGACCAGATGTATAATATATACTGAGTGTTCCCATTCACTGCTCTCAGAGGGTCAAGGTTAAACGTGTCCACAGAGGTCTAAACATTTTCCCAGGACATAGTCATGATGACAGTCTAAGCCAGTAGAAAAAGAACAGGGCCCCTGGGACTAGGAGTATACCTTAGCTGGTACAGTGTTTGTCTAGCAGGAATGAAGCTCTGGGTTCAATCCCCAATACCATATAAACCAGGCACAGCAGTGCATGCCTCTAATCCCAGCACTCAATCATGGATGCAGGAGGTCAGAAGTTCTGCTACAAAATGAGTGCAAGGCCAGCCTGGGCTATGAAGAACCTATTACAAAATGACAATTTACAACCGGCCAGACAGCTCAGAGAGTAGAGGTGTTTGTCATGAAGCAGGACAACCTGAGTTCAAGCCCAGAAACCGGTCTGATAGAAGGAAAGAGACAACTCCTGAAGGTTGTTCTGACTTCCACGTGGGCATGGAGACCGTGGCACACACTCACCCCCAAGTACAAATGAATAAATGTGAAACTGAAAATGGACAGAGGGCCCAGCTAAAATATGAAACTACTATCAGGTCAGAAGGAATAAATGAGAGGCAGCATCGTGAGCAGCCCTGTAGTGCCAGCAGGTACAGCAGACAGGAGGACCAGGATCCAGAGCCATCCTCAGCTGCAGGGTTAAGGTCAGCCTGGACTAAGAGACACTGTCTCAAAAGAAAAAAAAAATGATTTCTGAATGTAAAAACCACACGTTTAAAAAACTTTTCAAGCAGTGGTGGCACACGCCTTTAATCCCAGCACTTGGGAGGCAGAGGCAGGCGGATTTCTAAGTTTGAGGCCAGCCTGATCTACAAAGTGAGTTCCAGGACAGCCAGGACTACACAGAGAAACCCTGTGGGGGGGCGGGGGGGGGGGGAGGAAACTTTTCAGTGTAAAGATACTAGAATTATCATTATGGGTTAGTCTCACAGGCCATTTGCTAGATACAAAGAGACACTGAGCCTGCTTAGTTAGTGTAAATATTCCACTCTCCTAACACAATGTCCTCCCTCAAGGACTAAAAAAAAAAAAAAAATTCTGAGAGTCCCCTGACTGTCCACTCATGAGTGTGAATTCCCCTCTACCACACCCCTCATTGTTGGCAGCGTGAGTAAGAGCTGATCAAATCCCACTCTGACTGACTGTGAAATCAAAATGATGCATCAGGAATCCACACCGTTTCCCACACTGCCATTCAGCAAGGGGGTGGGGATGGCTGCTGCTGAGACTTTTGCTTCATCCACGAAAGTCCCTCCCTCTCATTTACCAAAACAGTCCCTCACCACCGACGGCACCAAATTCCCACCCACTGCCGGGTACAAGATGAAGACAGGCACAGCACAACCCACGTCCACACGCACGATCTCACACAGAGGCACAGAAACTTCCCACAGCGCACGGCAGTTAGGCAAAGGCCAAAGTAGAAATACACACACACACACACACACACACACACACACACACCAAAAACGACCGCTCCTAAATTATTCCCAGAAACTCACTACCCAGCACCTGTGTGCACAAATGCTCCTCAGGTATACAAAACAAACTTAAGAGGGATGGAGCAGGGGGCTTTGCACCCAAATGCCTGGTTAGAATCCTGACTTGGCAATTCACTAGTTGTGTGATTCCCAACCTGCAAGTTGCTTGGTGTTGCCTTAAATGTTATCAAATGCTCTATTAGTTCTTAATTTGACCTGCCCAGCCTCCAATAATTAAGACTGAGGCTACTAGATTTATTCCATCAACTTCTGCACAATTACTGGCCGAATTGCCCCTAACCTATTTTTTCTAACACTAGACAGGCTAATTCCCAGCTGGACTCTCCAAGTTCTTGCTGTTTTGAGTTGGGTTATTTCTGCTCCTTCAGTCTTTCGTTGGGGGCATTTCACTCCTCACGTGCTACTACTGGTCCATCATGTCTAATGGAGACCTCCCGATTTCTCCATCTTTTTTCTTCTCCTTCCTCCTTCTCTCCTTCCTCATCTTTCTCTTCACCTCTCGATCCCTACCTGCCCACACCTACCTCTATTCGCCCCAGTAACTATCTGTAGCCACTTTTATTTAACCAATAGCTTTAAAGTGGGGAGCAAGGTTAACACAACAAAGATCAGTGTATGTGAGAATTCCCTCATCTAAGAAATAACCAGATCTTGGGGTTCAGATTTTAGCATACACAACACCAGACCAATCGTCAACACCAGGGTTTCCTCACTTGGGAGGTGAAAATATAAAGTAAAATTCATGGAGGAAGGCTGGCTAGATGGCCAGTAAAGATGCTGGCCACCGAGCCGGAGGACCTGAGTTCAATTCCGGGAACTCACGGGTGAAAGGAATCAGACAAGTTGTCCGAAACCTTACATGCAAACAATAAACAAACGTAATACAAACGTAATACTGTTTCAGTCTACAGACGTACCAGAAGAGGGCATCAGATCTCCAGCCCTCAGAGAAATGTCTTACTCAAATGTTTGCTTTCTTATTTATTTATTTATTTATTTATTGTTTTTGAGACAGGGTTTCTCTGTATAGCCCTGGCTGTCCTGGAACTCACTCTGTAGATCAGGCTGGCCTCCAACTCAGAAATCCGCCTGCCTCTGCCTCCCAAGTGCTGGGATTAAAGGCGTGCGCCACCACCGCCCAGCACAAACGTATTTAAAAAAAAAAAAAAGTAACAATCATGCTTAGAATAAATAAATGTCACAGTTGGATGAGTTTCATACTAGATCAGCATTTGGCTGCACGCTTTTTATCCTCGCACTCCGGAGACTAAAGCAGTAGGATCTCAGTGAGTTCGAGACCAACCTGCTCTATACAGCGAGTTTCGGAGCAGTGTTACATAGAGAGACCTTGTCTCAAAACAAACAAGAAAAGACTATCTGGAAATCGACCAATAAGCGTGGGTATGGTGATGATTTTCGTCATTACGACGTCTGCACACCGCTACGCTACCCAAAACTTTGCTCGCTGGAGTCCGCAAGCCGCTCTTATGCGATCTCCGCAGGAGGTGCGCATGCGCGCCTGGTTGGCTCCTGCGGCCGGGAGTCCCCCCCCCCCCCCACCCCCAAGCCTGGCGACGGCGACAATTCACTGTGCCGGGACTCCCGCCACTAAGCTCCGCGCCCCGCGCGCAGGCCCGGGTCTCCTCCCGTCCGCCCATCCCCCCAGCGGCCCCGCTCACCCTAGGACGAGAGCTTCGGGGCCCGGAGCCAGACTCAGCAAATCTAAGCTCCGGTCGGTACCAGGAAATGCCAGGGCTACGCCACGCCTCTGGGAAAGCCCCTGGAGACCGACGGGCCGTCTGTCCAATGGCGCTGCGCGCTGGGCGCCGGGGCGGGGTCTGCTATGTAAACAGCCGCAGCGGTTCCTCTAGGTGGAGCAGACGAGGGCTCAAACCTAGGGGGCCTCAGGGAAAGGTGAGGAACTCCCTGCGGGGAAGGCACTAAGCTTCTGCAGCAAAGCAAGAGCGGGGTTTGCTGCTGTCTCTGTCCTCCAGAGGCCGAGGCAGGAAGGCGTCTGAGTTCGAGGCCAGCCTCTGATAGATGAGCCCTCTCTTTTCCTACCCTACCTCCCCCCGCCCACCACCACTAGAAAGAATCATACACACACATCACAAATGCACACATGTGCATGTATGTATGACATATGTGCATGCGCGTGTTTTGCGTGTGTGTGTGTGTGTGTGTGTGTGTGTGTGTGTGTAATTGACCCTGGCTCACGAAGTATAATGGAAAGCATTTAAGAAATCCACCTAACATTGACCTCTGAGCTCCACAGATGTGAACACATATGATTCTGAAAGTTGGAAAGCCTTGACCTTGGAATAAAGGACAGCTCTTTAAACAGAGAGGACAGTATGTTTTTAGGAGAAAGATTGAGACTTTTCCTGTCTGTGGAATTGTTAAAAACACTGACGGGTCTTCATCTTCAGGACTGGCAATGAGGACCCAGGGGACTATTTCATACATGCCTAGAGAGACTGACTATCTATCAACTGGGATGTGGGCAGGCACCTACTTAAAATATATATATATATATTTTCCCCAGGGACCTTTTCCGTTCAGTGCCACCTGTGTCCCAGTGACCTTAAAGGAGCTGGCAGATTTTCAGAGCAACATTCTAGGTCCCATTATGGAAAAACCTTGTGCATATACCTTAACCCTGATTGGAGAAAGACCAGGTACTGCAAGAGAGACTGCAGAATCACCCTCAGGGCAGGCTGCAGGGGGAAGTGGGTCCTTGATCCCTCCTATCAATTCCCCAAAGGTCCGTGTCTCTCTGTCTCTTTCCCCATGCTTCCCAATTCATCTCTTTCCAGAATGTTCACTTCCTAATCTTCCAGCTCTTCACTCAATCCATTACCCAGCACTGAGATTTCCTTAAAAAAAAAAGTCTCCAATAATTTCCATTTTGATTACATCCTGTTTCCACTGGTTTTGTAATATATTTGACCTCAGAAAGTTGGGCACTTCATTCTCCTAAATGCCCATGATTTCTCTGTAGCCTTTAATCCTGGCACTTGGGAAGCAGAGGCAAGAGGACCACCATGAATTTGAGGCTAGTGTGGTCTACATAGTAAGTTCAAGGCCAGCCACAGTTACACAGTAAGACCATGTCTTTTTTTTTTTTTTTTTTTTTTTTTTTTTTTCGAGACAGGGCTTCTCTGTGTAGCCCTGGCTGTTCTGGAACTCACTCTGTAGACCAGGCTGGCCTCGAACTCAGAAATCCGCCTGCCTCTGCCTCCCAAGTACTGGGATTACAGGCGTGCACCACCACTGCCCAGCTAAGACCATGTCTTAAAGGGAAAAAAAAAACCCAAAAAACAAAAAACCAACCAACCTATCACCACCACCACCACCACCAATAAAACATTACCAAGGGCCCAGTAAGATGAGGCAGAGTTAGGTAAAGGTGCTTGGTGACCAGCTTAAGGACCTGAGTTCAATCCCTGGGACCCACAAGAAGGGAGGGAAAAAAATGATTCTTGCAAATGGATGATTCTCTTGAGGTATGTGTGTGTTTGGGGGCGGGTGTCTCACCATGTAGCCCAAGCTAGTCTAGACCTCCATCCTCCTGCCTGAGCCTCAAGTGAGATGATGTTTTCATAATCACACCCAGAACTTTCTTAACTGTTTCAGTCATCCATTCAAGGTCACTACCCTCCTTGCCCCGTAAGGCTTGGTTTCACGCCAGAACACTGTGCCATCTGAGATGCCTTGGACCTCAGCATGGCTCAAGGCCACACAGATTGACACAACCAAAACCAGAACCAAGGGCCTTGGTTCCTGGTCTTGTCTGCCTTTTATCCATAGTCAGGATGGGTCTTTCTCTCTCTCCTTCCCTGGCTTCAAACTTGCTATGTAGGTTGACTTTGAACTTCTGATTCTCCTACCCCTACATCCCACAAACTGGAATTACAGATATGCACCACCACTGCCCTGTTTCTGTAGTACAGGAGATTGAACCCAGGGCTTCCAGTATGCTAGGTAAACTCTATCAAGCTTTATCCCCACACCTTTCTCAGTTATAGAAGCTCTGAAAAAAAAAATGAGGATAATTATATCTCCCCTTCAAGTGTTTGTGAGGATAAATATGATAAAGATAGAGCCTCAGCACACAGTAGGCCTCTGGAAAATGACAGTGATGCCAGGTGTGGGTACATGAATTGACAGATTTTACTGCTAAACCCAACAATGTTGCCTTCTCTGGTTCCATTCCTTAGACTTGGGACATGGATCTGGAGAGAGTCAGGAGGCCCTAGCCTGCCATCCTCTGTCACCCTGTAGCCTGGAAGGGAGTTTCCAAGTTGGGAGCTGGGTGACTCAAGTAGGTGGCAACCACATACTCTTCTAAGAGTGTCAACAAGCACCCTCAAAAAAGCCCCACCTGGGAGGAGAGCCACACTGCCTGGGCTTTGTTTTGCTTTGTGTTGAAGCAGACAGCCTCCCATTCTTTCTGCCACTCCCTCCTCTACCGCCTCTACCAGGGAGGCTCCAGAGGAGCTGAGTGCACACTTCTAAAAACATACCTTGAAAAGACTGTGCATAATCACGTGGCGGAAGGAGGAAGTGGGGGCTGTGCTATTAAAGCATTGAAAGATAACATGAAGGGGCCGGGAAACAACTGGAGAGCAAGAGCCCTCGGTGCACACGCGTGAGGACCTGGTATGAATACGTAGCACTCACATAAAAAGCCAGGTGTGACTGTGTGTATGTTATTGGAGTGGGGGAGGATGGAGGCAGGAGGATTGCTGCAGCTTAGTTAACCTAGCTCCAGGTTCAGTAAGAGACTTGTTTCAAAGGAAGAAGGCAGATTGTGATAAATCAGGGTACATGGTGTCCTCTTTTGGACTCTAGGCATGTGTGTACCCTCTCAGACATATGGGCATACAATCAGAACAACACACACACACATACACACATGCACACATACAGAGAGAGATAACATGGAGTAGGTGCTAGACCTGCACTTTTACAGAATTCATCCAGTCTTTAAAGATCAGGCAGATGGATGCTCCCAGAAGTTCATACAGAGCCAGGCCAGGCTCTTATACATCGTTCCACAACATCTCACCAGCTAACAGGACACAGAACTCAGAATGCCGGCCTCAAAATGGTCTTCAGAAATCATCAAACCCCCAGTCCTATTCAAAGCAAATAATGAAACTTGCTATTGAAATATGAACAAGAAGGAAGAAAGATGACTGTCCTTTGTAGATGGAGCCGCACTTAGGGCTCCAAGACTAATTATTTTCTGGCAGCTAGGACCCTGAATTTTAGATTAATACTGATTGATGCCAGTGGATCTGTGTGTGTGTCTATGTGTGAGCATGTATGTATATTTGTGTGTAGTTGAGTGTGTGCATATATGTGTGTATACTCGAGTATGCATGTGTATGGGGGGCACACAGGTGTGTGGAGGCCAGAGGTCAACCTGGGTGTCATTGCTCAGGAGCCTTCCACCTTGTATTTTGAGACAAGATCTCCTACTAGGACCTGTGGCTCACCACTTACACTAACTGGTGCCAGAAAGCCCTGGGGATCTGCTCATCTCTAGCTCCCCTGGTGCTGGGACTACAAGTGTTTATCACTACACTCAGCTTTTTCTTACGTGGGGTTTGGGGGGTCAAACTCAAGTCCTTCACATTACTGACTGAGCTATCCCATCACCCCTTCTTTACTTTTTTGAGCCAGGGTTTCATGTAGCCCAGGTTGGCCTCAAAAATCATTATATAGTGAAGAAGCCAATTTCTGGCTTTCGTGACTCCCTGTCTTGAGTTCTGGGATGCAGCCCCACATCTCCTTTCTACTCTCCTGGGGACCTAGCAGCTTTGTGTGTGATAGGCAGGCGCTCTGCCTACTGAACTGAGGTTCATTCCCAGGCTGGAAACAGAATGTTGAATCAAAGTAGTAGAAGCCTTATTGTCTTAGAGTAGATGAGGAGCCGTGGCTGGGGGAGGTCTGAGAGACCCGGGTGAGAGTACTTAGCAATCCTAGATCTCTTCCTGGATCCTTAGCCTGAGGCAACCTCAGAATACAAAACCCTTCCTGGATTCTAGGTACTTTCTGCTCTTGGGTGTGTGCTTATCAAAAAGAGAGATTTGGGTGATAGTTAACTGAGATAAGGAATGTCAAACACGTGACCCTGCCTGAAATGGGACTTGAGTGCTGGTGGTGATTACAGAGGGTCCTAGCCTACCCTGCTCTAGAGCCTGGATTCCATCCCTAGTACCTCAGAGAACCGCATGTGATGGCACACATTTGTAATTCCCATACTCAAGAGGTAGAGGCTAGAGAACCAGAAACTCAAGGTTAGACTCAGATCTATAGGGAATTTGGGGGCTAGCCTGGGACATATGAGGCCCAGCCAGAAGAAAGAAGAAAGGAAAGGAAAAGATGGAATGTCAGCTGAGAGTAGTGATGACTGCTCCAATATCCAGTTCACAGAGGCAGAGGTAGGAGGACCAAGAACCCAGGGCCAGCCTGGACTATATGAGACTCTGTCTCAAAACAACACCCTCCCCCCCCATCAAATCATACACAAACAAAAAAGTCTAAGTCTGTAGTCCCAGCTCCCCTCAGCCTAAAAAGGCATTTTTAATGCTATCTACCTTCATAAGCTATGAAGGCCACAATTTTTTTGTGTGTTCATTCAGCATCTTATTTATTTATTTATTTATTTCAAATATATATATATATATATATATATATATATATATATATATATATATATATATAGTGTGTGTGTGTGTCCCCAGCACATGTCACAGCACATGTATGGAGCTCAGAGAACAGTTTGTAGGAGCCCTTCCTCTTCTACTACATGAGTCCCAGGGATTAAACTCAGGTTGTCAGACTTAGCAACAAGTGCCTTTACCCACTGAGCCACCTCTGCATCCCTCAGTCATCCTTTTAAGGAGAATGAAATAATTTGCATTCACAACTTGCCCTCTTCCCAGGATACCCCCCATTCTGGAAATTAAGGTGCTGTGCTGGTCTTGAAGTCTGGCCTCTGATTCTGGCCCTGCCACTCTCTCCTGGTCTGTAACATAGCTTTCTAAGCAAGGCTATGGAGACAATGGCAGTGCCCGTTTGTGGCACACACAGAGAGAAATGGCCCTAGTGATAAGAAGCATGGTAATCATGGTCTGGGGCAGCAGGGAGTGTGGATCTGCCTTTCCTGAAGGGGATCTCAGGCCTACAGCTGGGGCTCACTTTGCCTGGATCTCACTGAGAGCTGTCTGACCTCAGGCCTCAGCTGCTGGCTTGTTCTCCAGCCTCATTCTCCTTTCTCCTTCCCAGCTTTTTTCTCCTGTGTCTCTAACCTGCCTGCTATTCTCTGGTTTCTAGGATACCACTCAAGGAGAAAAAAGGACAATGACACCAGGGAAATTCCCAGCTCGTCACATACTGGCCCTGCCAGGCCCCTCCCACAGTCTCAAGGAGTCCTGGGTCTCTCCTTCTCCCGCTTCTCTCCCTCTGGCCAGCCTGACTCCAGGTCAGAGTATCAAGCTGGCTTTAGGCTGGGATACTAGCTTGTTCCTCGTCATCTTCCTGGAAATGGGAAGAGATTAGCCCCTAAGGGAGGCAGACCCACAGGACCAGAACATTTCCCAATCCTGGGAAGCCCTACCAGGCCCCGAGAGCAGTTCTCTCTCCATCCACCCCATACCTTCTCATGTCTTCATTTCTCCCTTATTCTACAGCCCAGAGGTCACTGTCTAAAGTCAGACCCAACCTCTGGCCCTTACCTCCCCTAGCCAGGGACTTCCCTAGGCTGACCCTCTGACCAGCTTCAGAAAATCTGGACTGCTTGTGATCAAAAAAAGAAGTCACCACCATCTGCCAACCCTTGGCCCACTCCCAGGGCCTCAAGTTCTCGGTGAAAGGTTCACCCTCAGAAGGAGCCAGTGGCCTAGGAGCAAAGAAGGGGAGACAGGGGAGGGGTTCCTCCATTCCAGTGCTGAGGAGGGGCACAACAGCTATTGTGTTCCCCAGGGAGCAAGATGAGTTTCCACTAACCCTCCTTGTTTGGGTTTAGACTTCCAAACTGCCCAGCTCATCCCACATTGTCCCCCTCAAAAGTCACATTCACACAGAGACAGACACCCAGACCATCCACAAACATCAACATCCCCATGGACCAATATGTATCTGCTCCTGTGAGCCTGACACAGATGCAAACATGTCCTCTCACACACAGAAAATACATGAACGAGAAAGAGAAAAGTCTCCCTCACCCCTCAGAGAGAGGAAGAATACAGAAAGAGGTCTCTCTGTTCTTCCCTTTGGAAAAAATTGCAGACATTTGGAGAGAAGATCGGTCTGAACAAGTACAAGGAAGAGACAGAGGTCAGAGGGCAAAGGAAGCTCAGCGAAGAGCAGAGGCACAGAATTCAAGGCCCTAGGTGGGCCCACCAAGCTAGGCTGGAGAGCAAAAGACCCCAGCTAGCAGAGAAGAGGAGGCCAAGCAGTTATTGTCACACAGCTGGGAAGGTCTGGTGGCCTTGGCATCACCATGTGATGCTCCTGTAACCTACGCTGGCTGTCACACCTACCTTCAGCCCAGGTCACTCACCAGAGGAAGCACGAGAGGATGTAAAGATGTGCCCAGTGAGTGCGGCCATGCGTCCCTGTGTCCCTGCGAAGGCTGCTGGGCTTTCTGAGCTTCTGCAGGAAGGAGAGCTGGGCGGAGCTGACTCTGAGGCAGGAGGGGAATTCCCCCATGATGGAGAAGCCAGCCACCAGGCAGCCCCACAAGGCCGAGCTGAGGCCCCATCCCGCCCTCTGGCAGAGCAGAGGGCCCTTTGCCAGCCTCCACCTGTTGCTCCCCAGGCTGCCTGTCACTTGTGGTAGATTCCAGGAAGGGGAGGGGGCTTTGGAGAAGAACTGAGAGCCTGCTGGTTCCTGAGCTGGGCTGGGAATAAAGCAAAGGCAGGCACAGGGCATAGGCCACCTGTGCTGCCCTGCTGGGATGTCCTGGAAATCTATGCTTCCATTTTTGTCCAAAGTGGGGGATTCCAGTGTGCACGTGCTTGAGGAAATCTCCAGGCATCCTGCTCACATCCTCCTGCCTTGTTCCTGCCTCATCTCTTCCCATGTATCCTCTCCAGAGGAGGAAAGGTTTTTCGTTCCTTCCCAAATGCTGAGTCTCATTTGGATGTCAAGTCACACCTGGAGTCTCACGGTCCATTCTGAACCTGCCGGCTGCAGACTCAGCACTCCACTTCCTCCCGAGCCTTGCGTGATGGTTATCCTCTGTGACTGATTTCACTGGATTTAGAAGTTCCCAAGGCGATACACCTTGGGGTGTGCCTGTGTGGCCTTTTCCAGAGAGGTTTTCCAAAAGAGGGAAAACCCATCTTAATTGTGAATAGCACTGTCCAGAGGGGCTGAGGTTCCAGACTGAATGAAAAGGGGGGATCAAGAGAAGGTTGACCAAGTACCATTTTCTACTTTCTCTGCTTCCTGATCCACCAGATGTGAGCAAGCAGCCAAATGCACCTGCCGCCACTGCCTGGAGCCACTCCCACACTTCCAGGCCTTCCTACCAGAGTGGGCTGTGTCCCCTCAAACTGGGAGCCAACATAAGTCCCTCCTCCAGATGCTGCTTGTCAGCCTTTTGTCACAACAATGAATACTAACACATGCTCGTGTTACCCATCTCGCTCACCCTCACACCCACTGCAAAGTGGGAAACTGAGTCCTGCTCTGTCTGCTTTCTGCAACTGTACCAGAAGCCAAAAGATGTTTTGTAGACATCCCTTGTAAACCACTGGCTTTATACATAAGGTCACCTACCGCCATTCACTACCTGCCACAGAAATGCTTGAGAGGATAGGAAGAGGTCACCTGGGTGAAAGAGACTTTCTTGATTATTCCTAGTTCAGGACTGTCCTATCCAGTTGAGTGACCATTATCCACATGTGGTGGATCAAATGTAAATTCATTAAACTTAAATAAAAGCAGTAATTGAGGATCTCAGTGGGTAAAGTGCCCACTGCACAGCATATTGACCTGATTTTGAACCCCAGCACCTGAATTAAAAAGTCTGGTGTGGTACATACACATCACAGTGCTGGGGAGGCAGAGACAGGATCTCTGGGATTTCTGGGTCATCCAGTCTAGCTAAACTGATGAGCTGGAGGCCAGTGAGAGAACCTGCCTCAAAAAACAAGATGGTCATCCCCTAAGGAATAACACCTGAGGTTCACTGCTGGGCTCCACATACATGTGCACACATATGCACATGTCCTACACACACACACACACACACACACACACACACACACACAAACTCGGTTTCTTAGTAGCATTAGGCACATTTCATTATGATGTACAGCCAGGATGATGGCTGCTCCTACATGTGTGACTTGAGGTTACAGGTGTGTACTACTGTGCATGTGGCTTTGAGCCCTTGAAGAGTGGCCAGTGCCATGAGGAAGAGGGTATGGTGTAGAAAAGAGTACTAGATTAGGAGTCAGGAATCCCTAACTTAATTCACTCAGAAGTCATTTCTCCTGTCTGGAATTCAGTTTCTGTACACTACATGGGCCTGCAAGTCTGTCCATCCCCTGCATCATTGCAGAGGGTGCTGTTGGATGGTACCTGCAAGCCTGTCCATCCCCTGCATCATTACAGAGGGTGCTGTTGGATGGTACCTGCAAGCCTGTCCATCCCCTGCATCATTACAGAGGGTGCTGTTGGATGGCACTGTTCTGGAGGCTGTAGCATATGATCAGATAGCTACAGTGAATTTCGGAAAAGATGTGTTTTGTCAGGAAAAAATTGCAGGGAGCTGTAGGTACCAGGACAAATGTCTACCTGGGATTTGGGAGTCTGGGCAGTCTTCCTGCAGGAAGTGACTTCTCAGCTGAGACCTGAAAGAAATCAAGCAAGAGCACAAGAAAGGGGGTTCACCACAAAGGGAATAAAATATGTACAGAGAAGTGTCTGCACAGAATACTGGCAACCGCTCGCCCCAAGTGTGACATGGAGTTTGAAGAAGGGAGAACTGAAGATATAGGCACAGAGGTTGCACACAGCCCATGTGGAAGGCTGGGCACAGGGAGGGTGAGCTGGGACAGAGTTTGCTGAATACTCTTCTCAATGGCTTCTGTGAACTTGAGGTTGGGATTGCCCAGGGAAGGATGGAAGAGCCTCGGACCATTGCATCACTTTGTAGCAGGAAGTGAAGGCCAGACAGAGGAAGTGACTTCTCCCTGAGTAACGAGGGACCTTCCAGACTCTTGGTCCAGTGCTCAATTCCACATCATACTCTCTTCCTCATGGCACTGGGCACTGGCAAGAACAGGGCTAGGTGGTGCAAATCTGTAAACCCAACACAGGGGAGGCTGAAGCAGAAGTGAGTTTGAGGCCAGCCTGATTACATAGTGAGATCCTGTCTCAAAAAAACAAACAAAGGGATGGAGAGAAGCTCAGTGGTGAGAGCATCTATTGCTCTTGTAGAAGACCAGAGTTCATTTCCCATCATCCATGTTGGGGGAAGCTTACAATTGCACATAACTCAGGCCCTAGGCAGATTCAACAGTTCTGGCCTCCAAAGACACATGTGAACATGTATGAATGTAAGCACGTGTGCACAGATGCACACATATTTAAAAATAGAATAGAATTTTTTTAAAAAAAATCAAAGAGCAACAACAACAACAACAAATCCCCTCAAAACAGCAACGAGAAGGCTCACATAGAAGCAGCTGCCATAGTAGGCTGTCCAGCTATTTTTAACATCCCAAGAAGTTCTGCCAGATCAGAGAGGGAACAGTAGATTTCCCTGGGCATAGAACTTCTCATCAACAAAGGAGTAAAAACATGTGTCACGTGGCCCCAGTGTTATTGTAAGACATGGCCGCATAATGCGGAACCTCTGTTAGTTCATGGAACCTGGCTTGCACCAGAGCCTGCTACCAAGTGGCAGGGGTCCTTGAAAGGACTGGGAAGTTCAAGGAGCTGGACCAGCCTGGGCTCTTGGCTTGCACTGTGGGGGAGATTAGTACAGTTCCTCCATGCTGACATGCAGGTCAGCTTCCCGGTCTCTTCCCTCTTTCCAGCCTGGATTTCCCCATCACTTTCAGGCTGTGAGGTGGGCACCAAGGGAGAAGAGGCACTCAGGCTGAGGACCAGAGAAGCTGAATTTGAGTCCTGGCTTTGACACATGGCCTCAGGCAAGTTCCTTCCCTTCTTGGGTTCCCTAGCTTTTCCTTCTATAATGTATAGGAATTAGGCTAGATACCCACAAATGGAGGAACATCCCACTCAGGCAACTAAGGAAATATGAAAAGTAGAAGAAAAAGCAAGATGGCCAGGGGCTCAGGAGACACTATTACTAGTGTCTCTTTCCCCCACTCAATGGAGCCTCACATAGTCCAGGCTGACCTTTAACTCCCTATGAACCAAGGGTTACCTTGGCTCTGATCATCTTACTCCACCTCCCAAGAGCTGGGATTGCAGGCACGTGCCACCATGCCCAGCTTTAGATTCTTTTAAATGAGTTATGTCATGTTTCTATGTAAAAAATTATTCATTAAGGCCCATTTCTAGTATGAGGTGCATTGAAAGCTCATCAATGAACCACAAATCGCTAATAGCCCTAAGCCCCTGTCTTCCCTAAGTGGCTAGACACTCTGAGTTTATCCTAGGTTTGGAAAGTTACAAGCAGGGTCCTCTGCTACAGGACCCTGACCCGATATCAGGAAAGGAGGGACTCTGGAAATCCAGGGTATACATGAGATAAAGTTTTGGGTCCTGAGCCCATAGGATACGGGATTTAGAGAGGGGACAATACTAGCTACAGGAAAGATTGTGCTTCCTTGAAGAACTCAGCCCGTGAGGAATTCAGGGGGCAGAGAAATGTGATCTGTGATCAGGAATATAAAAACCACTGTTTTGCAGCACATTGTCATGCTGGTCAGCTTTCCCCTACCCCCTTCTTCAGGCTGGTTCCAGACTTTGCAAGCTAAAAACAAACAAACAAACAAACAAACAAACAAACAACTGCCTCAGTTTCACTATTCTGAACATTCTCTGTTAAGATTTATTTCTGTATATGTATGTGAGTGTTCTATCTGCATGTATGCCTACAGGCCAGAAGAGGGCATCAGGTCTCAGTATAAATGGTATAAGCCACCATGTGGTTGCTGGGAACTGAACTCAGGGCCTCTGGAAGAGCAAATGGTGCTCTTAACCCCTGAGCCACCACTCCAGCCCAGTGATTCTTGTTATGAAGTGAGGAACTTTGTTTCTCAAACACCTACTAAGAATTCTGGTAAGAACCCTTCTGAGGCTTCTAAAGGGTCAGAGACACCCACTCATATGAGGCTCAACTGGGGTTTATCCATGGATTCTGTACCTGTGGATTCAAATAAATTCAAATGAAAACTATGCAGGGAAAAAATTTGCTTCTCTGCTGCACACGTGTAGGTTTGTGTGGCATCACCCCCACCACAGTACTGTGTGAGAACCTTTTACTGTACTAGGTATAATCAGTTGCCCAGGGTAGTTTGGTATCCAGTTTCATTGTACTAGGTATAATCAGTTACCCAGGGTAGTTTGGTATCCAGGAGGATGTGTGTAGTGGATAATAAGCAAACACTGTGCTTCCCTGGATTTTAATATCTGAGAAGGTAACTAATCCCCCGTGGATGCCAAGGGCTGGCTATAATGTCTCCTCTTCTCACTGGGAGATAGGACATGATAGAACTCAAAAGACAGATGAGAAACAGCCCAGAGAAACGCTCCCCATTTAAGAGCAGATGGTGCTCTTACCAAGGACTCATATTCAGTTCCCAGTGTCCACCCACATGTTGTGTCTCAACCACTGTAACTCCAGCTCCTAGGGATCCAACAACACTCTTCCCTCGCCTCCCTGGGCACCTGCGCTCAAGTGCACGGACCACACAGTACACACATAATTAATAACAAAAATATCCAGGTGTGGTGGTTCCCACCTTTAATCTCAGCACTCAGGAGGTAGGGGCAGTTAGATTTCTGTGAGTTCCAGGCCAGTCAACTCTGCCTAGTGAGGCCCTGCCTCAAAACGACATACATACATACATACATACATACATACATACATACATACATACATATAACAGGTTATAGTCAATAAACCCAGTTTAAGTATATAAGATACTCGCACGGGCTCTTTTGTTGAGTGCTTGGTATCCAGTGGCGCTACTTTAGAAGATTCTGAAAATCTGAGGAGGTGGAGCCTAGCTGGAGGAATCCAAAAGATCACTTTTGGATGTGACTTTGAAAGCCAAACCTGGTCCATCTGTCCATCTGTCCTGTGGCTTTCTCCTCCACCCCCACCCCAGTGCCTGCTTCCAGTCTGCTATGAGGTGAACTGCCTCCTCCACATGCTTTTCCCTCCAGGATGCTCTGCTTCATCACAGGCCCAGAACTAACAGAGTCAAGGGCTATGAACTAAAATTTCTAAAATCAGCTAGGCATAGAGGTGTGTGCCTTTAATCCTAGTACTTGGGAGGCAGAGGCAGGTAGATCTTTGAGTTCAAGACTAGCCTGGCCTACAAAGTGAGTTCCAGGCATAGCCAGGGCTACACAGAGAAGCTGTCTCAAAAACCCAAAACCAAACCAAACCAAAAATCTCTGAAATCACCTTTAAAACAAAATCCTTCCTCCCTTAAGTTGCTCATGTCAGGTATGAGGAAAAAATATAACACAGAAAATTAATACCAAAAGAGAGTGGATTTGTGCTATAACCTTAAGTATGGTTCTTAAACCTTTGGAACTGATTTGCAGGAAGAATTTAGGAGAGATCAGAGATGTAGGCTAAAGAAAGCCCAAGATGCTATTAGCAGAGCTTAATGAATGATTCCGGGGAAGCTCGGAACCCCAGAATACTGATGGGAACCCAGTGAGGGCCAGGATCATGAGGTTTCAGACGGGAATGAGGCCTCTGTGGTGGACTAGATTAGAGGCCATTGCAGAAGTATTATTTATTATCTTGTGTAATGATCATTTCTGAGACTTACTGTCTCCGGTCTGGTAACCTGGGCTTCTAGCCTCCGTACAATTTTTTCTAGGACTAGAATGTTCTGAGTCTGAGACTTGCTGCTGAATAAGTCCAGACTTTCTAGCTCTTTCTGAACTCTCGTGGCTGGTTCAACTTCACTGTTCTGGTTCAAACTCCTCTCCCTCATGAGAGGTGGGCGTATCCTACTTTGTCAAATCTTTCTCTGATTCGTCCCTTTGTCTGCCACTCAATTAGGCATCACTTTCAAACATGGGTGCTTCCTTCTACAAACTAACTTTACCTTCATTGTTTGGGATTAAAGGTGTGTGCTAAGGCTGAGCCACACGAGAACAGGAAACAGGTTGGGGTTTTTTTCCCCCCAGTAAATTTAATACAATCTTGTAGTTCACTTTGTGATCCTGCAACAGGGAATTAATATAACATCTGGAAAAGAACTTTCCTACATTTTACCCACGCAAGTCCTGAGACTTTGAATGAGACTTACTGTAAAGATGACGGTTAATTCATATATCTGATCGGGCTCAGCATTCAGGCTATGGTGCAGTTATTGATAGCTGCTTTTAGTCAAGTTTATGGTGACAAATAGGGCAGAAAGACGTTTAAAACTTGTAGTTTAGACAGAAAAACCCCAGGTTAAGTTGGGGCTAAGAAAGTTGTTGTTTCTGAAGAGATAGGCACCATTAAAAAGATCTAACTGACATGTCAGGCGGTGGTGGTGCACATCTTTAATCCCAGCACTCGGGAGGTAGTTGCAGGTGGACCTCTGAGTTCTGGGCCAGCCTGGTCTGCAGAGTGAGTTCCAGGGACAGTCAGGGCTACATAGGGAAACCTTGTCTCAAAAACCAACCAACCAACCAACCAACCAACCAACCAACCAACCAAACAAACAAAAAGAACTAGACACTTTGTACTGGGATACTAGGAAAGGAACCTTGAGGGTATCTCAGCTGTTGCCCAGACTCCTTTTATTCCAGACTGGGATTGTAAAAGAGTTAATACCTATTGAGAGATTTCTTTTCCTTCATAGGAGAGCACTTACCAGGCATCTAGCTAACACACGGTGGCATGAGAAATGCCTGCTGTCTGTTATTGTATATTGGAAGTATGTAATGTTCTTTTGTTCTCTAGGGCCTCATAGCTAAGAGTTTGCCTTGAGTTCCTAAATTTATATTTGAACTTCAAATAATGCTGGAATTAGTAAGACTGTAGGGACTCATGGAGACAGGATGAATGTAGTGTATGTTGTGAGATGAGATGGTATTTGTTTGGGGATTATATTTTAAATAGCTAATGACCCTGCAGGCTCATGTGTTGAGTGTTTGCTTGGTCACCAGTTCTGTTGAAAGCTCCTGAAAGACAAAGCTACTCCTGCTGTTAGGACTGAGCCTGGCATTAGGTAGGTGTCTGGGCCCTTCCAGAAACCCACTGAATCAGACTCTGCAGGGTAGAGGCCTAGAAGGTGACTTTTTAAATATGGTGCTAGCGGTCACCTAGGGATTAGGAGAGTTTGAGAGACCCAAGCTCTCTGAGATGAGTTTTAAAATCTCAAAGTGAGAATTGTCTGTTTATACATAGGTATTCAACTTGACACAAACTAGAGTTTTAGGAAGTTTCCTAGGGGATTTGCCTCCATCGAACAGGTCTATGGGGCATGCCTGTGGGGCATTCTCTTGATTGAAGATTGATGTGGGAAGACTCAGCTCACTGTGGATGGTGCCACGCTTGGGCAGGTGGTTTTGGGGGGTATAAGGAAACAAAGTATCACGCCACGAGGAACAAGCCTGAAAGCAGCACTCCTCCATGTTTTTTGCTTCAGTTCCTGTCCCTAGGTTCCTGCCCTGACTTTCCTCAATGAGGGACTGTGATCAATCAGAGTAGGTAAGCCAAATAAACCCTTTCCTCTCTGAGTTGCTTCTGGTCAGTGTTTTGTCACAACAATCAAGAACCAAACTGAGTCAAGCAGCCATACAGCCATGGAGAACAAGAGTGTGTTTTTTGCTTGGTGAAGTCACCCAAGCATTAGATCCAAATAATTGAAAAGCCCTAAAGCAGCAGTGGGTAGGGCGTGCCATGTGCTTCCAAGTTCCATTATACTCAATAGTGATGGAGAACAAACTGCCCCAAAGGGGAACTGTTACCTTGTTGGGTTGGCTCTCATGTATATAAAGAACAGGTCTGTCTCCTGAGTTAAGATCCTAAGTAGCCCAGGCTGGCCCAAAACCTCACTATGTATCGAGAGATGATCTTGAATTTGTGATCCAATCCTCTTGCCTACAGGAGCTGAGGGTTTCAGTCATGCACCACCATGCCCAGTTTTTTCCCCCACATCCAAGTTCATGCAGTGTTGGGGATGGGACCCAGGGCTTCATGCAGGAGAGGCAAGCACTGTACCAACTGAGCTACGTCTATAGTCCTAATGAGAAGTTGTTGAGGTCGGAAATGAGCTGATTCAGTAGGTGCCTTAGAGAGATGAAGACAGCATCATCAGGTGTGTCTTGAGAAAGAAGTCTGGCTAGGGGCAGCGCCACCCCTGGAGTCCACAGAGTATTCTTCCCTACACTGGGAGCTGCACTGGGAAGCTGCAAGCAAATGTTTCCAGACTCTGAACAGATAGATGGACAGATATCCAAATCCAAGATGAGTCTGCGTGCACCTGTGAACCTGCTACGTGTCAGACTTACAGGTGTGTCTGACTCACCCATGACCGAGCCAGTCTCTGTCCCTTCTCCCCTAAAAGGTTTCTTGTCTTTTTAGAAACCTAGGAATAGTATATGTGCATACATAGAACATAATGGGGCTGAGTTCATAAAGGAGATGACAGCCTGGGGGTCCTCAGCTTCAGTGTTCTTTCAAATTACCTGGACCTGCGGTTTGGGGGAGTTAATCAGCAGCTCTCTTTCATAGCTCTCTCTATGTCTTTGTCTCCCTATTCTCTCTCTCGCTCTGTCTCCCCCCTTCCCTGAGACAGAGTCTCTTGTATCCCAAGCTGGCTTTGAATTCTCTGCATAGCCAAAATGACTTTCAACTCCTGGTCCTCCTGTCTTGACATCTCAAGTGCCGGGATTGCAGGTGTGTGAATCACCTGGTTTAGGTAGTGCTGGGATCTAGCCAAAGGCCTCATGACTGCTGAGCAAGTAGCCTAGGAACTGAGCCACACACACACCCACCCCCAGCTCTGAATTAATTGTTCACTCTGATGCAGGAGTTCCAGAAACACGTGGTTGAAGTACCCTGATCTCCCCATCTTTGTTCACTTTTTGTACATGGGAAGTACCGTCTCAGATCGAGGTCAGAGACTGGATATATAAAGGAAAAACTAAAAGTCATTTGGAGGAAATGGGGTATGTGTAATCCTGTCGGGATTTGAAAACTGGGATTCAGGGATGGGTTTTGCAAAGTGGTGCTTTCCAAGGAAACAGACACAAAGGGGTGTGTTGAAAGATGTTTTGTTAAAGGAGGAGGATCCAAGAACAGATGTCGCAAGGCTGTGCTGTCAAAGGAAGTGGCTTCTTAGCCCATCAGGTCCGGAGCAAAGATTCAGAGTGATCTTTACCAGTGTTCTCACTGGGCAGAAGGGCTGAGGCTCATGAAGGGGAAGGTGAGGACCCAGGGAGAGGCTCGGAGCTGTTGAGTTAGCTGGGGCTCCTATCCCTGCTCCTTCCATTTTCTTCTCAAGTGTAGTATCTTGGTATCTTTGCTCCAGGTCCTTGTGGCATGTTCCAAGGTCAAAGACTGAGATTAAATCTGTGTAGGGAGGGACCTACACCTGCCAGATGGCAGGGGCTGCAGCCCAAGGGTGGCTGGGGTACATCGGAGAGGAAGGAGCAGTGTGATGAGGTGGCCTAACCTCAGAAAGGAAGCCTGGTGACTGGGGAAATTCCCCGGCGAGGTCTCATGTCTATGTAAATAACCAGCTCTTATTAGCCTGGACTTCAGAATGGGAGAGAGAGAAGAAGAGAGGGATTCCTAGGAAAGTTGGAGAGGGTATCCAGAGAGCCTGGATATCCCTAGGGGTCCAGCACCTTGCTAGGCTCTTTGGAAAGCTTCATCTCAATGTTTTTGTAGCATCATTCCTGGATCAAAGACTGGGGAGTCAGGCTCATCCAGTGAGCCTAAGATAAAGTGTATCCTACTTCCATGGAGACCACGGGGAAGCCGGTCATGAGGATGATCATGACGATAGATTTGCTGCCACTGCTGACAAAGGTGACAGAGATGAGGCTCCAGCCTGAGAAGCCTTAGTTTCATTTTGGGTTTTCATCTCACTCACTGGGGAATTTTATCTTGGGAACAGCCCAAAGGCATGAGGCAGGTAGTGAGTGACCTTGACTCACCTTGGGCAAATCCCAGCATGCTTCGTTTTATAGGTCCTGTGGGAGCTTTCAAAGACTGATGCTGTCAACCCATCCTGGAACACTTATGACAGTGTCTACAGTGGGAACATCTCTCTGGTCTCTGTAAATCTCTCACCTAGGGTCTTAGGCCTCCTTGGGGAGAGAAAACCTACCCAGGTCTCCACTCCTTTCTTAGGTTTGGGACCACACGCCACCTGGTTCCCCAGGGTGCTGGCGTGGTAAGTCAGAGAGCAATCCCCAGCTATTGGCCACCACACAGAGCCCATGTGTCTCTCGGTAGAACTTGCACACAATTAGGCAGATCCCTAGGACCAGGAGCTGTACGTGGTTCACTAAGATGGTGCAGCAAGGAAAGGGTGGATGATCGTGCCAGTGTGTCTGTGTGTGTGTGTGTGTGTTGTGTGTGTGTGTGTGTATTTGGAGGGCTGGGCTAGGTGTTTCCCATGTGGCCAGGGATGATGTACTTCTGATGTGCTTGTGGGCCTAATCAATTCGTTTTTAATGTGGTCAACAATGCACTACTTCTGAGCATTCCAGCAGGTTCTGTCTTCTCACAGGCTGCGTGCTCAGGAACAGCATGCATCTGACTCTGGCTCTCTTTGGTCTGTCCCTGGGGGCATGGCTGCCAGTGATCTGGCTTTCTGTATGACCCGTGGGGATTGGGACTTGGGTATATATGGGAAAGCTGGGGAACGGAGTGTCCCTTTCCTCTTCCCCTGGGTTTTTCAGGCTCTCCCAGGTCAAAGTCCAGGGCTCTTTTGCTGGGTGCCAGGGAGGGGTTTTTGCTCTAGCTGGCAGCATAGCTGACAGATGGTGATAGCTGAGAGGAAGGGGTGGGACCATCCACAGGAGGAAATGCATGTGCCAGAATCGTCTGAAAACAGCTGGGCCTGGGGGAGGGGCCCACTGCCTGATAGTTGGGACTTGTCCTTACAAAGGTTGTGGTATGACCTCTATGAGGACTCCAGCCTCACAATCTGCCTTGAAAAGCCCCTCCTGCTCACCACTCCCCTCCCCTCCCAATCCTGGCCTCTCCTGCCCATCTCATCCCACAACCCTGACCCACCTCTAGGTTCCAGGTAGTGATTCCTGACTTCCTGTCTCCATCCCCTCCTGAATTCGTAGCAGGCATGTCTTTCTCTCTTCTCCTCACCCCTTCCTCTCATTTGCCTTCCCCCTCCACTCCAGCCTCCCCCTCCCCCCCTTTTGGAGACAGGATTTGTAACTTCAATCTCTTCCCATCTTACTTGAGAAAGAGGCTCTTGCAGAATATGGAGCTCACTGATTCAGCCAGACTAGCTGGCCAGCAAGTCCCAGGGATGCTGTGGTTTCCACCTCCAACCCTCACATTGCCACACCAGGCTTTCCTGTCTTTCTGTCTTTCTGTCTTTCTGTCTTTCTGTCTGTCTGTCTGTCTGTCTGTCTTTCTTTTTAATGTGGATGCTGGGGATCCGAACTCAGGTCCTCATGCTAATGTGGCAAGTACTCCACTGACTGAAGCATCTCTCCAATCCTGGACCTTGAACCCAGGTCTGCCTGCAACTTCCTGGGGATTGAACCCAGGCCTTTGGTGAGTCTTAGGCCGACATTCTAGCAACTGAGCTACACTGCCTGTCTCTCTGGTAATAGTTTTTCTCCACTTAGCTCTCTGAGGGTGGGGCACAGTGTAGCGCAGTGGTTCTCAACTTTCCTAATGCTGTGACCCTTTAATACAGTTACTCATGCTGTGGTGATTCCCCCTCCCCCAACCATAAAATTATTTTATGTTGCTACTTCACAACTGTAATTTTGCTACTGTTATGAATCTGAATCGTAATGTAAATATTTTTGGAGGTAAGAGGTTTGTTAACGGGGTCTTGGACCACAGGTTGAGAACCACTGGTGTAGGGAGGGACTCCATAGACACCAGGAGCTGGTGAGGCTCCTTCAGTGATTAGCTGTGAAGAGCTGATGTCATGGAGATGGTCTTCTGGCATGGATGGTACTCTCAGAGATGTACACCCATTGGTTTAACTTCACAACTCTGAGGTAGACACACCTTTGCTGCCCCCCTCCCCTGAGAGAAGGAAATTCGCTACTGCTAATAGTTGACTGGGACTTGAACCGGTGCCTGCAGCCCAAGATGGAAGCTGTGGTATGGCTAGAATTTCCCTGTGGCCTCCCTTCATGTGAAATGAGGAAGTTTTCTCTGGCAGTCCTGCAGTGATACAGTCTTCGGGCAAGCCATCCTACCAATTGGAACCTTAACTCAGTTGCCTTATTGCAGGTGAGTCCAGCAAAGGAAGCAATGGCTGTTTGGGTAAAACTTCTCCAGTGGGATTTGTTGTGACTTCAACTCTGGCCCCAACTGGGCTGGGACAAGAAAACATCAGGAATTTCAAAGCAGCCAACAGGTACCTCACTGCTATCTGTTAGCAGAAGTGTGAGCAGATACTGGGCTCTGCTCTGGTCAGGGCAAGCCCCTCCCAAGCTGCCACTTCCTTCAGGTGTTTCCTTTTGGTCCCAAAGACCATAGCTTCCACCAGAAATCTTTCCTGAAGGGATAGTGCATGGTCCAGAGATGTAGGCATGTCAGTTAGTTGGCAGAGTGCTTGCCTGGCAGGCACAAAGCTCTGGGTCCCCAGCCCTAGCATGCCATCAACTACATATGTGCTTGCAGCTTATGCTTGGGAGGCAGAGGCAGGAGGGTGGAATGTTCAAGGTCATCTTTAGTTACTTAGAATTTGAGGCTAGCCTGTGCTACGTGAAACCCTATTTTAAAAACAAATGAGCAAGTGAGACCACACTTAGGCCTCTCGCAGAGGACCTGGATTTGATTCCCCACACACAGTAACTTCAGCTCCTGGGGATCCGATGTCCTCTCTGGTCTCTGTAGGTACGAGGGACACACATACATGTAGGCACTCCCTCAACTTAACACATAAAATAAAAGCAAACAACTAAAAAGAGCAGTGAGGATTTGGAGGGGAGGTGACTCCGGCTTTGAGCCCATCTCAGAGGGTGGCCCAGATGCTGGAGGGTATGGTGTTTATTAGGACCCCAACCTGCCAGGGACTGTGGAGTTCCTGTTCTAACTGCTATGATGGCCAAGTACTTCCTTTCTGTTGGAGTGATGGTCACCTCATCTGTCACTGAGAGAGGTGAGAATTTCTGAGGCCCCTTTCTGCACCTAGACCCTTAAAGCCATCCTCCCCATCTCCCGCTTTCAGACAGGGGTGGTTTGAATTGTTGTTATTCTCCTTTAAATTTAACCCCCATCTCTTTTGTGCCTTGAACTTGGGGCCAGGAGAACAGCTTCTGATGCTCTCATGGAGAGAGTCAGACAGAAGAGGCATTCACTGATGCCCTGTGAGGATTAGAACCATCTCCATTCATAGCTCTAGCACCTACCGCACAGCAGATATTGGTAAGTACATGCTCATGAATGGATGAATGAATAATGAATTAATGAACAAGCTGCTTCAGATTCATAATGGCTGGCAACAGGAATCCAAGAATAGCTTGTGGGTGTTGGTGGTCCACGCCTGCAATCTGCCACTCAGAAGCAGAAGCAGGAGGATCAGGTGATCTCTGTCTCCATAGCAAGTTTGAGATCAGCCTGGGCTACACCATGAGACCCAGATTCAATAGAAAGGAAGGAACAAAGAAGAAAGGTAGGTATGGCTTTGTTCTCCAAGCACAAGGATAACTCCTTCACCCCTCCAGCCTTAAAGACTTTCCTGGAATCTAAGAAAAACCCTGACATTTCAGGTCCTCTGGGACTGAGGTAACCTCCCCCCACTTTCTGTCCCAATGATCTCAGCCTATAAACCCTGAAACCCTCCCTCTCTCCTGTGAGCAATCAGTTGAGGACGATTCACTTCATCTGGAGACAGAAGGGAAGCCGAATGCAGAGGAGTTGGAAACGTGCCTCCCTCAATGTAAACACCAGGCTTAGCTGTTTTCACTCCTGATCCCCACAGCGTTGTTTGTGATTAGCTTGTGGGGCCTCCTCTCATCCATCACATCTGTCCAACCCCTCACTATACAAATGGGGAAACTGAGATCCAGTGAAGTCAGTGAATAACAGCGGCAAGGTCCCCCAGTAAGGGAATGACCAGACCCAGAATCTCCTAACTATCTACATGAACACCTTGTATGTAAATAAGTGCAGTAACCTGGATGGGCCAACTGAGGGGGCGGAGCCGAGTCCTCTGCCCAATGGACAGCCTCTGAGGGGGCGGGGCCGAGTCCTCTGCCCAATGGACAGCCTCTGAGGGGGCGGGGCCGAGTCCTCTGCCCAATGGACAGCCCCTGAGGGGGCAGGGCCGAGTCCTCTGCCCAATGGATAGCCTCTGAGGGGGCGGAGCCGAGTCCTCTGCCCAATGGTCAGCCTTCACAGGCCCTGGAAAACCTCAGATCCAAGTGCAGAACAGTGCAACAGGAAGCACAAGTAAAACAGGAAGTACAAGTATAGCTTGTGGGAGTTGGTGGTCCACGCCTGCAGTCCACCACTCAGAAGCAGTGGCAGGAGGATCAGGTTATCTCTGTCTCCATAGCAAGTGGCTGTGGGAAGATGGGCAGAGATGCTGCCGTGGAGCCTCATGGCTCACCTCCACTCACCTCTGCAGAAGACAATCTACTGGTTGCGTTGTGACCTTGAGGAGATCAGAGAAGTGCAGGGTTGGTTGTAATGGGGGTCCAGGCAGCAAGGATTGGGGAACCTGAGCTACAGGGAGGCTGGGACTTCCCAGACTTGGGGCAGGTTCCCTAGAAGCAGGAGGAGGTAAAGACAGAACTCACTCGTAAGCAGGTGAAACAGCCTTAAAGGGAAATTTAGGTTGCATACAGAGGCTCTTGCTGCAAATGACTGCATGTCTCTGATTTTTCTTTTGTGTGTGTCAGGGAGTAGTGAACATATGTGGAGGCCTTCGGTGTCATTCCGGAGGAGCCATCCAACTTATTTTTGTGGCAGGGTCTCACTGAACCTGGAACTCACTGATTTAGCCTGGCTGACTGGCTGGCCACTGAGCCCCCTGGGCCTTCCTGTGTCCATCTTCCCAGTACTGGAATTATAAATACATAGGTTTTTGGTTTTGTGTGTTTGCTCTCACATAGGATCTTGTCATAGATCCCTGCCTGGCCTGAACTCAATATATAGACCAAGCTGGCCTTGAACTCACTGAGATCTGCTTGCCTCCATAGTGCCAAGATTAAAGGGGTATGTCACCATGCCTGGCCTTTATGGGTTCTGGAGATTGAGTTCAGGTCCTCATGCTTGTACAGAACTTGCTTAAGTAAACTATCTTCCTAGCCCTGTTTCTTCTCCCTTTACAGAATGAATATGGTTCAAGGGGTTGAGCTGTCCACTCAGTCTAGAAGGTCAGTGTTAGAAGGGAAGCCAAGCTATTTTGGTGTCTTATTTTGTAGATAACAAAACTGAGTCTAGAGAAGGGATGGGATGGGCCCAAGGTCTGAGGCCAAGGGTTTCATAGATACAAAATGAAACCTGGATGTGGAAATTCCTAGCTCGGTACTTTTATCAGATTGGATGGTGACAGCCGGGGAAGATCACCCCTTTATCAAACTAATCTATCATCTCTATTATTCCAGAATGCTCGCCTGGCATTGGGTATCACACAGCCCACCCTCCAATGTATACACATTACTCATTTCATAGACTAGAGGTTTGGTATGTTTTGAGATGTGATAAAGCTCAAGTCAGGCAGGGATTATGTGGAGGGATGGAAGCTAGGGCGGGCGGAGGAGGAGACAGAAGGGGAGCAGGATTGAATGCAATCTATGGCTGTGGTTCACCAGCCACTTTGCCATGAGTGGGAGGGATAACAGAAGGGACCACCTGGGACCCTCAATGGCTAGAGAGCACCCCAGCTGGATGACAGTCCAACTCCACCCGTTGCTTCTTCCTTAGTCTCTGAAGCTGAAGCAATGGCTTGGTCAGGTCACGGTGGCTGGTGCAGTTGGCCACTGCTTGGCAAGGGGGGGCCATCCAAGGGTGGGAGCTTTAGTCTTCTCCGCCACAGAGAGCTAGCAAAGCCCTCATGAAGTCTCCAGAGGTGTCACCCTGGCAAGGCAGAGAGAAAGCAGAGTGAGAAACCTGTAATTATGGTCTAAACATCCCAGCATCCTAGTAGCTATTGACCTAGACGTGATACTCAGCATCTCAGTCACAACACAGTTGCTGTATCAAGGCCAGAGAGACCTCTCCAGACGCATTGTGACCTCCAGGAGTTTGCCCTTTGGGTCCAACCATGCTGAGCTGCCTACATCAGTACCTCCCTTCCTTTTGGGAACAGTTCAGACCCTATCTGACATCCCAGCTCCTTGTGTGCAGCCAGCCCTGCAGCTTCCCATAGAAGGGCATGAGACCTCCATCTTGCCCTAGGAAGCCAGGCATGTTCCTTGGCCCTTGGTGCCCACTGTTATATGGCCACCATCAGGGAGAGAGCCACTGAACCAAAGTCCAGGCCAGCTGCAAAGCTGATAAGCATTGCTTACTCTGATACATCAAAAGAGTCTGTCTGTAGTCAAGCCAGGGAGCGAGGCTCTCCCCAGAAGTGCATATCTCCATTTAGAAGGAGCTTCTATTACTTATAATGTTTTTTGGTTTTGGACACAAGGTTTCATGTAGCCCAGGTTGGCCTCCAACTCACCAATTAGTCACTATGATCTCAACTGACCTCTACTTTTGATACCTGGTTATAGCTCAGTGGTAGTGTGCTCACTTCGGATGTGTGAAGCTGCAGCTTCAATTCAGAAGGAGGTGGAGGCAGGAGGATGGCAAGTTCAATCTCAGCTTGGGCTATTCAGTGAGTTTAAGGCCAGCCTAGGCCACTCAGTGACCCTGTCTCAAAATAAGAAATGTCTTTTTTTTTTTTTTTTTTTTTTTTTTTTTTTTTTTTTGAGACAAGGCTTTTCTGTGTAGCTTGGCCTTCCTGGAACTCACTCTATAGACTAGGCTGGCCTCAAACCATTTCTGCCTCCCATGTGCCATCACTACCCAGCTAAATAAGACATTTCTTAAGAAGGGTTGGTGTTATGGCTCCAGGGTAGAGTGAATACTTAGCATGTTGTTTCGTCTCCACTACCAATAAGTAAAACAATAAATATTGCGCTGTGTCCTTTTAAAAAGGTCAACTTTGTGCTATGTAAACTAAATAGTATGGTTGACACCACAGTTAGTGCTGGTAACCTGTTATCACCTCACCAGCCTGTAGACTACACTACAATAAAATTACAAAAAGTAAAAGCTGGGGGCTGGAGAGCTGGCTGGGTAGTTAAGAACGATGGCTGTTATTGCAGATCTATCTGGGTCTGATGACCAGAACTCACAACCATCATACCAAGGTTCTAGGGGATCCAACTCCCTCCTTTGGCCTTGATGGGCACCAGACATGCATATATGCAAGCAAACAAGCAAAACAACCATACATGTAAAATAAAAATAAAAAGTAAAACCAGACAATTGTTTCTAATTTGATTTAATTGTTTCTAGTGAGAAATTGTGAGGGGCTTGGTGGCGGTAGCACATGTCTTTAATCCCAGCATTCAGGAGGCAGAGGCAGTCTGCGGCCAGCCTGGTCTATAGAGTGAGTTACACAAAGAAACTCTGTCTCAGAAAATCAAAACCCAAGAAACTAAAACCAACCAATCAAACAAACCCCAGAGATGAAAAAACTAAACTAAACAACCATGAGGGGCTCACGAGAGGTGGCTCAGCAGTTAAGAGCACTGGCTGCTTTTGCAGAGGACCCAGGTTCGGTTCCCAGAAACCCACATGGCAACTCACAACTATCTGTAACTCCAGTTCCAGGGGATCTGTTACCTTCTTCTGAACTCTGTGGGTACCAGGCATGCACCAGACATTCATATGCAAACACACATATACATAAAGTAAAAGAGATATTCTCATAGCAAAACCAATGAGGCAGGTCTCCTTTCACTCAGCATCAGCAGATAATCAAAGACCCCACTGATGGTGGCCTCCTTACTTCAATGGCTTGGTGTAGAGACTTGTCATACTTCTCAATGAATTCCCTCCGGATGTTGAGCAGATCTATCTCACTCCGGGATACCATCACCCTGGTGAGGGTCTTCTCATCTGTGCCAGCACCCTGGTGGAGGCAACAAGGAGAGGTGCATGGAGCAGGAGTGAAAGGCAGAGCTAGGTCATGCTATGGCAGATGTCCATCTGCCTGTCTCTTCTGCCCTCCCAGACCAGGCAGCTATCCCGTTACTGTCTTCCACAGACACTGTCAACCGAACTCCCATGTGCTGAGGACTGGCAGACATAGTCCTGTATGGACTGAGCAGGCCCTGCTAAAACTCATATCCAGCTGGCACCTCATGTAACCTGGGAACAGTTTTTGCCTTATGGTTTGGATGACGTAGTCTCCCCGCAAATTCATGCACTGAAGGCTTGGTCCCCAGTGCAGTGTTCAGGGCTAGAGATTTGGGAAAGCGGATCTTAAGGTTTCCGACTTCCTTGATGGTTAGTGCATTGATGTATGTACGATCTGATGGCATTGCTAGGATGTGTGAAGGTGAAGGCCTAGCTGAAGGAAGTGAGGTGGGGTGTCAGAGGATATACTCTGTCCTTGGTTCCTTCTTCCCACTCTGCTCCAGGCTATCTGGAAGCAAGCAGCATGCTCTGCCGCGTCCACCCTGCCTTGACATTCTGCATCACTACAGGCTGGAGAAATGGATCAGGAGGCCATGTACTGAAGGCTCTGAAAGTATGAGCCCAAATCCGTTCTTTTCTCTTTTAGGTTGGTTTTTTTTTTTTTTTTTTTTTTTTTTTTCCCATCCCAGATATCATATCACAGAGACAGAAAGCTAATTATTGCACCATTGTAGTGAGTTAAAATGAAGTCATGTTGGATTAGGGCCATAAACCCACTGGGCGGCTCTAAGAAGTACAGGCACACAAGAACATAAAGGCAGAGGCTGGAGTGATGCAGCCAAACCCAAGACATACGAGGGGTTTCTGGCAGTCTCCGAGAGGTAGGAGAGGGATGACAGGGAAGGAGTCAAACTTGCCAATGCCTTGATTTTAGAACAACGAGAGATTATGTTGTCATTTAGTTTGTGGGAACTTGTTATAGAAGTCCTAGGAAACTAACAGAGGATCTGAAGTCTGTGAGCACCAGGGCCCTCTCTCCTCTCCCTCCAGCTCTGTCACTTATTGGGTGTGTAGACATGGCCAAGTTTAACTGTCCTATGCCACTCTTTGTTCTTCTATGAAATAAGGGGGTTACCACGGGCCTGTAGAACTGCCATGGGTCATCTGAGGTCAGAGAGGTGGACACAAGGCTCAGGGCTTAGTACACAGTGAGTTCTCAAGCATCTGGGTGAATCATTCATTAATATAGGGATCTACCTGTGCATTGCATCTTGTGTATTGACATCTCTGTTCACTCCCACCAGATATCAACAGCAATACTCTTTTAAGTTTTGGCAACCAGAGAAATCTGTCTGGATATCACAAATATCCCTGGGGGAGGGGGTTGGGCATAAAATCACCCTTGATTGAGAAAGACTATGTTGGGGCTAAAAGCAGATGCTCATAAACAAAGTGGGGGGAAGGGCAGCCTGAAGTCTTCATCTGGGGGAGGATGCACATCTGTGCCTGTAGGTTTGTGAAAGCCAGTACTCAGAAGCAGGTCAGACACCATACCTTCATGGACTTGTATAATTTGTCGGCAAAGAAGAGAGGCTTGTTCTTGACACTCTGAACTGTAGGAGAGAGGAGAGAGAGTCAGGGCATCTGGTCAGAGGCTGTGTGCTCAGACCCTGGGCAGGGCTTTCCCCGGCTACAGTCACCAACCTTCCAACCTACTTACTATCACCAACCTACTAGACATGTGGGTCGTTGCCAGCCTTCCGTGCTTATGCCCCTCCACAAAGTCCCTTCCTTTTCTCCTCCCTCTGCCCACCTCTCTTTCTGTCATGAACTGAATCTCTCCTGCAGTGAAGGAGCTTGCAGCTGACCAAGGTCAGCAGAATATTTAACTGAGATTTAAGCCCTAACAGATGCCTAAAAGATACAGGGCTGTCAATTTTGAGGACATTAAGAGCACGTGAAAAGATGGTTAAAGGCTGAGCTTTAGGGTCTGGAGAGATGGCTCAGTGATTAAGAGCACTTATTGCTCTTCCAGAGGACCCAAGTTGGGTTCCCAGCACTTACTTTGGGCCACTAACAACTGCCTATAGCTCCAATTTCAGGGGATATGACGCCTTCTGGATTTTACAGGTACTCAGGCATACACACACACACACACACACACACACACACACACACATTCCAAACAGACTCCACTTTAAAAATAGAGATTCTAGAGACATTCTGAGTGGAGTGTGGTGTGTGTGAGTATGTAACAACTTCTGTACCACTTGAGGAATGGGTAGGAAAGCCAGTTTTCATGTCCCACTGCAGATATGCAGAAGCTGACACAGGTTCTGTGTTCTGACCAGGGCATATAGCAATCAAGTGACAGTTCCTACTCAGCCCCCCTGCTTCTAATTGCCATGCTGTCCTGGCATCATTGTAGGTGGTAAAGAGATACTGTAAGCAACTCCTCTATTTAGCTAATAGAAAATACTGTTCTTCCATGTTTTTTTTTTAGAATTCCTGAGACTCAAGATGCATGTTGCAAATGATACTCTGAAAGCCCTCTATCACCACCTGCTGGTAAGATTTGGTATATACAGGATGCAACATTATGCTCAGCTATGTCTCTATCCGTGTTTACCGGAAGAAATGAGACTCAAAAGGGAAAGAGACCTTTTCAAAATCAAGACCTCTAGGCCATGAGGGAGCTTAGCAGGCTAAGGTAGTTGACCTAAGGACCTGAGTTCAATTCCCAAGTTCCACAGAGAGGAGAGAACCAACTCTAAAGTTTTCTTCCGACTTTCACACACACGATATGGTATGCACATACCTATAAACATGCATTTATGTGTACACACACAACATAAATAATACAGTTATTTATGTATAAATAATACATAAATGTAGCAAAAAAAATTAAAAAACAAAAAGTTCAGAGATAAGGTCTCTGGGCTAAGGAGGTAGCTCAGAGGCAGGCTGTGGTATGAGAGAACATGATTAAGCTATGTCTATGCAGAGTCTACCATGTGAATGAATGTGTGTTGCATGCTATGTATACATGTCCTGTGAATCTCATATGTGCATATATAGTATGTCTCATGTGTGTGGTATGTATGTATACAAACACACTCCAGACCTGCAGAGCACTGTCCTTCTCTATGTCTTGGTCCTATCCCTGGGATGCTCACCCTGCCTCCATAGCCTTGAAGATGTCCTCAGGCTGTCCCCCGCCCCCGCAATCATGCCTTGGCAGGGGAGGTAATCTGAGGTAGTATTTAGTTCCCAGTAACAGCAGCCGAGGATGATGCTAAAGCCATATTCCTTTAGGGGACCTGCCCACAATCCCAGCAGTGTCCCAGCCTCTTCCCCTGGTGCCTGGCAATTACCAATGGCCACAAATGCATCCTTGACGTCCCCAGACATTTCCTTCTTGATGACGTGCTCTATGTCATAGTTGGTCATCTTGATGAACTCCTGGAAGACTGGCCAAGAGAATTGAGGGAGAAATGAACTCCAGCTGGGGAGAGTCACCTGACCTACTCTATGAACAGCTCACATGAGCTGGGCACTGGGTAGGGCTGAGGTGACAGGCAGGTTCTGGCCTTAGGGCTACCATAAGACTTGGAGCCAGGTAAGCCACACCAGTGCCTCCAGGTCTGGCCAATAGCCCCAGCCCTTGGCAAGGTCTATTACCCCAGGCTGATGTGTAAAAGGAAATGCCCAGACTACCCAGGGGGGCCTTGCTTTCTGGGTTCCCTTGTATTCCCTGGCAGGCTGGGATGGAGCTTACTATATAATAATCAAAGTGACGCACAGGAGGCTCTGTGTGCCCTGCACAGACTGAGTACTTTATGTTTATTGTAGGTTTTGTAGCCTAACAACCACGTGGGGTACAGCTAAAACCCCAGTCCTCAGACCAGGGGATCAAGGCAGAGAGTCAGTCGCCTGCTCAGCCACACAGCTGATATACCTGGAACTGGAATCTAGACAATGCAGTGTTAAGCAGAAAGCAACCGAGTATTGAAATGCACTGAGCAGATACACATGAGACTACAAAGTCTCAGTGGGAGGGGACTGCAGGATTGACACCGCACACCACTGTGGCAGCCTGTCCTGCACCATCTCAGCCCTCCCTGCTTTGTCCCAATGGATTATGACGGCACACTTCAGGATCCTTAACACTGCATGCCTATGAGGTGAAACTGGCTGGTCATTCCTTATCCTAGGGATGCCATCTGCTTTGGTAAGGAAGGAGAGGGAGTTGGCTGAGGACAGGCCAGTGCTCTGGAGTCCCCTAACACTCTACTACTGGAGTGAAGAGAAGGAATTAGGCACTTGGCTGATCTGCTCTTCACAGAAGGTTAGGAGGCTCGGGTCATATTTGGGGATCCCACTGCCACACTAGAAGGAGTGAGGGTTCAGCAGACTCACCTCTGCGCAGGTGGGGATAGCTACGGGTGCACAGGACGGTCATGAAGCGCGTCTCTAAGGAAGTTTTGTCTCCGCTGGGGGTGTCCGCTATTTCCTGCAGAGCCCGGTTGGGGCAAGGGTTTGGGGGAGACACAAGAAATCCATAGTTAGTACCCACTGTCTCTGCTGAGGCTCAGACAGTCAAGTTGGGGTGAGATCAACCACCCACGGGAATTGAGGTTGGTCCCCTCTCCCCTTAGCCCTGGAGCACAGTGGTCATCCCGTTTCCTTTTGAAGTCCTCAGGACCCCAGGATGGGACTGGAGCTGGGCAGAAGGATTTGATACTCCCACTGGGTCACTAGAGATCCCTCTGGAGAGTATGGACTCGTGTGTGAACAACAACAGCAACAAAAATGTCCTAGCCAGTTTTCTCCAGTTCCAAGGGCAAACACACGTTACTCTACCACGTAAAGGTTTTCAAATGATCTCCTTGCCAGCTGTGAGCCTATTTAAATTCTCTCTAAAAAAGCTCACTTTGAGTTTGAAAATAAAATTAAAATGAGTCGATTTAAAGACAACAACCATAGCTGGTAATTAGATAGCATCAGTCAAGGTAGAGATGACGGGCAAAGCTTAGGGAACATTTATTTGCCCCTGCCCGTCCCTTCTGAGACGGTCTCTCTCATGTAGTTCAGGCTGGCCTCCTACTCTCTATGAAGCTGAGGATGACCTTGAACTCCTGATCATCCCGCCTCTACTTGCCAAGTGCTGGGATTTTAATCATGCACTACCACACCTGCCCTCCCACCCCCCCTTTTAACCAACACAGTCCTTAAAAGGCCCTGAAGGGGAGAGAGAGAAGCTGTGGAAAAAACCCCCAGTCACTGCCCAGTTCTGCCCCACTCAGCCCAGACCAAGCACAGCAAGACTTGACTTAGAAGCAGTTACATCCCCGTGAAGAACAGAACACTCACCAAGATCTCAGCAGCCACCTGAGAGCGGGGAGGGGACAGAGGAGGGAGAGAGGGGGGAGGCAAGAGTCAGAGCCCAGAGTGATTGGCGGGAGGACCCTGGAGCCCCAAGGTCTGGCTCAGATTGGTAGAGGTCCCAAGAGACCCCAGGGTCACAATGAAGGACTGGGAGAAATATCACCTTTTTCTAACCTCTGGGCTAGAATTCAGAGTGGAAGATAGACCTGAAAATCATTAATTTTAAAATGTGAATTTCCAGATGGGTAATGATATTCTTCATACTCGGTAACTAAGGGTAGCCTGCAGGCCCTGGTTTGCCTGACATTTGGAAGAAGGAAAGCCCCCCTTACTAGCCTACAGACCTGCCAGGAAAGGGACAGGGGCAGACATACATTCTCTGTAAAGAGTCAGCAGGGCTCTGTCACTTTAGCTCCTCAGATCACAGACAGAAAGCAGGACAGCTGAGGCCTGGTCAGGGCAGTTACAAGCACACAGCAGACATGGGAGCTGCAAGCATTCTCTTTAAGAAGAACAGTCAGGGCAGTGAACACTGTGGCCAGGACTTTGGTGAGCCAAGTTGCTCTGACCCAGAGTGTCTGGGAATAAATTCAGCTAGTCTATGTGTACCTTAGTCTTTTCCTCAGCATCCTGCCTTTATAGTCTCCTGCATAAACCAAAATCCTAGAATATATGTGCGTATGCATATATGAATTTATTTTTTTGAGACAGGGTTTCACTATGTATTCCTGGCTGTCCTGGAACTCACTATATAGACCAGACTGGCTTTAAACTCAGAGATCTTCCTGCCTCTGCCCCCCAAGTGCTGGAATGACAGGTGTGTACCACCACACCTGGCTTTTTCTTCTCTTTGGAGGCAAGGTCTCACAATGTAGCAGACCAGGTAGGTCTTAAATGCACAACAATCCTCCTGCCTCAGCCTTTTGAGTTCTGGGATTACAAAACGTGCCACTATGCCCAAGTCTGATGAAACTTTAAAAAAGATTAAGGATGTTGGAAAGATGGTTCAGGAGATAAAGGCAGGCACTGCTCCATCAGAGGACTTGAGTGTGGGTTTCTGCAGTGGCATGAGACAGCTCACAATTGCCCATTACTCCAGCTGCAGTGATGAGACGCCCTCTTCTGGCCTCTGCTGGTATTACACTCATGTAATACACCACATACACACATTTAAAAAAAAAAAAAAAAAAAGATCAATGCTGGGATGGGAGGAAAGTCAGAGTAAGACCCTGGGCTTAAACCAGCATCATAAAAACAAGTCTTGTCTATATATAAGTACACATGTGCATATGTATTGTGTATAGTATTGCTTCTTTTATCTAGATGAAAAATGCTCTATTCACCAGGAGGTTCATAAACAGACAATGTGGCTCTCAAGTGCCTAGCTCTGAAGAGAGTGAAGAAGTGAGGCCAGAGTTACCCACCCTGGAATTCTACAATCATATTTGCCATCGTAGAAATACTTATTTCATTTTTATTTAAATGTCAAACAATAATGATTCTTGTTATAAGGCCTTAAATGATTTCAACCACCTAGTTGAATCACGGGGTGGTGTTGTGGTAAGTGAAGTAAGCCAGCTACAAGCAGACAAGCCCCTAATGTGATGTTTACAGAGGGAACAACTTCAGAGACAGAAAGCAGTGCCTGTTATGGGTCAGAGGAAGAGGAAATGAGAATCACTAATTCATAGACTCAGGGTTTCAGTTTTCTTAAAAGAATGTGTGTGTGTGTGGGGGGGGTAGTGATGGCTGTGCGATGTGGAGGTGTCTGATGGCATTAGAGTGCATACCAAAGAGTGATTAATGCGGGCTGGAGAGATGGCTCAGCTGGCAAAAGCACTTGCTATAAAAACCTGTCAGAGTTTGATCCCCAGAGCTCAGGCAGTGGTGCACACATATGTAACCCCGGCATTCCCACAGCAAGAGCTGGAGAAAGCTTGCAGGACCAGTACAGTGCTGAGGCAGAAACAGACCCTGCCTTATCAAGATGGAAGGACAGAACTGATTCCTGACAGTTACCCACTAACCCTCACTTTTCACTCCTCCTTCCTTTCAGTAGGGCCTTTGATAGAGTCCTGTGTAAACCAAGTTGACCTTGAACTTGCATGGAGCCTCTTGCTTCTCTGCCTCTGCTGGGATCACAGGTGTAGTTGCCAAGTTTAGTTTTTAACTGCATATATATATTTTTTTTTCCAAACTATATATATCTCAATCTGAATATATAATTATTAAGTGATTACTATTGAGGGTAGATTTTTTTTTGTTTGTTCTTTGGGCTTTTTTGTTTTACTTTGTTTTGTTTTTCGAGACAGGGTTTCTCTGTGTAGCCCTGGCTATCCTGGAACTCACTCTGTAGACCAGGCTGGCTTCGAACTCAGAAATCTGCCTGCCTCTGCCTCCCAAGTGCTGGAATTAAAGGTGTGTGCCACTACTGCCCGGCGAGGGTAGATTTTTTTCATCTCTATTTTCTAAAGTTTATATGAAAGAATACATATCACTTATGAGACAAAAACTTGCTAGTTTTCAGAAAATGATCTGTATCAGGATTTGCTACCGAGCTCCTGTGAGTGCAGGGTTATGGTCCCTCCAGTCCCTCCACCCTGGTTCTCTCTCTCTCCTTCTCTTGCAAAGCAGTTGCTGGGGGGCCAGGACCACCACTGCCCCTTTAGCATCCAAGGTAGACTAGGTACCAGGCAGCAGCAATCCCTAGAGAGGATGTCAGGGTTCAAGACGGATGCTGGTGAATTCTAAGATCAATAGCCCTTTCTACTGCACCTTGGTGCTGCTCAGGAATACTAAATAAAGTGTGTGTGTGTGTGTGTGTGTGTGTGTGTGTGTGTATAGCCCTTTCTACTGCACCTTGGTGCTGCTCAGGAATACTAAATAAATGTGTGTGTGTGTGTGTGTGTGTGTGTGTGTGTGAAGTGTGGGCTCAGTAAATGACAGTGGGGTTACCCCATGATTAGCTCCCATAAATGTATTCAGCTATAATTGAAAGTACCCTGTTGCCTGGGACCCTGAAGCTTCTGACAGTGTATTCGGGAACAAGATTGGGCAATTGGACCACAGTTTCTTGAGCAAGGAGCTGTATGGGAGATGCTGCTGCTGGGTCCTGGAGGGTGGTGTGTAAGCCAGACTGGAGTCAGGTGGACCTGAATGCCAATCACAAACTCTCCCTGTGGGACTTAAGGCTGCTTTCCCCCAGGAAAAACAACATGATACATAAATAGCATTAATACCGGCTTAACACAGAGTAGTCTTCTAAACTCTGTAGCTAGGGTTTGGGAGTTGTTTTGTTGTTGTTGTTGTTCTTTTGGAGACAGGGTCTTAGGGAGTCGAGGCTAGGCTCCTGATCTTCTTGCCTCAGCACCCTCAAATCCTGGTGCATGTCTAATGTTCCAATTTCAGTTTTGTCAGGGAACTTAGGCACTGCTGAGAGTAGACACTGGTGTCTCAGCCATGTCTGCTGGTGAAGCTGGGCCTCAGCAGCTGGGGCCCTGATTCTGAATTTTGTCAGTGCTCTTTCTAGAGAGCAACTTCAACCCCAGGGTGCTAGCTTTACAGTTGGTGGCCTCCAGTATGGAGGAGTCCTTGCATTGGGAGGAGACCTGGCTCAGGTCCACAGGGACAGTGGTGAAGACCTCAGTGTGGCTCTGTAGCCATAGTCCAGGGGAAATAAACTTGAGGTTGTTGCCTGGACTCTAAGTGCAGCTTCAGAGAAACGTAAGACACAGGGCAGAAGCAGAGCAGGCAGGAGCCCTGGTGACCCCTTCCCTGCCACCAGTCAGCAGTATCTAGTCAACACTGGACACAGGACATATCAACACTGGCGGCAGCACCAGCCTTTGGGAACTTGCTAAACTTGGTCAGGTCACTCCATTTAACTCCCTTTGGTCTTGTTTTTTTTTTTCAGATACAAAAACCAGACATTTAGTTCTCAGGCCTCTTTCCTAGCAAGATTCCAAACCCACTCTTTCTGGCTCAGTTCTCCACGGGCCAGATTTGCTGAGTGATTTAGAAACCAGTCACCCTCTCTGACTTGCATTTCCCATTCTAGGCTTTGAGGTTTGACCTGGGGAATCTGGGATGGGCTTATAGTTTGAAAATCCCACTAACCAAATGGAGTGCCAATGAGGCCAGCTCTACTCTTCCAAACATATTCTGAAAACCCTCGAGGACTCGGTTTGCTTCCATAAATGAGTACAGAGGAGGCCGAGCTAAGCAACCATCACTCAAACTAGCTACATCCCAGCCAGGAGGCTGTCCCACCCAACAGCCAATGCCTGGCAGGGACCTGCCAGTTGTCCAGTACAGATGGGCAGGAGTCTCACCTGGGCATCTTCCTGGGCCTGCTCCCGGTTTTCTCCTCCTTCTTCTCGATTCCCCTGTTCACAAGAACATGGAGAAGTCAGTCCCCAAACAATCCCCCATGTACACCCTTTGGTCACCCATGGATCTTGTTCAGTTACCTTCCTGCACTCTTTTTATCTTTTGCAACACAGAAAAAATTCAGGGGTAGGCCATGTGGCCCCTGGGTTATAGTAAGTAACTCAGTGATCGAGCATGACAGGGTCAGCCATGTGGCTTTGTTCTGTATGAAGGAGACCTAAAATGTCACAATGCTGCCCAACAAAAGGAATTTTCAAAGACGGCAGCAAGCCAACTTTGAAAGAGGAACAACAGGCTGGCAGAAGCAAGAGGATCTCTGTGATTTCAAGGACAGCCTGGTCTACAGTGTGAGTTCCAGGACAGCCTGGTCTATATAGTGAGTTCCATGACAGTCAGAGCTACACAGAGAAAACCTGTCTCAAAAAAAAAAAAAAAAAAAAAAAAAAAAAAAAAAAAACCCAAAACAACAACAAAAAGTAACAACAGAGATTTGAGGTGAAACCCTGAGGAGGTCAATGGGCGGGGGAAGGGGGCACGGTCCTCTCTTGTATTATATGGATGAACTGGCCGGGCTGAATCCACTCACTGTGGCCAGAGAAATGAGAATCCTTCTGAAGTGGCCAGATGTGTCTGAGCTCAGGGCATCCTCCAGGGACTTGTGATAATCTAAAAGAAAGAGGGATATGAGTAGCTGCAGGCTGGGAGGAAGTGGGAGTGAGATTCACATCTGATTCACATGGGCAGGAGAGGTGGGGATGAAGGAATTTGCATTCAGTTCTTGAGGGCATCCGGCTATCTTTCTGCTGATTTCAGGAGGCATCTGATACTGGTACCAGCTCCCTCATCTGCACCTCCACACCCCTGCACCAGCTTCCCATCTCTCTCTCTTATTAATCACCCATTCATTTTGTTGCACTGTTGAGGACTGAACCCAGGACCTTGTGCATGCCAGACAGGGATCTAGAGCTACAGCCCAGCCTTCGACACCTCCCAGAGGAATCCCCCTGCCTCCCTTCTCTCTCTCCCTTCCCTCCCACACAGCAGCCATTAAACCCCAAAGTGTGTCTGGGACCTAAGTACTCCCCTCACCCACTTAAAGCGCCTGTTGTCTCAAAGCTCTGCAAGAGGAAAACTGTCCCCAGATCTGACCAGAAACCATGGCGCTTCAGAATGAAAACACAAGGCTACTTGATGAAAGCTTAAGAGTTTTGAGAGAACAGTAGTCTAGGGAACCACTAGGCAGGAGGCCCTTCTGAGGGAGGCTCTGTGTAACTGTTCAGGCCTCAGCCCCATGAAGCCATCGTCCTTCTCATCAGCAGGCTTAATGCTCTCTCTTCTGCCCAAATTCTATCTAAATTGTCTTCTACCACCAAAACTTTGTTCTCTTGGGGCAGTTCCCCTAGATGCAGGACTGGGTACACTAAGGGACTTGTTAAAGCTTCACAGAAGGGCTGGGAGATAGCTCAGTCAGAAGTGCTTGCCACATAAGCCTGCAGATCTGAGGTGCATCCTCAGACACACATTACAAAAACAAAATAGGAGCCGGGCATGGTGGCGCTCACCTTTAATCTCAGCGCTTGGGAGGCAGAGACAGGTGGATCTCTAGATTTGAAGCCAGCCTGGTCTACGAAGAGAAACACTGTCTCAAAACAAAACCAACCAACCAACCAACCAACCAAAAACAACAAACAACCCCAAACCAAAAAACTAAAACCAAAACAAGACAGACAGGTGTGGTGGTGTACATTTGTAATCCTAGAGCTGGTGAGTGGAGAAGCGATCACTGGGGCTTGGTGGCCAGCCAGCCTTACCACACTGGCAACCCCTAGGCCAGCAAAAGACCCTGTTTTAAAAAGCAAAGTGGGGCCAATGAGATATCTCGACAGGTAAGGGTGCTTGCTGCCAAGCCTGATGACCTCAGTTTGGTTCCTGGAACCCACATGGTAGAAGGAACTGACTCTCACAAGTTGTCCTTTGACCTACATACACATGCACGCACACACACATTATAAAAAATAAAATAAGGACGGGCCAGTCTCCCACACTCACCCTCCTTGTAGGCCTCGTTGATGGCCCGGATTTCAGCATTGGTTCGAGTGGCCAGGATTTCTATAAGAGCCTTCTCATCGGTGCCGGCTCCCTAGAAAGTCCACACAAAGGACCTGTCAGCTGCAGCTCTGACCCTGAGTACCAGTATCCCTCCCTCCTCTCCTCTAGTGTGTGCACAGCACCTCCATAGCTTTCTTCAGCTGCTTAGCATCGTAATGGGCTGGTGGCATCATGAGCCCCAGAATCAGCCTTGCCAGGTCTCCCGAGATCTCGGACTTCAGGTCAGCCATTAGATCCTGCAAGAACAGAGCCAAGGCCATGCCAGTCTCACATCTACACAGAACTTGCTGCCATCTTTGACTGTGGCCCTACTAAGCCATCTCTCACATATCTCACTTACTGATCACAAGGAACTAGGGGAGGAGAGTGAGCCAAGGCTAGAACATTTCAAGATGCTACAACCAGACATGTGTGGGAGTCTCATTACCGCAAAGCCCCTGGTGCCCAATTGTACTGAGCCAGCAGTGACAGGCTGAGCTTCACTGGGGAGATGTGGCAACATGAGACCCAGACTAGGGAGGAGGGACCCTTACCCGGCCAAAGTGAGATTTGAAGGTCTGTCGGATCTGCTGCCGCTGGGCGTTGCTCCGGTGTGTGATAATGTCGATGATGGTGGCTTCATCAGTTCCTGGGTCACCAAAGCCACAGGCCTCAGAGGAGGCTCTGTGGCTCAGCTTCCTCCCCTCCCCCATAGTTCCCATCAATCCTTATCAGGATAAAGGTCTGGTTTGGAGGTCGAGTGCTTCTGACCCTGGTGGGCACCTTGCCCTAGGCTATTTGCTTTCTTCTGTCATGGGTGGGAGAAAAGTGCAACCAGGAAGGTGGCAGGCACTGGGTGGTGAGCTCTGGGTTGTCAGCTGAGGTGGCAAGCAATGGGGTGGATGTCAGAGGCCCTGAGTTCTAGTCTTGGCTCTGACAATGGCTGCCTACCCTGGGAAGGTTTCTTTTGCTTTTGGGGACTCAGGTTCCACATCTCTAAGATGAGTAGGATTGAGGAACTATAAGGGATCCTTCCAACTCTGCAATCTCAGCACAATTAGGGACTGTATTTCCTTTGTCTTCAACTCTCTGCCAGGTCCCTCTAAGCATAGCAGGTTGGCTGAAGGCATTGGGGACCCACCCCCTGCCTCTCAGGGAAGTGCCACCAACCTCAGGTCTGACACAGGATCTAACTTTTCTTTCTTTTTCTTTTTTTCCCCTCTCTCTCTTTTCTGAGACAGGGTTTCTCGTGTATCCCTGGATGCCCCAGAACTCACTCTGTAGACCTGGCTGGCGTCTAACTCAGAGATCTGCCTGCCTCTGTCTCTGCAGTGCTACGAACAATGGCATGTGCCATTACTGCCTGGTGGGATCTAATTCTCAAAGCATTTGTCCTTGTAGTCTCACAGTTAGTTATAGAGATGCTAGGTAGGAGAATTCACTGAGACCCAGAAGGAGAAAGACCCCTTGGGAGTTGTTGCTGGGCATATGGGAGGAAGAAAGACAACAGAATCCAAACCCCCATTCTCTTTCCCACCAAGGGCTTTCCAAGCACAGGCCCAGTTGGGTGCAGGCAGCTGACCATCCACTCAGATGGTGACTCTTTCCATTGTCAGCAAACTCAGCCTAGAGGAACCAACCATTGGGGTACTGTCACCCTAGTTGGGGGGGGGGGGCTCTTGGGTCCTCGGGTCAATGGACCTCACTTTACACACTGGAGTGAAGCCCAGAGCTGATTAAGAACTTGTCCAGAGTCATACTGAGTCAACACCCAAGACTTGATGACCAGTATTTTCTTCTGCACCAGGGTCCTGCTCAGAGGCTGGGGGATGGACACCTTGGTGTCCAGGAAAGACTCCTGTCAAATTCATTCCAGACCCTCTTCTATCCTTTCCTCATACCTGAGGTGGAGGAAGCTCTCAGAGTCCTCCTCATCCTACAGAGCCTAGTTGGAAGCTCCATCCCCCTCTCAGACCCCCTTGCCCAGCCCCTTACTGCCAAACCTGCCTGGCTGCAGCCCAGAGGCCTTTCCTGGTTCCTGTCAGTCTTACCAATTCCCTTCATGGCTTTCCGCAGGGCCTTGGCATCAGCATCAGGGTTGAAATCATTGGCTGCACACACAGTACCCTTCAGCTGTGAGAAGGAGAAAGACGCTCAGCAGGTGAGTGAAGACTCTTGGGGAGCCAGGTCCAGAGAGAGGCATGCAGAGTGCCAAGAGCTTTCCAGACTGAGTCCCAAGCTGAGCAGCCTGGGGAAGGAGGCACAGCAGACAAAGCCCACCCAGGGCTGAGAGAGCAGAGAGTCTCAGGCCTGGGGACAGGTGAGTGCTGGACAGGGAAGGGCCTGTGTCCCAGTTCCAGAGGCTGAATGTTCCGTTGGGGGTCTCTCAGCATCCCACTCACCCTGCCCCAGGGCCCCGATGCCTGGTGTAGCCATGGCTCCCTATGAGGAGGTCAAAAGACTCAGAAGCAGAAACGGTTTCCAGGTTTTAGTCATGACCCAATGACGTTCATGCTGCTTACCATGTCTGGTATTTCTTTTTAATTTTGCCTAAGTGATTTTGGGGTTTTGAAGTTGTTGTTTTATTCTGTTTGGAGACAGGGTCTCACTATGTTGCTCTGCCTAGCCTGGAACTCACTATGTAGACCAGGATGGCCTCGAACTCAGAGATCTGCCTGCCTCTGCCTCCTTGAATGCTGGGATTAAAGCCCATCATCATGCTCATCTTTGCTGAAACAGTTTTATTTAGAATAATGGGGGGGGGGGTGTCTGACATACTAAGCAACACTCTCTGATCTATTTTGAAGTACATTTAAATACTTGAAAAGGCAGTAATTTTTTTTTTTAAAGACAGGATCTCAAGTAGCCCAGTCAGGCTTCAAACTAAACTACATATAAGTAGAGGCTGTCCTTGAACTTCTGATCGTTCTGCCTCTACCTGCTTAGTGCTGACATTATAGGCATGTGTCATCACACCCTGTGTGATCTTTGTCTTCCTCCCCCCCAACACAGAGTCTTACTATGTAGCTATGGTTAGTCTTAAACTCATTACATAAACCAGACTGGGCTCAGACTTATAGAGATGTCTGCCTCTGCCTCCTGAGTGCTGGGTTTAAATCATGCCTAGCGTTTTGTATATATGTATATATCCTCTTGTGTTATAGGTCCCTGACATATAACAGACATTTAAGAAATACTTAACAAATTAATAAATAGGTGAAAAAATTTTTTTCAGTGGTGGCAATTAAACCAAAAACCAGTGAGCTATATTCCTAGTTTTGTGATTAAAAATAATTTTTATACTTTATAGACTATCACAAATTAGAAAAAAATTATCCTATGTCATTAACAGAGGCCCACTCATAAAAATGAATGTAATGCCAGCCCCCACTTAAGTTAAAGGTCACCAAATTTAAGATGCTATTGCTTGTCAAAGCTGCCGAGCTTTAGGTCAGCTCTCTCGCCTTGCTCTCTGTGTAAAAGGTCAGGTACCTCGCACAGCACAGATGTGGCACCAAGCCGATTTCTCTTTATTTATCAGAAAGGCTGGTGGAGCTGAAAACAAGTAGGCTCTCTGTGAGCTCAGCTGTTACTTAACACTTTGGGAGGTGCTTCCATCTGCCAAGCCAAGCTCATTTCTCATATAACCGGAGAAATCCCGCAGTACCAGCATTTGCCTTCAAATTTAGGGAAGAAAAGAACTTCAGAGCTCAAGAGCCTTTAGGCCACCAGGACTGCCATGTCTAACCCCCTCATTTGAAAGGTTCAGGCATAGAGGCCAGGGGGAAGGTGAGGACCCAGCAGTATCCAGCATAGTTTGCCAGGAGCCTCGGTGAAACCTTTCGTCCTGTCCTGTGTGGACCCCCAGGTGTGACAGTGCTCAGGAGTAAACTCCTGAATCCCGCAGTAACGGCAGTAGCAGGGGTGCCCTCTCTGCTCTTAGTATGCAAAGCCCAACTGCCAGGCCCAGGATGCAGAGGCCCTCACGGAACCTCAGGGCTCACTGGAGGAAGCCTTGTTAGTAGAGAGCAGGGAGAGCACTCCCTGGGCTGTTAGAACCAGTGCAGGGATCTGGAAGCTTCAGATGTAAGACGCCTCAGCTCGGGTTGGCCACCAGGGGGCAGCTGAGGGCCAACCAGCACAGCGGAAAGGTGCAAGCAGAAGAGGAAGCCAGTGATTAGGTGGTCAAGCAGGAAGTGGGGAGGGTCTAACCTCGACTCGGGAAACTGCACTAAGTTCCCACATCTGATAGGCCACCTGTGCTGCCTCCGGGAAGAACTGGCCAGCGGCACTGGAATGGAGGGGGGAGGGGTTCGGGGAAAGGATGGGAGGGAAATGTCATCCCAGGCTACACTCCACGCCTTCAAAACACACACACACACACACACACACACACACACACACACACACACACACACACTCACTCCCCAAACAGGGTGAGACACCAACACACATTCTAACATAAAGACAAACAGGAATACTTGGTGAAACAACAATGTGCACCCCAGTTCATGCACTGTAACACACACACCCCAACACCAACACAGACCTGTCGGGCTTTGTTTCTTTTGTAGCATGAGTTTATCTGAGGACTTTCGAGTGACATGATTCTTGTCTTCCCTTAAGCTCCCTCCAACCTATGCAGTGGGTGGGGCTTTCCCTAGCAGCCTTGTTGGTTCAGGACCAAGTAGGACAGTCCCTCTACCTCTTCTTTGTTCCTTACAGCATGGGTGACTCCTGTCCAAATCCCCTTTCAAATAAGCCAAGGGCAGAATATGGCTGCTTCGTTCCTCTACCTCTTCTTGCAAGGCACCTGGACGTGTGAGGGGGCACGTGTGTGGCGGGGGATTTCTGGTCTCTGTGGCACTGAGTGTACTCATCAGGACACTGTCATGTCCTTTCCTTAACTGACTGTTGAGCCCTGGAGAAGGGAGTCTAAGAACCCACAATGTCCTCAGTGTGAATTTGGCTGTGTCATTGCATAGTCACCTAGTTTAATATTCCAGGAAGGGTCCCCGTAGCTCACCTGCTATCTCCTCTCTTTCCCAGGCTCTCCACAGAACACCATGGCAATCAGGAGAAGAAGCAGGCCTATCCTCATCCCTAGGCTGTCTTAGTGGTGAGCTTTCCAGACCTACTTCTGCTGCCTCCTTCCCCTTTCAATTTTTGAGACAGGGTTTCACTACTCAGTCCTGGCTAGTCTGGAATTTGTTACGTAGACTAGTCTGGACCCACAGAGATCTGCTTGGCTCTGGTGTGTGCTACCGTGGCCAGCTTAAGTCCCCTGAATTCTAATCCCTAGTCCGGACAGCAGATCGACTTCCAAGTTCACAGAGCAGAGAGTTCCACATATAGTAGCTATACTTGTTCACACACACAGACCCCAAGACAGCAGAGATTGGAATACCGAGGGCCACCTTCCCCCATTTAGCATCCCAGCCTCAAAGGACACCCAGGCTCATGCAATCCACCCATCCACTGGGACAGACACTGGAAGAGTCAGGCAGTCTTTCCATCCTGGGGCCTGAAAGCCACTTACTCATCGTCTCCTCCACACAGCTTCAGCAGAGCCTTCTTGTATTCACCAGAGGTGTCATTCTGGGGAAAGAGAGGGGAAAAGGTGACCTCAAACACAGCCTTGGCTCTTCTTGGACAAGAAGGGGAGGCAGAACACTTACACCAGTCCCCCCTCTTCTCCTGCCTACATAGGCTCAGGCTCCCAACAGTGCATGGCTGGTTGCTATCCAGCAACCAGCTCTCTGGGAAAGACAGGAAGGAACAAGTCTCTGGTGTGTGTTGTTTGTCACCTTTCCTGTGGTAGAAATACTTCCCAATGATAACAATTGGCTGCTGTGCTGACTTCACTAGACATGAAATTCTCAGATGCTTGCTATTTTCCCATGGCCTTGGCATTCCACTCTCCCAGGTACAGTACTTCCACCAGAACCATTTCCTGGAAGTACAGTTTCAGGAATGGATCCATGGAAAAATGCTCAAAATCAAACAAACATTTGATTAAGCTGTATGTTAACAGAGATGGCTTATCCCTCGAGGCTTTGGAATGGACCTTAAAATACAATGGCTATGAGAAGTTCCCAGGTAAAGACCCCGTGCAACAGCATCTTGGTTTATTCTAGATTTTCCCAAACTTATTTCCCCATGGAATGTTCAGTGCATGAGACCCATAAAAAATCCTCTTTGGATATCATTCACAAGTACAAACTGATTTTTTCCCCTGTTAGTTTATAAAATTATTACATCTGAAGATCTCTTGGCAAGACCTCATGGGACAGCCCTTGAGACAGCACTAGTCACCTAGCAGGCTATGGGGTTCTCTAATGCTCATTTGTGTTCTTAAATGATTTTCTCTGCAGATTGTGGATACCCACTGCCCTTGGGACAGCATCCTGGACATTAATTGCAAGCCCTGCAGGATCCAGCCACACCTTCCTTTTTACTTCCTTTTTTAAAAAAATTCTTTTTTACTTTTTGGTTTTCCAAGACAGAAGTTTGTTGTAGATTGCCCTGGCGCTGTTTGTATTTTGACGATAATTCTACTTTCCTAGGAGAGGCTTCCTAGGATGAGGAGTGAATCATACACTCAGGTGACTCTTTGTGACTTTTCTCCTCACTTTAACTTGTAAAATAAAGGCTAAAGCTGGTGATTGGGCAGTAGAAGGGAAGATGGAGCTGAAAAGTTTTAGGGAGAAGGAGGAGGGGGAAGAAGAGAGGATGGAGGAAGAGGTGGAAGGAAAATGGAGCAGAAGCATGTGGCCTGGAGAAACTGCAAGTTATAAGGGATCTCATGGAGGGGAATAGAGTAGTGTAGGGGTAGATCTGCCCAATCTAGGTGCAAGCTTGTATTCATATTAACTGAGTTGTGTTTTCTTTGCACGGGCTTATTTGGGTTGGAGATTTACTGCTACAGGGGTTCTCTGTGCAGCTCTGATTGTTCTTTATTTACATTTGTCTTTCTGTTGGTCTATCAAATCTATCTATCCATTCATCCATCCATCCTTATGAGTGTTTGCCTGCATATATTTATACTTGCCATGTGATTGCAGTGCCTGGGGAGGCCAGAAGAGGGCATTAGATTTCCCAGACCTGGAATTATAGATAGTTGTGAGTCCTCATATGAGTGCTGGGAACTGAACCTGGGTCCTCTGCTACAGCAACCAGTTCTATTTAACAGCTGAGCTGTCACTCCAGACTCTATGTCTTCCTTTGTCACTGGCTCCCCTGATGCTTGACCTTCCTTGAAAAAGCTCTTCGAATGCCCAAGACCCACATGTTGCTGCTGTGTAGAGGCTCTGGAGACCTGGGTGGTGGTGGGAGGTCTCTGCTCTCTGCCCCAGCACCCTTGAGCCTGTTCACCTTAATCATGCTGTACAGTGACTTCTCATATTTGGTCCGGAAGATTTCCCGAATGTCAAGCATATCCAGCTCACTCCTGGAGACCATGATGCGGATGAGAGTGTTGTCTCGAGTCCCCAGGCCCTGGAAGACACGAAGGCATGAGGGACAGTGTTTGGAATAAGGTTTCAGTGGCAAGAGCACTAGCATGCACAGAAATAAAATTTTCATAATAAAAAGAATTCAAGCTAGGAACAAAGAAGGCAGATGGTGACCTTCTCTTTGAAGATCTGTTGTGACCTGCTTGTAATACCCAGTCGTTCTTCTTGATACATTGTTTCCATACTTGACTGCCCTCATCTTCCCTAAGCTGTCCAACCTCACTATGGCATGGGAACACAGGAAACATCCGCTCTGCCCCAGGGACAGCCCGAGTCCCCGGATCTCTTGTAGCAAATGTTCATTTACTCTGATGTGCTGTGGAAATGTCACCACCTCACCTAGAGGGAAGCCAGCCACCTGGTCACAACAATCACTGTTATGAATGTGGAAAGTTTACTGATGGGTTGCCGAAGGGTCCTCTAAACTGGTCTGAGATACAGAGAAATATTCTGGTTTATTTGATGCTTTAAAATTTGGGCAGTTGGTGGCACATGCCTTTAACCCAGCCAGCAGGCAGATCCCTGAGTTAGAGGCCAACCTGGTCTTCAGAGTGAGTGAGTTCCAGGATAGCCAAGGCTAGGCAAAGAAACTCTGTCTCAAAAAAAAATTAAGATTTATTTTTATTTCTGAATCTACCTGTACATATGCCATATGTGTGCAGTGACTGCAGAGGCTGGAAAGTGCATAAGATCCCTTGGGTTAGAATTATAGGCGGTTACAAGCTGTCTGACGTAGGTGCTGGGAACTGAACTTGGGTCCTCTGGAAGAATAGTAAGTGCTCTTAACCACTGAGTCAACTCTCCAGCCCATAAAACTTTTTTTTAAAAATTACACTTATTTATTCGTGAGGGCAGGTATGCACATACCTCTATGTTCTCACCTCCCACCATGAGGGTACTAAGGACTCAACTAAAGTTGTTGGCCAGGGCAGCAAGCACTTTTACCTGCTGGCCTAGTTTTGTGCTTTTGTGACGAGGTTCAGGATGATCTTGAATTACTGATCTCCCTCCCTCCCATCCCAGGCTGTGGGATCACAAGTGTGCACCCACTTTCTGCTTTAATTACTATTTTCTTAAAAGTCTGAGCTTGCCAACCTAAGGGAGGTAGATCAGGGGCAGGTTACCACTAAAACCTCTGATTGGTCATAGAGGTGGGGTACATGAACATTTAACAGGGCGTGTGACCAGGCAGCACCTAGCTTCTGGAGCTTGCCCAAGGCCTGGGGCATCCTCCCCAGGCTGATCTCAGAAGGGCTCTGTCATGGCTAGTTTTACCTATCAACACAGTCTAGAATCACCTGTGAAGGGAATCTCACTCAAGGATTGTTTAGATCAGATTGGCCTGTGGGCATGTGTGGTAGTTATTACCTTTAAAAAATTAGTGGTTTTATTTTATATGTGTGAGTGTTTTGTCTGCATGTATGTCTGTGTACCATGTGCATACCCAGTGCCCATGGAGGCTGGAAGCGTGCATCTGACCCCCTAGAACTTGAATTATAGATAGTGTGAGTTGCCATGTGGATGCTAGGAATCAAACCCAGGCCCTCTGGAAGGACAGTGCTCTTAACCACTGTGGGAGCATTGTGATGATGGCTGATTGACGTAGGAGAGCCCAGCCCACTGTGATCGGCACCATTCCCTATGCAGGTAGTCCTGGGCTGTATAGCCCAGCCCACTGTGTGTGGCACCATTCCCTATGCAGGTAGTCCTGGGCTGTATAAGAAAGCTAGCTGAACATGAACCCGAGAGAGTCAGCAAGCAGGATCCTCTATGATTTCTGCTTCAATTCCTGCCCTAACTTTCTTCAGTGATGGACTGTGTTGAAAGTATAAGCCAATAAATTCTTTCCTCCCTTAAGTTGCTTTTGGGCTGAGTCTCCTCTTCTTCCTCTTCCTCTTCCCCCCTCCTTCTCTTCTTCCTCCTCTTCTCTTCTTCCTCTTCCTCCTCCTCCTCCTCCTCCTCTTCCTCCTCCTCCTCCTCCTCCTCCTCTTCTTCTTCTTCTTCTTCTTCTTCTTCTTCTTCTTCTTCTTCTTCTTCTTCTTCTTCTTCTTCTTCTTCTTCCTCTTTCTTCTTTTCTTTCTCCTCCTTCTCCTCCCTCTCCTTCTTCCTTTTCTTCTTCTCTTTGTTATTTTGCCCCACCTTCATCCCCACAGCAACAAAAATCAGACCAGAACAGGCTTTTTCTGGCCACTAGACACCAAAGATTTGGTAAAATCCCAGCAGTCTGGAGGGCGGGCGTGGGCAGAGGCTCCCTCCCTCAGTATCATTCCCACTCACCCCTCTGCTTACCTTCATGGCTTTGAACAACCTTTCAGCAAAATACTCTGGGGTACTTCGGATGCACTTCACTGGAAAAAAGGAGGGAAAAGGGAGAAGAGGGAGAATTATCTCCATTGTCTCAGAAAGGGGAAGGTGTGACCAACCAGGTTAGCTCACTAGCTTGCTCCCTCCCTCCCCTCCATTTCTAGCCCTGGGCATGCTGCTTTACAACTGTGATATATCAAACATCCTTTTATTACTTTTTATTTTGAAAGAAATTGCCCAGGCTAGCCTCAAATTCATTCCTATAGCCCAGCTAGGCCAACGAGTGTGCTACCAGCTGTTCCTAATTATTAGAGACTGAGTTCAAAGGCAGGAAGAATCCTGGCTTCTAATGGCCCTCAGCATCAGAGTACCTCTAGCTTTAAATACAAAGGGGAGAGAGATGTGTTTATTATATATATAATAAACATATATATTATATATGTGTGCTAATGAGAGAGGGAGGGGTGGGAAAGAAAAGAAACAAAAAAAAAAAAAAAAAAAAAAGAAAAGAAGAGAAAGCAGGAAAACAGACGGGGCATGTTGTTCAGCTCAGTGGTAGAGAGTGTTTGCCTAGAATGCATAAGGTCCTCAGCATCAAATAGGCCAGCCATGGTGACACACACACACACACACACACACACACACACACACACACACACACACAGAGAGGCAGAGGTAGAAAGTAAATAGCCACCCTTAGCTGAACTTATAATTCAAGACCAACCTGGGCTAAATGAGACCATATATCAAAAATAAAACAAAAACCAACCAACTTGTGACAGCCCAGCTATGCTGACTTTTTTTTTTCCTCTTTCAAAATTATTTTTTATTGGATATTTTATTTATTTACATTTCAAATGTTATCCCCTTTCCCAGTTTCCCCTTTGGAAACCCCCTAACCCATCCTTCCTCCCCCTGCTTCTATGAGGGTGCTCACCCACCCACCCAGTCCCACCTCCCCACCCTGGCATTTACCTACATTGGGACATTGAGCCTTCCCAGGACCAAGGGCCTCCCCTCCCATTGATGCCCATCAAGGCCATCCTCTGCTACATATGCGGCTGGAGCCATTGGTCCCTCCATGTAAACTCTTTGGTGCTATGCTGACTCTTACCAGACTGGCCAAGAACTCTAGTAAGTCCAGCCATCCCTCCTTCTGTCATCTAACAGATGCCGAAATCAAGGCCCGGCTAGGCTGAGTGACTTGCTCCAAATGAACAGGACATTAGGGAGAGGCTCTGGGTTTGAATCTGGTCTCATCAGCTCCAGGCTTCTCTTACAATCAAGGTAACCCTGATCCATTACAAAGTCATGCCTTGACAGGGACTTAGCCTCTATGTAGCCCAGCTTCTTTATCTGCTAAGTAGAGATAAGGGCAGTGTTGGCTCCTGCCCTTTAAAGATGTAATACAGCATACTGCCTGGCAAAGACTCTCCAAGGTCTCGATGATCATTATCCCAAACTGAGGTGGGGATTTTCTACCCTTGTCACACAGGACAAGGACACCAGTGTCACCTCTACCACCTGCTTTTCTCTAACTCCACACCATGGAAATCCTTTTCTTTCCTATCCTTTTACTTCTAGGATGCCATCCCAGGCTCCTTTGCAGCCCCCAGTACATACCCACAGCCAACATCAGCTTCTCAAAGTCTCCAGACAGCTCCCCTCTGATACTGGCTTCAATGGGCTTCCCCGTGGTCTTCAGATACTCATCAAACACTGAGGGGGACAAACAGAGATGACATCTAACAGCATTGCCATGGCAACAACAAAAGAACAAGAAATGTTTGAAGGGGATGGCACAAGAGCCAAGGATCAAATGCTAACAGGAGGCTGAGGCTGGCACTTTGATGCCGTGGCTGGAAGGCGACACAGTTGTGTCGTGTGTGCTGTGCAGGACTCTATCTTGAGACAGGGCTAGTGCTGTCCTGATAATGACTTGGTAAGCCACTACATAACCCACAACAGGGCCAGCATTTGGTTTGGAGATGAAGTGGCTCCCGTGCACCATCAGCCAAAAAGGAAAAGAGAAAAGGGTTCTCAGAGTCACCTGGGGAGGTGCCGCAGTTTTCACGAACTCACCCAATCGTAGGTGCTGTTTGCTACGGTTTCCCAAGATATAGATAAACTGGGCCTCATCTGTTCCCCATTTCAGTTCTCCTGCCTCATACAGGTCCTGAGAAGGAAGAGGTGAATGAGACCAAGAGAAAGAACAAACCTGGGGAGACGGGATGCATTGACTAGGCCACCCAGAACAGCTGCCTGATTATGAACACAGCTGCTACTGGTGACCTCTTGACCTTCATACATTCCCGTCTTTGGCTTCCTTCTGTGGAAGCTCTCACTCAACTTTAATTGCACAGACTTGACATTCCCCTTTCTTCCAAAAATACCTTGTGGTCTATGAGATGAACACTTTTTCTTTCTCTTCCTTTCCAAAGCTCCCATGGTTCCCTCTTTCTGTGTATGTATGTGTGTGGTAGGGGGTGTTGTTTCACAGGAACTGTCTACCTTGGTTTTACCTCAAATAGTTTATCACCACTTCCCCCCAAACACTTGCTGACTTAACACACTGTGTACCTCCTCTGAAAGAAACTGAAATCTTTTTTTTTTCTGATGAAGCCCTATAAAAGCCACACAGTGATTCAGGTATTTCAAGTGCTTGATACAAAAGACCTCATCCCTACCCCATCCCAAGGCCCCTGACTTCTCCCCTCCCATAAGGCTCCTGGATGAGCCTTGGAGACCTTCATCAGCAACATTTACCTGGACATCCTGCTGGACCAAGTCCTCACTCACAACATCATCATTCTCCCGGGTTCCCTGGACGGAGAGAAGGGAAGTGTATTTCCAATGTATGAAGCCAGGGGGAGACCCAGGAGCGTGACTGAATCAGGGAAATGCTTTTGTAGAGAGCTGTAGGGAGCCCTTCTTTGACCAATAGGAGTCTTGGGAATAACTAGGGTCCTTCTGGTATCTCCATCTCAGGGCAGCAAACAAAAGCACTGTACTTTAAAGACAGAATTCGAGATGGCAAGGCCACACAACAATGCCCAAGGAGTAAAGAATGGTACAGGGTCTTACTATGTAGCCTTGGCTGACCCAGAACTCACTCCGTAGACCAGGTTGGCTCAGAACTTACAGATCCTTCTGCCTCTACCTCTCAAGAGCTGAAATTCTAGGGATATAATCATGTCTAGCCTAGAACTGCACACCCGTATGCTAATATTAGGGTCTGCCATTCCCCTAAACCCAAGAATTTACCCATGAGGATCTGAGACTTGGATCCTAGGGTCCGAACTCCCAAGTTGTGAAATACCAAACATCCTGATTCTTTTATTGCACTGCCTAGGCCCTGGGCCCCACCCAACAGAGGTAGCTTAACAACAGGAAAGAGCTGGAAGGGAACCGGGCTAGCCATCCTGGGTTTTACTCCCACCAATGCCAGGTCTGCAGCTGGCCTCTTCCTCTGATACTGTAATGTTTTAGGGTCTCGATGCCCTTAGCTCTCTCGGGGACTGTGGCAGAGCCAGCAGGTCTACAATCAGTGCCATATCACTGTTACTTTTGAGATGTGGAGACAACATCCCTGACTCTAGGATGCAGGGCAGGGATTTCCTCTCCAGAACATGTAACTTCAAAAAGGGGGCAAATGTTACACTCCCCAAATCCTATATTCCCTGTCTAGTTAAGGTTAACATAGAGGGTTGGTTGTTATGGAGACAGGAGGAGAAAAACTGGAGAAAAACAGTGCTCAGTGGGAGAAGGGATTGGTAAGAGTAGCAAGAAGAGAGGGCGGTCGTCTGACTCGTGCAAAGTTTCAGACGGTTTGCACCTTGGGCTGGATTTCAGTCAAAGGGACAATGCTTGTCCCCTTGGTGCTTGTGGTCACAGACTCCACAGGCTCAAGCAGACAGAGGACAGAGCAGGTCAGGCACAGGAGGGCAGCATGCTCTCCACCCGCTGAGACAAAAAGTTTCCACAAATCAAAAGAATCCAGAAACCTGGCTCTTGAGTAGAATCTTTCCACTTCTGAATATTAATAATTAATATAAAGTTTCTCTTTGCTTTAAGATTTTAATCACACATGTATGATTATGGCTATATGTATGTGTACATGCACATGAGTTCAGGTAAATCAGAAGAGGGTGTCATGTCAAATCCCCTGAAGCTGGAGTCCCAGGGCCCTGGGAATCAAACCCAGGTCCTTTTGAAAAACAGCAAGCACTCTTAGCCTGGAGCCATCTCTCTAGCCCTACTGTTTTGTGTTTTGAGTTCTCATAGATTCCTTCTTGAGTTCATCTTGTCTCCACACACTCAGTGCTGGCCTTACAGACACATACCACCATGTCTGGCTGTTTTAATGTAGAAAAATGAAAGAAAAAGCAATCCAACGTGGCAGGCCAGATTCAGTCATGGTGGCATTATTTTTTAGCCTCTTTAGAGAGCCTTGGGTAGGTCAGAGGGGCAGAGCTTGGCTGGGGGTGGGCAGAGCAGGCAGGTTCCTATGCATGCCTGAAGAAGTGGCCACAGAAGGGAGGCGGAGTGCATGAGGATGGGGAAGAAGGCTGTGAGTGAGGCATTTGAGTCTCTGCAGGGCACGAGCCCGTGTAAACCAGGGTTGGGACAAGGACAGACCAATAGACAGAGGCCGGGCTTGAGAGTGATCTCTCAGGCGCTAGAGGAGGAAACACATGTGGACAGGCAGTGAAGGAGGTGAAGCTTAGAGGTAGCCTTTATACACTGCAGCCCTCCTAGGCTACCTATTTGAGAAGCAGTGAAAGCAGCCCGTGGCTCACCTCAGGGAGAGCTGCAGAAAGGGGTCTCAGACTGCACACAGACCTACCTGGAGCAGTACCACCAGCATCTTCTGGAAGTGGCCGGAAGTGTCTCCAATGATGTCAGACTCCAGGTCTCGCTCATAGGCTGTGGAAGGAACATAGGGGGTCTAGTCTCGGTCCCCCAATCCTTCAGGATCAGAACAGGTCGTTTGTGCCATTCCCTTTGTATGATTAGCTATGGTTATAAACCCCAATCCAATCTATATGGCTGCCATGGCAAGACCCAAGTGTCTTTTCACAGCTGTGGGCACTGTGACACTATGAAGTGGACACTGCTTCTGTCCCTTTGTACCATCTTACTGTATTGTCACCATTACCTGGACAGAGAGTTCTTCTACCCACAGTGACAAGGCAACTGTCATAAACTCCATATCTGATTGCAGTGCCCCTGACTTGTCACTGGACTCTGAGTAACACCACCTCTGTTTCGGCTACAAAGCTCTTCCTGATGCTAACCTCCACGCTACCTCTCCAGCCTCATCTGGGCCACTGAACTCACTTCCACATAGGGGTTTTTGTACTGTTGTTCCCTCTGCCAGAAGAGCCACCTGTCACCAAATTCTCCTTACAACAAACTCCTCACTTCCTCCTAAGACAGGTTATCTCTGACATAGGTCCTCTCTTGGGAAAGTCTGGTTCTTGTTCACGTCCTTTGTAAAACCTGACCACTGTGTGTCTTTGTTATTTTACTATGAGGCTCATCATTATTTTACAAGCCCACGAGTTCCAGCTGGCAGAGGCTACACTGTTTTTATCTCCCAAGAACTTGCATACTGTCCAGCACAGAACAGTTACTTATTGCATGGATGGACAGAAGGAAAGTGGGTAGACAGAGGGATATATGGATGGATGGGTAGGTGGATATGAATGAGTGGATGGATAGATGAGTGGGTGGATAGAATGGGCAGGAAGATAGATGGCTGTTGGATGGGTGAATGGATGGATGGGCAGATAGATGGATGGGTAAGTGAAGAAATGGATGATGGGTACATGGATGTTGGATGGGTGGGTAGATGATGGATGGATGAATGAGTGAGAGTATGAGAAGATGAATGGATGTTGGATGGCAGATTGATGGATGGGTAGATAGATAGGTAGATGAGTGGATGGATAACAGTTAAAGGGATGCATAGGTCAGAAGGAAGATGGATGGTTCGTTAGTCTCAGTGTCCTCATTCTTCCAGTCTGACACCTTCCTGCCCATCTCACCGTCTTTGTATGCGGCCACCAGCTGGTGCATCTGCTCATTGGTCCGGGAAGCCAAAATTTCAATGAGGCACTTCTCATCTGTGCCAATGCCCTGCAGGAGAGAAGAGACATGTAGGGCAGAATGGGAAACTCTTAGTCACAGAGGGACCCTAGAGTAGCCTGGGCTGTGACAACTCCCGCATTCATGGTGTCTTTGGCTCAGCTTGTGGGCATCATTTGGGAGACGCCATGCTAAGACTCAAGGCATGGATTTTAGACGCACCTGTACAGCAGCTGTCATGACTTCTCATTAAGAAATGCAATCTTGGGACTAAGGATGTGGTTCAGTTGATATAATGCTTGCCTAGCATGCAATAAGGTCCTGAGTTTGACCCAGCGCTGCATAAAACCAGGCATAGTAAACATATACATCTAGACCCGGTACTTGGGAGATAGAGGTGGAAGGTTTAGGAGTTCAAGGCCAGCCTGGGCTACATAATTTCCTGAGTCCATAAATAAATAAAAATTTTAAAATCAGTACAATCTTGAACTTTCTTCTTCCTAGAATCACAACTGAAAGTAAGATGGGCCATTGGTAACTTTAGTGGCACTACCTGCAAAGATTATGACATAGTTAGTCTTCCTGCCTTGTCAGGACAAGCTCTCACAGCCTGATGGGAAAAGGGAGGCTCAATGTGTACTGCCAGAGTTTCATCCACAGAGGGCATGGTATTCATTAAGTGGGACTGAGTGATCTTTGAAAGGCTTTTCTAAGTTATTCATCCAACGGTGGAAACATGCCAGCGCTCTGTATATAAAATGAACATTTATAAAACATTCAGCAACAACAATGGCTTCATCTTTCTGGCCACGATTTTCTCATCTGTTCAATGGGAAAACTCTTTGTTGCTTTGCCAAATTCTAAGGCAGACTGAGAAGGCAATAACTTCTCACAGGGTCAAGTGTATGCACTCATGAACTGAATCTATGGGTCATATGAAATTCAATGATGGCGGGTATCATAGACTTTATAAACTGTAACGTGCCAGGCACAATCGAGGGCTTTTGTGTACACCTTTAGGGTGCTAGGGATGAAATCCAGAGCTTCACCATGCAAGCAGGCATTCTACCACTGAGTCACACTAAGTCAGGGGCTCTGTGTGCAGAGGTCAGAGGTCAATTTCAGGTGTCTTCTTTAAAACTTTTCTTTAATAAACAGGGTCTCTTACTAAACCCAGAGCTTGCTGTTCTGGTTAGACCAGTAGGCCCTGGCAATCTCCAGGATCCTTTCCCTACAACAGTGAGGTTACAGGTGTCTGGCTTTTATGTAAGTGGGGAGGATTTGAACTCAGGTCCTCATGCTTGCAAGAACAAGGACTCAACACTGGGCTACCTCTCCAGTGCCCCACTCCCTACCTTTTAATTCTTTTGGTCTCAAACTCATTATCCTTCTGCCTTCACTCCCTAGTGCTGTGATTACAAACCTGCACAACCACACTTACCCAAGGGCTTTTTACCCCTCTCCCTAGAGGGCATCCCTCTGCCTTAAGGTAAGTCTTGGTCATACATGAATACACAGCCCCCAGCCTGGAACGTCTTCTGTACTCTTACCCACCAAAGCTTCTTAGACCCAGGTCCTTACAATGAGTTTGTATTGCGCTCTCATCTTATGGTATGTCAGGCAGCATTTGTTTCCATGTCTCCACTTTCTTAGGGCTATAACCACCAGCATGGGGATCAGGACCTAAGCTCCATTTTACAAGGTCTACTTTTCCCTAACATCTGTCCACATCTGCCAAGCTGGAAAAGACTAGGGAACCCCTCCTGGACAAGCTGCCTTTTGAAGCAGGACACATTTGCTGGGTGGGCTGGGGCTGACCGCAAGCTTGTGGCAAAGCCTAGAACCTTCCCACTACCCACACCTGCACACCAGTGTAGACTTAGACCCATGCTTCTTACCGAGATGGCGTCTTTAATCTCTTTGGCGTCACAATAGGCAAGTGGCCTCATCAGGTTCACTATCAGCCGCTCAAACTTTCCTGTCAACTCATACTTCAAGTCTGCGATGAGGTCCTGGGGGTGGGGAACACCTCGGTAAGAACAAGTGATAAGTGGCCTTCTCTGCCTCATGCAAGGCTTAGTCACCTTGCTGAGTCCAGCTCTTGGGAGAAGACATTAGTATCATCCCTTAGAGAAAAGTCTACACCCGTGGTTCTCAAACTTCTAATGCTATGACCCTTTAAAACAGTTCCTCATGTTATGGTGACTCCCAGTCACAAAATTATTTTCACTGCTACTTCTTCTTTTTTTGTTGTTTCTTCTTCTTCTTCTTCTTCTTCTTCTTCTTCTTCTTCTTCTTCTTCTTCTTCTTCTTCTTCTTCTTCTTCTTCTTCTTCTTCTTCTTCTTCTTCTTCTTCTTCTTCTTCTTTTTGGTTTTTCGAGACAGGGTTTCTCTGTGTAGCCCTGGCTGTCCTAGAACTCACTCTGTAGACCAGGCTGGCCTCGAACTCAGAAACCCGCCTGTCTCTGCCTCCCAAACACTGGGATTAAAGGCGAGTGCCACCATTGCCTGGCTCACTGCTACTTCATAACTGTAATTTTGCTACTGTTATGAATCAGAATGTCTATGTTTTTGGAGATAGCAGTTTGCCAAAGGGGTCGTGACCCTACAGGTTGAGAACCACTGCTCTAGAGATTTCAGGCCACTGCCCCAAGTCATGCAGCTAGCAAGTGTTCTGTGCAGGTTCAAGCCATCAGCAGTGCCCTCCCCTGCCACTGTTTGCCCTACTGTCTGTCTCTCCCAGGACCTGGGAGTGTAGAGTGAGAGATGTGCTTTCTCAGTGAGTTCCTAACACCTGCACAGTGGCCTGTACAAGGTACCCACACAACGTGTGAGAATGAAGGAGGAAGAAGAGCCAGCATGAAGGCAGAGCTGGACAGGAAGTGACGCTTCCCTCCCCCATCTGGCTTACCTTGCCATAGAGGGACTTGTAACTCTGGCAAATCTCCTGCCTCTGCTTGTTGCTGCGGGAGGTGATCAGCTCCAGTATGGACTCCTTGTCGCTGCCTACAAGAGTTGAGGATACCTGTTAGAGACTAAGACAAGGTCGTACCTTTGGGTTCAGACTCCTGTGTTACTGTATTTTCAAAATGTCCTTGCCGGGTGGTGGTGGCGCACGCCTTTAATCCCAGCACTTGGGAGGCAGAGGCAGGTGGATTTCTGAGTTCGAGGCCAGCCTGGTCTACAGAGTGAGTTCCAGGACAGCCAGGGCTTCACAGAGAAACCCTGTCTCGAGAAACCAAAACAACAACAACAACAACAACAACAACAACAACAACAACAAAATGTCCTTTCATTTGTTTTCAACTAAAGCTTCTTGATGCAAGCAGAGCATGCCCAGAGGTATTTACGGTGAGCTTACGGGGGACTGTACTTCTAACATGAACATGAGCAGGAATGGCTATGCAGATCTGCATTATAATCTCCGTGCCTGGTTTGTTCAGTGAGGACCCTGGCTTACAAGTGTCTCTATTGCCAGCTGCAGGTAATAAATCTTCCTCCACTCATGGTTCCACTGTACATATTTCAGCTTCTGTTCAATAAGGTGCAAGCTTACTGCATTCAATTACACTGTCATCCTCCCTACCCCGTCTCCAGGAATCCCCCATGGCTGCTTCCCTGAGCTGGCAAAGGCCTTACAGCTCCTGCAGGTATTAGCAGAAGCTTTCTGAGTTCAATAAAGGATAACAGTGGTTCTCAACCCTCAGATATTCACATTACAATACAAAACGGTAGCAAAGTTACAGTTATGACGTAATAACAAAATAATCTCCTTGTCGGGGGTCACCACAACATGAGGAACTGTATTAAAGGGTCACAGCACTAGAGAGAACCACTGGTCTAAAGGAACCTGTAAGTCCCCACAGAGAGGGGTCACTGCATTCATAACATCTGAGCTCAAAGTAGTCCCTGATGGAGCTCTCTGTGGCACAAATACAGAAACTGAGGCACAGAGACAGGTAAGGATTTTCACAAGGCCTCACCATGCGCTGTCTTAGAACTTAGAAAAACCTAGATCCCTTAACAGCCAGCATAGTGTTCTTTCAACTGCGGACAAGCAAAGGCAGCTAGCTATAAGCACAAATCCAGGTCAGTGGTCACCCTGAAGAAAGGGAGCCACCAGGAGGGGGCCAACTGACCAAGGTTCTCAGCTATACTAACCAGGCCCATCCCTTAAGCTCAGGTCTACTATGGGTGGGGCTTCAGTATTCTTTATCTCTCTTTAGTGGTTTGACATATTTTATTGTAAATTTCCAAAATATAAAAAAGAGGCAAAAAAAATTTAAACAAGCTAGTCACACAGCAGAACACTTAATCTAGCACGCAGGAGGTCCAGGGTCCAATCCCTAGCAACAGAAACAAAACAAAACTACATTGCAACATCCCAGCCCCTCCCCCACCCAGAGCAGCTGAGTAGCTTTCCATGGAAAGGAGATGCTCTCTCAAGGATGGAGGAGGAAGTCCCTGAAGACTTAGAGGCTAGGAGGGTGGGGTGGGGTGGGGCGGCACTAGAGAGATGGCTCAGCAGTTAAGAGCACTGGTTGCTCTTCCAGAGGTCCTGAGTTCAATTCTCAGCAACCACATGGTGGCTCACAACCCTCTGTACCGGGATCTGATGCCCTCTCCTGACACACAGGCATACATGCAGATAGAGAACTCATATATAAATAAATATTTAAGAGAGAGAAGGGGAGGGGAGCTCATGAAATTTACAAAGCTCAGAAGCTTAGGGACCCTAGCCGACTGGGAAAGCTCAGACAGATACATAAGGCCCCTCCCCGAGATGACAAATCAGTAACAATGGCTGAGTGAGGAGAGGTAAGTCTCTGGTGGAGTTACCTGTAAGCTAGGCAGTGGGTACTAAGGATGTAGCTCTCCTGCGTTGTCACCATGAGTGGGTTTTCCTTTTTTTTTTTTTTTTTTTTTTTTTTTAGTTTTGCAGGTGTTCTGTGGTGACCTATGCTCTTTTAAGTAACCCCAATAAACTCACTGGTTCATCAAACTAGATGGGTAAATTGTTTTCCTTGCCTTGTTGTTGGTGCCCTAACTGGGTAGATTAATGGTAGCTCATGGTTCTCTAGGAAAAGTCATAGAATAACAGCAAATGGCTCCAGGGTAGGCCACATGTGATCATCTCCCATGCACCCTCCTCCCTATAGAACCCACTCTTGGGTAGCCGGCACCCACCGAAGCCCTTCATGGCTGTGTACAAAGCCTCAGCATCCTGATTCGCATCAAATTCTGGGAAGTCATGGACGGAGCCTCGGTACATGGCACCCTGTGGAGAGAGAAGCTGAGGGTGAGTTTTGACCTTTCACCTGGACCCTGGCTCAGGCCAGAGCTCTGTTCCCCAGAGGAAAAACAAGTACTGAGGTCACCTGGAAAGGGTGTGGCTGACTCTTCAGAGCTACCAGATGCAAATGTCTCAAAGGACAGTGACATTCCTCCAAGGGAGGGCAGCTTGTCCAAGGCTCAGAGCCCTTCATCACCGGACACCACAAGGACAGGTCAAAAGCCTGGCTGAGTGGCAGGCTGGATCCTATGAGTACCAAGAGTCCACCTGAGGTGTCCGTGCATGCGTGTGTATGTGTGTGTGTGTGGGGGGGGGGGGTTGGAGGTTAGCCATAGGTGGTGTTGCTCAGGTGTTGTTTTTGGTGTTTGTTTTGAGACAGGGTCTCATTATGTGGCACTGGTGGTTGGCCTGGAACTGCCATGTAGACCAGGTTGGCCTTGAATTCACAGACCTCTGGTTCCCAAGTACTGGGATTAAAGGCATGTACCATCACACCCAGTTTACCTTAAATTCTTGTTAAAAATGGTTAAAAGTTTGTTATTACTGTGTTTAGAGGGTGGGTATATACCTGCCACGGCGCACATGTGGAGGTCAGAGGACAACTTTGTGGAGCTGGTTCTCTCCTTCCATCTTTAGGAGGGGTCAGGTGACTGAACTCAGGTTGTCAGGCTGGTGTCATGAGCATCTGTACTCAGACATCTTGCTAGACCGGCCATCTTGGTTCTGGTTTTTGGTGTTGTTTTGGTTTTTCATGTTTTGAGTCAGAGTCTTTCTACATAGCCCTTACTGTCCTGGAACTCACTATGCAGACCTAGCTTGTCTTGAACTCACAGAGGTCTGCCTGCCTCCGCTGAAATTAAAAGCATGCACCACTATGCCTGGCTCACCTTGTTTTTTGAGACAGGGTCTCTCTGTGGCCTGTTGCCTATCATAGGTAGCCTGGTTATGGAGCCCCAGGGATACACCTGCCTCTGCCTCCCCAGCACCGCTATTACAAGAATGTACCACCATGCTCTTTTTATCTTGGGGGCGGGGCTGGATCCTAGAGCTTGAACTAAGGCCCCCATGTTCTACTAGCAAGCACTTCGCTGTCTAAGACATCTCAGCATTCCTGTTTCTCAGAGCACTTTACCATTTACAAAGCTTCTCATCTCCACTCATACGATTATATTAGCAACTGCAGGAGTGTTTAAGGTTAACTGATCTCTGAGATCCCTGAGAAGGAGCCCCACAGACTCCCCCCGCCCTCAACCCTCTTTCCTGTTCCCATCTGTCCTCAGCTGGACAAACCTCAGAGCTGCCAGCTACTCAGGGGGACCCAGAGCTGCTCTCAAGCTCAATGCCAAGATGAGCACTGGTCCTTGGGGGCCCAGTAAATTGAGCTGTGAACTGGCATCTAAGGACAAGCTGGCAGGGTCCTTGCAAGCCAGGAGAGGAGGGCAGAGAGCCAGGAGACCTCAGACATCAGATCTAAAGCTGAATGCACAATGGGTTGCTTCACAGGAGTCAGATGTGGGGCAGCCATACAGTATGGAGAAGAACCGGGTCTGAGAGAACCACTGGGTGATTCCAATTCATAAGGGGCTGCCCCTGGGAAGGCACACAGCATGAAATCTGTGCCAGGCCCTAGGCCAAGGGCTGAAGATTCAGAAAGAACAAAGACCTGCTTCAGTTGAGCCCCTTGGCAGAGATGGTCTATAAATAGGAAATATCTAAAGAGAGGGGTAAGTTACAGAGAAAACAGCTAAGCCCAACCCCAGCTCCAAAAGAGAGATTAGAAAAGACTCTGTAGATGGAGGAGCAGCTGGAGGCTGAGGAGCCCACAGATTGTACTGTCAAGGAGTAAGGCACAGACAGGCAAAACAGGAGTCCTCCCATACCCCGGTGTCTCCTGCTGTCTCATACCACAGGACCCAGCCAGACATCTGTCTGCCCTCTGCCTTAGGTCCCAGAAGCTGGCTCTTCAGAGGTATGCATGCGTGGGTGCAGGGCTGCTATTTAAAGTTTTCACAGGGCGGGTGACCAGAAAGGGACACAGCCTTCTTCCCGCCATTCGTGAATCCTCTGCAACCTGAGACCTCAGCCCTGGGCAAGGAAAGAGTATCAGGCCAGATAGCAGACCAAGCAAGCAAGGGATGGCGCAGGCTGGCCCTACCTCCCGCCTACACTCCCTCTGCCCTCTTCAGCCCTTCTGAGGCCTGCCATATTTGCATTGGCACAGTGCCACCCTGGGTAGTCTGATCCAGGGACCTGAGGTCCAGTGTCAGGCCTGGTCTGTGCACGGCTCATAGATTTACTAGAGGAGGCCCTCAAGTCCCTGCTGCCAGAGAAAAGGCAGTGTCCTGCTAGAATTTTTTTTTTTTTACCTCTTAACTATTTGGTGTTTCTTTCTGTATCCTGATCTAACAATGTCAGAAAGTAATTATCATCAGCTTCTAGGGTGAACGAAAAGGGGGCAGAGGGGACCAAAATGTCTTTTCACAAAGAGTCTTAAAGACTTTTACTCTAACCTTTCTCTTGGTCATTTTGTTTTTTGTTTTGTTTTGGTATAAGGTTTCACATAGCCGAGGCTGGTCTTGAACTCACTATTTAGCTAAGGCTGACCCTGAACTCCTGACGAACCTGCCACTGCCACCTGAATGATGGGATTACAGGTCTAAGACACCACATCTGGCTCTTTGATTCTTGACTCCACAAGGACAGATGCTATAATGAATATGATATGACTGCATAAGGGAAAGTGAGTCCCCACACCCAGTACAGGCTTAGCAATGGAGCCCAGGAGAGAGCTTGCTAACTGTAACTGAGTTGAATGAAGGAATGAAGATATTTCCCTCTGGGGTGGAGAATGTGCGCTCAGGCAGGGGAGTGCACAGTTTGACTCCGCAGCATGGACTAGCACCATTGCTCAGCATTGGAGATGCTGGGAGCAGCACTGGAGTATCTAGCTTTGAAATATCTTTCTGGGAGCCAGGCCCTCTGGGCTCTGTGTGGGGGAGCCAGCTGTTGCCATGACTCATGATGCTTTCTCTCCATCTGCCTAAGCCCTCATGTCCGTCATCTCCCTAGCTCCAAACTCCTTGCCACTGATCCTCAGGCTTACTCGGAGGGGAAGGTAATGCATCTTAGAGTTTTGAAGCACCAAAACAAAACAAAGAGGACAAGTGACATGCGACCAGTCAGCATGTCAGAGGCCTGATTGGGAAGGCAATGGAAGCTGTTTTTAGCAAACCAAGCTTTCTCCCTCCCTGACAGGCAGGTCACAGGGATGGAGGAGTGACCATCACATAGCCTAGGGCTGCTTCCTCTCCTTGAAGACTAAACTTGGAGTTATTAGATTGCATTGTCTGACTTCCCTGCTGGGATGGCTGTTTTCAAAGGCCTGCTTTTCTCTGAGCCAGGCTAACCCACTTTCAAGCTATAAACAGGGATCAGTACCAAACCATGCTTAGATTCCAAAGGCTTCTCATGCACAGATTTTTGTTTCTAGGGAAACTAGTGCCACCCACTTATCCATCTGCCATTCATTAGTTTACCCACCCACCAATCCACCCATTTGTCCATTTATGCTGCCATCTATCCTTCCATCCATTTATCTGTCTGTTCTTCTGTCCATCAATCTGTCTATCTGCCATCCCATCTACCCACCAAGCTACCCATCTATCCACATGCCCATCTAGCCACCCAACCATCTATCCATCCATCTATCCATCCATCCACCCACCCATCCATCTATCCACCCACCCATGCATGCATGCATCTGTCCATCCATTTCTCATTGAGAACCTACTAAATGTTGAGCCCAGGACCTGTAAAAAGATATCACAGTCTGGCACAGTAGCACATGTAGCTATAAGCCAGTCAGCTAGGTACAGCATAGGGGCCAGGGAAGAATCCCTGTGATGGCTGGGACTGCCTGTCTTGTTCAGTGATATATTTCTAGCCCCTAGCACAGGATCTAGAATACTGGTTCTCAACCTGTGAGTCATAACCCCTTTGGGGATTGAATGACCTTTTCACAGGAGTCACATACCAGATATCCTGTATGTCATATATTTATATTATAATTCATAACAGAAGCAAGATTATAGTTATAATGTAGCAATGGAAATAATTCTATGGCTGGGGGTCACAACCCAGGAAACTATATCAAAGGGTCACAGCATTAGGAAGGTTGAGAACCAATGAGCTAGGATATCTAGGCACACCTCGTAATTTGCTCCAGAAATAGATGTGTGAATTACTGAGCATATGTGCTGAGCAGGTTAGAGCTGACTTCCTGGAGATGATGTCTGAGTTCCTGTGAGTTCTTCAGAATGAGCAACAGATGCCCTCCACCCTGGGGAGGAAGGCATGGAAATTACCACACAGAGGAGACAGGGCAGAGGTCTGGGGTCAGTGAGAACATTGGGGAAAGGAATCCTAGAGAGCTTAGGAGCCGATGCCCAGAGTTTATTAACTCATGTGTGGGGTACAGTGAGCATGAAGCAGAAGATGGGGTTGCAATGATATTGACAGCCTGCAGTCCTGCTGGCCACCTTGGGCACATCACCTAAGTCAGAGCCTGGGCAAAGCAAGGCACTTGTACCTGGCTCCATTAAACAAGAGTCTATTAAACTCTGTCCTTTAAACAGAGATGTTCCTTAGGATACTGTTAACAGGAAGTTTCATTATGTAACCAATCTTCTGTGTAGATTAAGAGCAGTCAGGCAGCAACAGTTTCAAACTGATGCCCTTTTCAAGGTCAATAGTAGGGTTGCCTTAGTTACTTCTCTGTTGCGGTGATAAAATACCTTGAACAAAAGCAACGTAAGAGAGAGGGGCCTTATTTTGGCTCATGGTTCAAGAGCTCAGACCATCATGATGGAGAACTTAGGGGGGCAGCTGGTTGTAGTGCTTCCACTGTCAAGAAGCAGAGAACAATCTTTTCATAGCCTCAGGACCTCCGCCTCCCTCCATGGATGGTGTGGGTGGGTTCTGGTGCTGTTTGGGCTGAAGATAAAGCAGTTACTGTGATGCTGGGGAAGGATGGCCGATGGCTCACACAGGCTTGGCCAAAGTGTTCATGGAGAGACAAGCTACATAAGGATCTAGTTCAGTCTCCCATGTACCTTTTCACAAGGCCAGAGAAGTCTTCAGCGCTTGCCTACCAGCCCGGTGATCCAAGATGTCACATGCTCATAGGC